>NW_026947609.1:0-600000 GCF_034190915.1 Cavia porcellus
CCAACCCGTGATGTTTTTCTCACTCCTACTAGTGAATGTAATGTAACACACACCCATACAATGCGCAACACCCCGTGAGGTTTTTCTCACTCGTAGTAGTGAATATAATGTAACACACACCCATTCAATGCGCACCACCCCGTGATGTTTTTCTCACTCCTACTAGTGAATCTAATGTAACACACACCCATACAATGCGCACCATCGCGTGATGTTTTTCTCACTCCTACTAGTAAATCTAACGTAACACACACCCATACAATGCGCACCACCCTGTGATGTTTTTCTCACTCCTACTAGTGAATGTAATGTAACACACACCCATACAATGCGCACCACCCCGTGATGTTTTTCTCACTCCTACTAGTGAACCTAATGTAACACACACCCATACAATGCGCACCACCCCGTGATGTTTTTCTCACTCCTACTAGTGAATCTAATGTAACACACACCAGTAAAATGCGCACCACCCCGTGATGTTTTTCTCACTCCTACTAGTGAATCTAATGTAACACACACCCATACAATGCGCACCACCCCGTGATGTTTTTCACACTCCTACTAGTGAATGTAATGTAACACACACCCATACAATGCGCACCACCCCGTGATGTTTTTCTCACTTCTACTAGTGAATCTAATGTAACACACACCCATACAATGCGCACCACCCCGTTGTTTTTCTCACTCCTACTTGTGAATGTAATGTAACACACACCCATACAATGCGCACCACCCCGTGATGTTTTTCTCACTCCTACTAGTGAATGTAATGTAACACACACCCATACAATGCGCACCACCCCGTGATGTTTTTCTCACTCCTACTAGTTAATGTAATGTAACACACACCCATACAATGCGCACCACCCCGTGATGTTTTTCTCACTCCTACTAGTGAATGTAATGTAACACACACCCATACAATGCGCACCACCCCGTGATGTTTTTCTCACTCCTACTAGTGAATGTAATGTAACACACACCCATACAATGGGCACCACCCCGTGATGTTTTTCTCACTCCTACTAGTGAATGTAATGTAACACACACCCATACAATGCGCACCACCCCGTGATGTTTTTCTCACTCCTACTAGTGAATGTAATGTAACACACACCCATACAAGGCGCACCACCCCGTGATGTTTTTCTCACTCCTACTAGTGAATGTAATGTAACACACACCCATACAAGGCGCACCACCCCGTGATGTTTTTCTCACTCCTACTAGTGAATGTAATGTAACACACACCCATACAATGCGCACCCCCCCTGATGATTTTCTCACTCCAACTAGTGAATGTAATGTAACACACACCCATACAAGGCGCACCACCCCGTGATGTTTTTCTCACTCCTACTAGTGAATGTAATGTAACACACACCCATACAATGCGCACCACCCCGTGATGTTTTTCTCAATTCCACTAGTGAATGTAATGTAACACACACCAATACAATGCGCACCACCCCGTGATATTTTTCTCGCTCCTACTAGTGAATGTAATGTAACACACACCCATACAATGCGCACCACCCCGTGATGTTTTTCTCACTCCTACTAGTGAATGTAATGTAACACACACCCATACAAGGCGCACCACCCCGTGATGTTTTTCTCACTCCTACTAGTGAATGTAATGTAACACACACCCATACAATGCGCACCACCCCGTGATGTTTTTCTCACTCCTACTAGTGAATGTAATGTAACACACACCCATACAATGCGCACCACTCCGTGATGTTTTTCTCACTCCTACTAGTGAATGTAATGTAACACACACCCATACAATGCGCACCACCCCGTGAGGTTTTTCTCATTCCTACTAGTGAATCTAATGTAACACACACCCATACAATGCGCACCACACCGTGATGTTTTTCTCACTCCTACTAGTGAACGTAATGTAACACACACCCATACAATGCGCACCACCCCGTGATGTTTTTCTCACTCCTAGTAGTGAATGTAATGTAACACACACCCATACAATGCGCTCCACCCCGGGATGTTTTTCTCACTCCTACTAGTGAACGTAATGTAACACACACCCATACAATGCGCACCACCCCGTGATGTTTTTCTCACTCCTACTAGTGAACGTAATGTAACACACACCCATACAATGCGCACCACCCCGTGATGTTTTTCTCACTCCTACTAGTGAATGTAATGTAACACACACCCATACAATGCGCACCACCCCGTGATATTTTTCTCACTTCTACTAGTGAATCTAAGGTAACACACACAAATACAATGCGCACCACCCCGTGATGTTTTTCTAACTCCTACTAGTGAATGTAATGTAACACACACCCATACAATGCGCACCACCCCGTGATGTTTTTCTCACTCCTACTAGTGAATGTAATGTAACAAACACCCATACAATGCGCACCACCCCGTGATGTTTTTCTCACTCCTACTAGTGAATCTAAGGTAACACACACCCATACAATGCGCACCACCCCGTGATGTTTTTCTCACTCCTACGAGTGAATGTAATGTAATACACACCCATACAATGCGCACCACCCCGTGATGTTTTTCTCACTCCTACTAGTGAATGTAATGTAACACACACCCATACAATGCGCACCACCCCGTGATGTTTTTCTCAATCCTACTAGTGAATGTAATGTAACACACACCCATACAATGCGCACCACCCCGTGATGTTTTTCTCACTCCTACTAGTGAATGTAATGTAACACACACCCATACAATGCGCACCACCCCGTGATGTTTTTCTCACTCCTACTAGTGAATGTAATGTAACACACACCCATACAAGGCGCACCACCCCGTGATGTTTTTCTCACTCCTACTAGTGAATGTAATGTAACACACACCCATACAAGGCGCACCACCCCGTGATGTTTTTCTCACTCCTACTAGTGAATGTAATGTAACACACACCCATACAATGCGCACCACCCCGTGATGTTTTTCTCACTCCTACTAGTGAATGTAATGTAACACACACCCATACAAGGCGAACCACCCCGTGATGTTTTTCTCACTCCTACTAGTGAATGTAATGTAACACACACCCATACAATGCGCACCACCCCGTGATGTTTTTCTCACTCCTACTAGTGAATGTAATGTAACACACACCCATACAATGCGCACCACCCCGTGATGTTTTTCTCACTCCTACTAGTGAATGTAATGTAACACACACCCATACAATGCGCACCACCCCGTGATGTTTTTCTCATTCCTACTAGTGAATCTAATGTAACACACACCCATACAATGCGCACCACACCGTGATGTTTTTCTCACTCCTACTAGTGAATTTAATGTAACACACACCCATACAATGCGCACCACTCAGTGATGTTTTTCTCACTCCTACTAGTGAATGTAATGTAACACACACCCATACAATGCGCACCACCCCGTGATGTTTTTCTCACTCCTACTAGTGAATGTAATGTAACACACACCCATACAATGCGCACCACCACGCGATGTTTTTCAGAAACCTATCCTATATTGCCACTGCATGTTCCCTGACCTCCCCATGCTGACCACCCCGTGGTGCTTTTCTCCATCCTACATTGCCACTCACTGCCTATCCTAATTCAGACCCTCCGATTCACACCACCCCGTGATGTTTTTCTCACTCCTACTAGTGAATGTAATGTAACACACACCCATACAATGCGCACCACCCCGTGATGTTTTTCTCACTCCTACTAGTGAATATAATGTAACACACACCCATACAATGCACACCACCCCGTGATGTTTTTCTCACTCCTACTAGTGAATGTAATGTAACACACACCCATACAATGCGAACCACCCCGTGATGTTTTTCTCACTCCTACTAGTGAATGTAATATAACACACACCCATACAATGCGCACCACCCCGTGATGTTTTTCTCACTCCTACTAGTGAATGTACTGTAACACACACCCATACAATGCGCACCACCCCGTGATGTTTTTCTCACTCCTACTAGTGAATGTACTGTAACACACACCCATACAATGCGCACCACCCCGTGATGTTTTTCTCACTCCTACTAGTGAATGTAATGTAACACACACCCATACAATTCGCACCACCCCGTGATATTTTTCTCACTCCTACTAGTGAATGTAATGTAACACACACCCATATAATGCGCACCACCCCGTGAGGTTTTTCTCACTCCTACTAGTGAATCTAATGTAACACACACCCATACAATGCGCACCACCCCGTGATGTTTTTCTCACTCCTACTAGTGAATGTAATGTAACACACACCCATACAATGCGCACCACCCCGTGATGTTTTCTCACTTCTACTAGTGAATGTAATGTAACACACACCCATACAATGCGCACCACCCCATGAGGTTTTTCTCACTCCTACTAGTGAATCTAATGTAACACACACCCAAACAATGCGCACCACCCCGTGATGTTTTTCTCACTCCTACTAGTGAATCTAATGTAACACACACCCATACAATGCGCACCACCCCGTGATGTTTTTCTCACTCCTACTAGTGAATCTAATGTAACACACAACCATACAATGCGCACCACCCCGTGATGTTTTTCTCACTCCTACTAGTGAATCTAATGTAACACACACCCATACAATGCGCACCACCCCGTGATGTTTTTCTCACTCCTACTAGTGAATCTAATGTAACACACACCCATACAATGCGCACCACCCCGTGATGTTTTTCTCACTCCTACTAGTGAATGTAATGTAACACACACCCATACAATGCGCACCTCCCCGTGATGTTTTTCTCACTCCTACTAGTGAATCTAATGTAACACACACCCATACAATGTGCACCACCCCGTGATGTTTTTCTCACTCCTACTAGTGAATCTAATGTAACACACACCCATACAATGCGCACCACCCCGTGATGATTTTCTCACTTCTACTAGTGAATCTAATGTAACACACACCCATACAATGCGCACCGCCCTGTGACGTTTTTCTCACTCCTACTAGTGAATGTAATGTAACACACACCCATACAATGCGCACCACCACGTGATGTTTTTCTCACTCCTACTAGTGAATGTAATGTATCACACACCCATACAATGCGCACCACCCCGTGATGTTTTTCTCACTCCTACTAGTGTATCTAATGTAACACACACCCATACAATGCGCACCACCCGTGATGTTTTTCTCACTCCTACTAGTGAATCTAATGTAACACACACCCATACAATGCGCACCACCCCGTGATGTTTTTCTCACTCCTACTAGTGAATGTAATGTAACACACACCCATACAATGCGCACCAACCCGTGATGTTTTTCTCACTCCTACTAGTGAATGTAATGTAACACACACCCATACAATGCGCAACACCCCGTGAGGTTTTTCTCACTCGTAGTAGTGAATATAATGTAACACACACCCATTCAATGCGCACCACCCCGTGATGTTTTTCTCACTCCTACTAGTGAATCTAATGTAACACACACCCATACAATGCGCACCATCGCGTGATGTTTTTCTCACTTCTACTAGTAAATCTAACGTAACACACACCCATACAATGCGCACCACCCTGTGATGTTTTTCTCACTCCTACTAGTGAATCTAATGTAACACACACCCATACAATGCGCACCACCCCGTGATGTTTTTCTCACTCCTACTAGTGAACCTAATGTAACACACACCCATACAATGCGCACCACCCCGTGATGTTTTTCTCACTCCTACTAGTGAATCTAATGTAACACACACCAGTAAAATGCGCACCACCCCGTGATGTTTTTCTCACTCCTACTAGTGAATCTAATGTAACACACACCCATACAATGCGCACCACCCCGTGATGTTTTTCACACTCTTACTAGTGAATGTAATGTAACACACACCCATACAATGCGCACCACCCCGTGATGTTTTTCTCACTTCTACTAGTGAATCTAATGTAACACACACCCATACAATGCGCACCACCCCGTTGTTTTTCTCACTCCTACTTGTGAATGTAATGTAACACACACCAATACAATGCGCACCACCCCGTGATGTTTTTCTCACTCCTACTAGTGAATGTAATGTAACACACACCCATACAATGCGCACCACCCCGTGATGTTTTTCTCACTCCTACTAGTTAATGTAATGTAACACACACCCATACAATGCGCACCACCCCGTGATGTTTTTCTCACTCCTACTAGTGAATGTAATGTAACACACACCCATACAATGCGCACCACCCCGTGATGTTTTTCTCACTCCTACTAGTGAATGTAATGTAACACACACCCATACAATGGGCACCACCCCGTGATGTTTTTCTCACTCCTACTAGTGAATGTAATGTAACACACACCCATACAATGCGCACCACCCCGTGATGTTTTTCTCACTCCTACTAGTGAATGTAATGTAACACACACCCATACAAGGCGCACCACCCCGTGATGTTTTTCTCACTCCTACTAGTGAATGTAATGTAACACACACCCATACAAGGCGCACCACCCCGTGATGTTTTTCTCACTCCTACTAGTGAATGTAATGTAACACACACCCATACAATGCGCACCCCCCCTGATGATTTTCTCACTCCAACTAGTGAATGTAATGTAACACACACCCATACAAGGCGCACCACCCCGTGATGTTTTTCTCAATTCCCTAGTGAATGTAATGTAACACACACCAATACAATGCGCACCACCCCGTGATGTTTTTCTCGCTCCTACTAGTGAATGTAATGTAACACACACCCATACAATGCGCACCACCCCGTGATGTTTTTCTCACTCCTACTAGTGAATGTAATGTAACACACACCCATACAAGGCGCACCACCCCGTGATGTTTTTCTCACTCCTACTAGTGAATGTAATGTAACACACACCCATACAATGCGCACCACCCCGTGATGTTTTTCTCACTCCTACTAGTGAATGTAATGTAACACACACCCATACAATGCGCACCACTCCGTGATGTTTTTCTCACTCCTACTAGTGAATGTAATGTAACACACACCCATACAATGCGCACCACCCCGTGAGGTTTTTCTCATTCCTACTAGTGAATCTAATGTAACACACACCCATACAATGCGCACCACACCGTGATGTTTTTCTCACTCCTACTAGTGAATTTAATGTAACACACACCCATACAATGCGCACCACCCAGTGATGTTTTTCTCACTCCTACTAGTGAATGTAATGTAACACACACCCATACAATGCGCACCACCCCGTGATGTTTTTCTCACACCTACTAGTGAATGTAATGTAACACACACCCATACAATGCGCACCACCACGCGATGTTTTTCAGAAACCTATCCTATATTCCCACTGCATGTTCCCTGACCTCCCCATGCTGACCACCCCGTGGTGCTTTTCTCCATCCTACATTGCCACTCACTGCCTATCCTAATTCAGACCCTCCGATTCACACCACCCCGTGATGTTTTTCTCACTCCTACTAGTGAATGTAATGTAACACACAACCATACAATGCGCACCACCCCGTGATGTTTTTCTCACTCCTACTAGTGAATATAATGTAACACACACCCATACAATGCGCACCACCCCGTGATGTTTTTCTCACTCCTACTAGTGAATCTAATGTAACACACACCCATACAATTCGCACCACCCCGTGATATTTTTCTCACTCCTACTAGTGAATGTAATGTAACACACACCCATATAATGCGCACCACCCCGTGAGGTTTTTCTCACTCCTACTAGTGAATGTAATGTAACACACACCCATACAATGCGCACCACCCCGTGATGTTTTTCTCACTCCTACTAGTGAATGTAATGTAACACACACCCATACAATGCGCACCACCCCGTGATGTTTTTCTCACTTCTACTAGTGAATGTAATATAACACACACCCATACAATGCGCACCACCCCATGAGGTTTTTCTCACTCCTTCTAGTGAATCTAATGTAACACACACCCAAACAATGCGCACCACCCCGTGATGTTTTTCTCACTCCTACTAGTGAATCTAATGTAACACACACCCATACAATGCGCACCACCCCGTGATGTTTTTCTCACTCCTACTAGTGAATGTAATGTAACACACACCCATACAATGCGCACCACCCCGTGATGTTTTTCTCACTCCTACTAGTGAATCTAATGTAACACACACCCATACAATGCGCACCACCCCGTGATGTTTTTCTCACTCCTACTAGTGAATCTAATGTAACACACACCCATACAATGCGCACCACCCCGTGATGATTTTCTCACTTCTACTAGTGAATCTAATGTAACACACACCCATACAATGCGCACCACCCCGTGATGTTTTTCTCACTCCTACTAGTGAATGTAATGTAACACACACCCATACAATGCGCACCACCACGTGATGTTTTTCTCACTCCTACTAGTGAATGTAATGTATCACACACCCATACAATGCGCACCACCCCGTGATGTTTTTCTCACTCCTACTAGTGAATCTAATGTAACACACACCCATACAATGCGCAGCACCCCGTGATGTTTTTCTCACTCCTACTAGTGAATCTAATGTAACACACACCCATACAATGCGCACCAACCCGTGATGTTTTTCTCACTCCTACTAGTGAATGTAATGTAACACACACCCATACAATGCGCAACACCCCGTGAGGTTTTTCTCACTCCTAGTAGTGAATATAATGTAACACACACCCATTCAATGCGCACCACCCCGTGATGTTTTTCTCACTCCTACTAGTGAATCTGATGTAACACACACCCATACAATGCGCACCATCGCGTGATGTTTTTCTCACTCCTACTAGTAAATCTAATGTAACAAACACCCATACAATGCGCACCACCCCGTGATGTTTTTCTCACTCCTACTAGTGAATCTAATGTAACACAAACCCATACAATGCGCACCACCCCGTGATGTTTTTCTCACTCCTACTAGTGAACCTAATGTAACACACACCCATACAATGCGCACCACCCCGTGATGTTTTTCTCACTCCTACTAGTGAATCTAATGTAACACACACCAGTAAAATGCGCACCACCCCGTGATGTTTTTCTCACTCCTACTAGTGAATCTAATGTAACACACACCCATACAATGCGCACCACCCCGTGATGTTTTTCACACTCCTACTAGTGAATCTAATGTAACACACACCCATACAATGCCCACCACCCCGTGATGTTTTTCTCACTTCTACTAGTGAATCTAATGTAACACACACCCATACAATGCGCACCACCCCGTTGTTTTTCTCACTCCTACTTGTGAATGTAATGTAACACACACCCATACAATGCGCACCACCCCTGATGTTTTTCTCACTCTTATTAGTGAATGTAATGTAACACACACCCATACAATGCGCACCACCCCGTGATGTTTTTCTCACTCCTACTAGTGAATGTAATGTAACACACACCCATACAATGCGCACCACCCCGTGATGTTTTTCTCACTCCTACTAGTGAATGTAATGTAACACACACCCATACAATGCCCACCACCCCGTGATGTTTTTCTCACTTCTACTAGTGAATCTAATGTAACACACACCCATACAATGCGCACCACCCCGTTGTTTTTCTCACTCCTACTTGTGAATGTAATGTAACACACACCCATACAATGCGCACCACCCCTGATGTTTTTCTCACTCTTATTAGTGAATGTAATGTAACACACACCCATACAATGCGCACCACCCCGTGATGTTTTTCTCACTCCTACTAGTGAATCTAATGTAACACACACCCATACAATGCGCACCACCCCGTGATGATTTTCTCACTCCTACTAGTGAATGTAATGTAATACACACCCATACGATCCGCACCAGCCCGTGATGTTTTTCTCACTCCTACTAGTGAATGTAATGTAACACACACCCATACAATGCGCACCACCCCGTGATGTTTTTCTCAATCCTACTAGTGAATGTAATGTAACACACACCCATACAATGCGCACCACCCCGTGATGTTTTTCTCACTCCTACTAGTGAATGTAATGTAGCACACACCCATACAATGCGCACCCCCCCTGATGATTTTCTCACTCCTACTAGTGAATGTAATGTAACACACACCCATACAAGGCGCACCACCCCGTGATGTTTTTCTCACTCCTACTAGTGAATGTAATGTAACACACACCCATAGAAGGCGCACAACCCCGTGATGTTTTTCTCACTCCTACTAGTGAATGTAATGTAACACACACCCATACAATGCGCACCACCCCGTGATGTTTTTCTCGCTCCTAGTAGTGAATGTAATGTAACACACACCCATACAATGCGCTCCACCCCGTGATGTTTTTCTCACTCCTACTAGTGAACGTAATGTAACACACACCCATACAATGCGCACCACCCCGTGATGTTTTTCTCACTCCTACTAGTGAACGTAATGTAACACACACCCATACAATGCGCACCACCCCGTGATGTTTTTCTCACTCCTACTAGTGAATCTAATGTAACACACACCCATACAATGCGCACCACCCCGTGATGTATTTCTCACTCCTACTAGTGAATCTAATGTAACACACACCCATACAAGGCGCACCACCCCGTGATGTTTTTCTCACACCTACTAGTGAATGTAATGTAACACACACCCATACAATTCGCACCACCCCGTGATGTTTTTCTCACTCCTACTAGTGAATCTAATGTAACACACAACCATACAATGCGCACCACCCCATGATGTTTTTCTCACTCCTACTAGTGAATCTAATGTAACACACACCCATACAATGCGCACCACCCCGTGATGTATTTCTCACTCCTACTAGTGAATGTAATGTAACACACACCCATACAATGCGCACCACCCCGTGATGTTTTTCTCACTCCTACTAGTGAATGTAATGTAACACACAACCATACAATGCGCACCACCCCGTGATGTTTTTCTCAATCCTACTAGTGAATCTAATGTAACACACACCCATACAATGCGCACCACCCCGTGATGTTTTTCTCACTCCTACTAGTGAATCTAATGTAACACACACCCATACAATGCGCACCACCCCTTGATGTTTTTCTCACTCCTACTAGTGAATGTAATGTAACACACACCCATACAATGCGCACCACCCCGTGATGTTTTTCTCACTTCCACTAGTGAATGTAATGTAACACACACCAATAAAAATGCGCACCACCCCGTGATGTTTTTCTCACTCCTACTAGTGAATCTAATGTAACACACACCCATACAATGCGCACCACCCCGTGATGTTTTTCTTACTCCTACTAGTGAATCTAATGTAACACAGACCGATAAAATGCGCACCACCCCGTGATGTTTTTCTCACTCCTACGAGTGAATCTAATGTAACACCCACCCATACAATGCGCACCACCCCGTGATGTTTTTCTCACTCCTACTAGTGAATCTAATGTAACACACACCCATACAATGCGCACCACCCCGTGATGTTTTTCTCACTCCTACTAGTTAATGTAATGTAACACACACCCATACAATGCGCACCACCCCGTGATGTTTTTCTCACTCCTACTAGTGAATGTAATGTAACACACACCCATACAATGCGCACCACCCCGTGATGTTTTTCTCACTCCTACTAGTGAATGTAATGTAACACACACCCATACAATGGGCACCACCCCGTGATGTTTTTCTCACTCCTACTAGTGAATGTAATGTAACACACACCCATACAATGCGCACCACCCCGTGATGTTTTTCTCACTCCTACTAGTTAATGTAATGTAACACACACCCATACAATGCGCACCACCTCGTGATGTTTTTCTCACTCCTACTAGTGAATGTAATGTAACACACACCCATACAATGCGCACCACCCCGTGATGTTTTTCTCACTCCTACTAGTGAATCTAATGTAACACACACCCATACAATGCGCACCACCCCGTGATGTTTTTCTCACTCCTACTAGTGAATGTAATGTAACACACACCCATACAATGCGCACCACCCCGTGATGTTTTTCTCACTCCTACTAGTGAATGTAATGTAACACACACCCATACAAGGCGCACCACCCCGTGATGTTTTCTCACTCCTACTAGTGAATGTAATGTAACACACACCCATACAATGCGCACCCCCCCTGATGATTGTCTCACTCCTACTAGTGAATGTAATGTAACACACACCCATACAAGGCGCACCACCCCGTGATGTTTTTCTCACTCCTACTAGTGAATGTAATGTAACACACACCCATACAAGGCGCACCACCCCGTGATGTTTTTCTCACTCCTACTAGTGAATGTAATGTAACACACACCCATACAATGCGCACCACCCCGTGATGTTTTTCTCGCTCCTAGTAGTGAATGTAATGTAACACACACCTATACAATGCGCAACACCCCGTGATGTTTTTCTCACTCCTACTAGTGAACGTATTGTAACACACACCCATACAATGCGCACCACCCCGTGATGTTTTTCTCACTCCTACTAGTGAATGTAATGTAACACACACCCATACAATGCGCACCACCCCGTGATGTTTTTCTCACTCCTACTAGTGAATGTAATGTAACACACACCCATACAATGCGCACCACCCCGTGATGTTTTTCTCACTCCTACTAGTGAATCTAATGTAACACACACAAATACAATGCGCACCACCCCGTGATGTTTTTCTAACTCTTACTAGTGAATGTAATGTAACACACACCCATACAATGCGCACCACCCCGTGATGTTTTTCTCACTCCTACTAGTGAATGTAATGTAACACACACCCATACAATGCGCACCACCCCGCGATGTTTTTCAGAAACCTATCCTACATTGCCACTGCTTGTTCCCTGACCTCCCCATGCTGACCACCCCGCGGTGCTTTTCTCCATCCTACATTGCCACTCACTGCCTATCCTAATTCAGACCCTCCGATTCACACCACCCCGTGATGTTTTTCTCACTCCTACTAGTGAATGTAATGTAACACACACCCATACAATGCGCACCACCCCGTGATGTTTTTCTCACTCCTACTAGTGCATATAATGTAACACACACCCATACAATGCGCACCACCCCGTGATGTTTTTCTCACTCCTACTAGTGAATCTAATGTAACACACACCCATACAATGCGCACCACCCCGTGATGTTTTTCTCACTCCTACTAGTGAATGTAATGTAACACACACCCATACAATGCGCACCACCCCTTGATGTTTTTCTCACTCCTACTAGTGAATGTAATGTAACAACACCCATACAATGGGCACCACCCCGTGATGTTTTTCTCACTCCTACTAGTGAATGTAATGTAACACACACCCATACAATGCGCACCACCCCGTGATGTTTTTCTCACTCCTACTAGTTAATGTAATGTAACACACACCCATACAATGCGCACCACCTCGTGATGTTTTTCTCACTCCTACTAGTGAATGTAATGTAACACACACCCATACAATGCGCACCACCCCGTGATGTTTTTCTCACTCCTACTAGTGAATCTAATGTAACACACACCCATACAATGCGCACCACCCCGTGATGTTTTTCTCACTCCTACTAGTGAATGTAATGTAACACACACCCATACAATGCGCACCACCCCGTGATGATTTTCTCACTTCTACTAGTGAATCTAATGTAACACACACCCATACAATGCGCACCACCCCGTGATGTTTTTCTCACTCCTACTAGTGAATGTAATGTAACACACACCCATACAATGCGCACCACCACGTGATGTTTTTCTCACTCCTACTAGTGAATGTAATGTATCACACACCCATACAATGCGCACCACCCCGTGATGTTTTTCTCACTCCTACTAGTGAATCTAATGTAACACACACCCATACAATGCGCAGCACCCCGTGATGTTTTTCTCACTCCTACTAGTGAATCTAATGTAACACACACCCATACAATGCGCACCAACCCGTGATGTTTTTCTCACTCCTACTAGTGAATGTAATGTAACACACACCCATACAATGCGCAACACCCCGTGAGGTTTTTCTCACTCCTAGTAGTGAATATAATGTAACACACACCCATTCAATGCGCACCACCCCGTGATGTTTTTCTCACTCCTACTAGTGAATCTGATGTAACACACACCCATACAATGCGCACCATCGCGTGATGTTTTTCTCACTCCTACTAGTAAATCTAATGTAACAAACACCCATACAATGCGCACCACCCCGTGATGTTTTTCTCACTCCTACTAGTGAATCTAATGTAACACAAACCCATACAATGCGCACCACCCCGTGATGTTTTTCTCACTCCTACTAGTGAACCTAATGTAACACACACCCATACAATGCGCACCACCCCGTGATGTTTTTCTCACTCCTACTAGTGAATCTAATGTAACACACACCAGTAAAATGCGCACCACCCCGTGATGTTTTTCTCACTCCTACTAGTGAATCTAATGTAACACACACCCATACAATGCGCACCACCCCGTGATGTTTTTCACACTCCTACTAGTGAATCTAATGTAACACACACCCATACAATGCCCACCACCCCGTGATGTTTTTCTCACTTCTACTAGTGAATCTAATGTAACACACACCCATACAATGCGCACCACCCCGTTGTTTTTCTCACTCCTACTTGTGAATGTAATGTAACACACACCCATACAATGCGCACCACCCCTGATGTTTTTCTCACTCTTATTAGTGAATGTAATGTAACACACACCCATACAATGCGCACCACCCCGTGATGTTTTTCTCACTCCTACTAGTGAATGTAATGTAACACACACCCATACAATGCGCACCACCCCGTGATGTTTTTCTCACTCCTACTAGTGAATGTAATGTAACACACACCCATACAATGCCCACCACCCCGTGATGTTTTTCTCACTTCTACTAGTGAATCTAATGTAACACACACCCATACAATGCGCACCACCCCGTTGTTTTTCTCACTCCTACTTGTGAATGTAATGTAACACACACCCATACAATGCGCACCACCCCTGATGTTTTTCTCACTCTTATTAGTGAATGTAATGTAACACACACCCATACAATGCGCACCACCCCGTGATGTTTTTCTCACTCCTACTAGTGAATCTAATGTAACACACACCCATACAATGCGCACCACCCCGTGATGATTTTCTCACTCCTACTAGTGAATGTAATGTAATACACACCCATACGATCCGCACCAGCCCGTGATGTTTTTCTCACTCCTACTAGTGAATGTAATGTAACACACACCCATACAATGCGCACCACCCCGTGATGTTTTTCTCAATCCTACTAGTGAATGTAATGTAACACACACCCATACAATGCGCACCACCCCGTGATGTTTTTCTCACTCCTACTAGTGAATGTAATGTAGCACACACCCATACAATGCGCACCCCCCCTGATGATTTTCTCACTCCTACTAGTGAATGTAATGTAACACACACCCATACAAGGCGCACCACCCCGTGATGTTTTTCTCACTCCTACTAGTGAATGTAATGTAACACACACCCATAGAAGGCGCACAACCCCGTGATGTTTTTCTCACTCCTACTAGTGAATGTAATGTAACACACACCCATACAATGCGCACCACCCCGTGATGTTTTTCTCGCTCCTAGTAGTGAATGTAATGTAACACACACCCATACAATGCGCTCCACCCCGTGATGTTTTTCTCACTCCTACTAGTGAACGTAATGTAACACACACCCATACAATGCGCACCACCCCGTGATGTTTTTCTCACTCCTACTAGTGAACGTAATGTAACACACACCCATACAATGCGCACCACCCCGTGATGTTTTTCTCACTCCTACTAGTGAATCTAATGTAACACACACCCATACAATGCGCACCACCCCGTGATGTATTTCTCACTCCTACTAGTGAATCTAATGTAACACACACCCATACAAGGCGCACCACCCCGTGATGTTTTTCTCACACCTACTAGTGAATGTAATGTAACACACACCCATACAATTCGCACCACCCCGTGATGTTTTTCTCACTCCTACTAGTGAATCTAATGTAACACACAACCATACAATGCGCACCACCCCATGATGTTTTTCTCACTCCTACTAGTGAATCTAATGTAACACACACCCATACAATGCGCACCACCCCGTGATGTATTTCTCACTCCTACTAGTGAATGTAATGTAACACACACCCATACAATGCGCACCACCCCGTGATGTTTTTCTCACTCCTACTAGTGAATGTAATGTAACACACAACCATACAATGCGCACCACCCCGTGATGTTTTTCTCAATCCTACTAGTGAATCTAATGTAACACACACCCATACAATGCGCACCACCCCGTGATGTTTTTCTCACTCCTACTAGTGAATCTAATGTAACACACACCCATACAATGCGCACCACCCCTTGATGTTTTTCTCACTCCTACTAGTGAATGTAATGTAACACACACCCATACAATGCGCACCACCCCGTGATGTTTTTCTCACTTCCACTAGTGAATGTAATGTAACACACACCAATAAAAATGCGCACCACCCCGTGATGTTTTTCTCACTCCTACTAGTGAATCTAATGTAACACACACCCATACAATGCGCACCACCCCGTGATGTTTTTCTTACTCCTACTAGTGAATCTAATGTAACACAGACCGATAAAATGCGCACCACCCCGTGATGTTTTTCTCACTCCTACGAGTGAATCTAATGTAACACCCACCCATACAATGCGCACCACCCCGTGATGTTTTTCTCACTCCTACTAGTGAATCTAATGTAACACACACCCATACAATGCGCACCACCCCGTGATGTTTTTCTCACTCCTACTAGTTAATGTAATGTAACACACACCCATACAATGCGCACCACCCCGTGATGTTTTTCTCACTCCTACTAGTGAATGTAATGTAACACACACCCATACAATGCGCACCACCCCGTGATGTTTTTCTCACTCCTACTAGTGAATGTAATGTAACACACACCCATACAATGGGCACCACCCCGTGATGTTTTTCTCACTCCTACTAGTGAATGTAATGTAACACACACCCATACAATGCGCACCACCCCGTGATGTTTTTCTCACTCCTACTAGTTAATGTAATGTAACACACACCCATACAATGCGCACCACCTCGTGATGTTTTTCTCACTCCTACTAGTGAATGTAATGTAACACACACCCATACAATGCGCACCACCCCGTGATGTTTTTCTCACTCCTACTAGTGAATCTAATGTAACACACACCCATACAATGCGCACCACCCCGTGATGTTTTCTCACTCCTACTAGTGAATGTAATGTAACACACACCCATACAATGCGCACCACCCCGTGATGTTTTCTCACTCCTACTAGTGAATGTAATGTAACACACACCCATACAAGGCGCACCACCCCGTGATGTTTTCTCACTCCTACTAGTGAATGTAATGTAACACACACCCATACAATGCGCACCACCCCGTGATGTTTTTCTCACTCCTACTAGTGAATGTAATGTAACACACACCCATACAAGGCGCACCACCCCGTGATGTTTTTCTCACTCCTACTAGTGAATGTAATGTAACACACACCCATACAATGCGCACCACCCCGTGATGTTTTTCTCACTCCTACTAGTGAATGTAATGTAACACACACCTATACAATGCGCACCACCCCGTGATGTTTTTCTCGCTCCTAGTAGTGAATGTAATGTAACACACACCTATACAATGCGCAACACCCCGTGATGTTTTCCTCACTCCTACTAGTGAACGTATTGTAACACACACCCATACAATGCGCACCACCCCGTGATGTTTTTCTCACTCCTACTAGTGAATGTAATGTAACACACACCCATACAATGCGCACCACCCCGTGATGTTTTTCTCACTCCTACTAGTGAATGTAATGTAACACACACCCATACAATGCGCACCACCCCGTGATGTTTTTCTCACTCCTACTAGTGAATCTAATGTAACACACACAAATACAATGCGCACCACCCCGTGATGTTTTTCTAACTCTTACTAGTGAATGTAATGTAACACACACCCATACAATGCGCACCACCCCGTGATGTTTTTCTCACTCCTACTAGTGAATGTAATGTAACACACACCCATACAATGCGCACCACCCCGCGATGTTTTTCAGAAACCTATCCTACATTGCCACTGCTTGTTCCCTGACCTCCCCATGCTGACCACCCCGCGGTGCTTTTCTCCATCCTACATTGCCACTCACTGCCTATCCTAATTCAGACCCTCCGATTCACACCACCCCGTGATGTTTTTCTCACTCCTACTAGTGAATGTAATGTAACACACACCCATACAATGCGCACCACCCCGTGATGTTTTTCTCACTCCTACTAGTGCATATAATGTAACACACACCCATACAATGCGCACCACCCCGTGATGTTTTTCTCACTCCTACTAGTGAATCTAATGTAACACACACCCATACAATGCGCACCACCCCGTGATGTTTTTCTCACTCCTACTAGTGAATGTAATGTAACACACACCCATACAATGCGCACCACCCCTTGATGTTTTTCTCACTCCTACTAGTGAATGTAATGTAACAACACCCATACAATGGGCACCACCCCGTGATGTTTTTCTCACTCCTACTAGTGAATGTAATGTAACACACACCCATACAATGCGCACCACCCCGTGATGTTTTTCTCACTCCTACTAGTTAATGTAATGTAACACACACCCATACAATGCGCACCACCTCGTGATGTTTTTCTCACTCCTACTAGTGAATGTAATGTAACACACACCCATACAATGCGCACCACCCCGTGATGTTTTTCTCACTCCTACTAGTGAATCTAATGTAACACACACCCATACAATGCGCACCACCCCGTGATGTTTTTCTCACTCCTACTAGTGAATGTAATGTAACACACACCCATACAATGCGCACCACCCCGTGATGTTTTTCTCACTCCTACTAGTGAATGTAATGTAACACACACCCATACAAGGCGCACCACCCCGTGATGTTTTCTCACTCCTACTAGTGAATGTAATGTAACACACACCCATACAATGCGCACCCCCCCTGATGATTGTCTCACTCCTACTAGTGAATGTAATGTAACACACACCCATACAAGGCGCACCACCCCGTGATGTTTTTCTCACTCCTACTAGTGAATGTAATGTAACACACACCCATACAAGGCGCACCACCCCGTGATGTTTTTCTCACTCCTACTAGTGAATGTAATGTAACACACACCCATACAATGCGCACCACCCCGTGATGTTTTTCTCGCTCCTAGTAGTGAATGTAATGTAACACACACCTATACAATGCGCAACACCCCGTGATGTTTTTCTCACTCCTACTAGTGAACGTATTGTAACACACACCCATACAATGCGCACCACCCCGTGATGTTTTTCTCACTCCTACTAGTGAATGTAATGTAACACACACCCATACAATGCGCACCACCCCGTGATGTTTTTCTCACTCCTACTAGTGAATGTAATGTAACACACACCCATACAATGCGCACCACCCCGTGATGTTTTTCTCACTCCTACTAGTGAATCTAATGTAACACACACAAATACAATGCGCACCACCCCGTGATGTTTTTCTAACTCTTACTAGTGAATGTAATGTAACACACACCCATACAATGCGCACCACCCCGTGATGTTTTTCTCACTCCTACTAGTGAATGTAATGTAACACACACCCATACAATGCGCACCACCCCGCGATGTTTTTCAGAAACCTATCCTACATTGCCACTGCTTGTTCCCTGACCTCCCCATGCTGACCACCCCGCGGTGCTTTTCTCCATCCTACATTGCCACTCACTGCCTATCCTAATTCAGACCCTCCGATTCACACCACCCCGTGATGTTTTTCTCACTCCTACTAGTGAATGTAATGTAACACACACCCATACAATGCGCACCACCCCGTGATGTTTTTCTCACTCCTACTAGTGCATATAATGTAACACACACCCATACAATGCGCACCACCCCGTGATGTTTTTCTCACTCCTACTAGTGAATCTAATGTAACACACACCCATACAATGCGCACCACCCCGTGATGTTTTTCTCACTCCTACTAGTGAATGTAATGTAACACACACCCATACAATGCGCACCACCCCTTGATGTTTTTCTCACTCCTACTAGTGAATGTAATGTAACAACACCCATACAATGCGCACCACCCCATGATGTTTTTCTCACTCCTACTAGTGAATGTACTGTAACACACACCCATACAGTGCGCACCACCCCGTGATGTTTTTCTCACTCCTACTAGTGAATGTAATGTAACACACACCCATACAATGCGCACCACCCCGTGATGTTTTTCTCACTCCTACTAGTGAATGTAATGTAACACACACCCATACAATGCGCACCACCCCGTGATGTTTTTCTCACTCCTACTAGTGAATCTAATGTAACACACACCCATACAATGTGCACCACCCCGTGATGTATTTCTCACTCCTACTAGTGAATCTAATGTAACACACACCCATACAATGCGCACCACCCCGTGATGTTTTTCTCACTCCTACTAGTGAATGTAATGTAACACACTCCCATACAATGCGCACCACCCCGTGATGTTTTTCTCACTCCTACTAGTGAATCTAATGTAACACACACCCATACAATGCGCACCACCCCGTGATGTTTTTCTCACTCCTACTAGTGAATGTAATGTAACACACACCCATACAATGTGCACCACCCCGTGTTTTTCTCACTCCTACTAGTGAATGTAATGCAACACACACCCATACAATGCGCACCACCCCGTGATTTTTTTCTCACTTCCACTAGTGAATGTAATGTAACACACACCAATACAATGCGCACCACCCCGTGATGTTTTTCTCACTCCTACTAGTGAATCTAATGTAACACACACCCATACAATGCGCACCACCCCGTGATGTTTTTCTCACTCCTACTAGTGAATCTAATGTAACACACACCCATACAATGCGCACCACCCCGTGATGTTTCTCTCACTCCTACTAGTGAATGTAATGTAACACACACCCATACAATGCGCACCTCCCCGCGAAGTTTTTCAGAAACCTATTCTACATTGCCACTGCTTGTTCCCTGACCTCCCCATGCTGACCACCACGCGGTGCTTTTCTCCATCTTACATTGCCACTCACTGCCTATCCTAATTCAGACCCTCCGATTCACACCACCCTGTGATGTTTTTCTCACTCCTACTAGTGAATGTAATGTAACACACACCCATACAATGCGCACCTCCCCGCGAAGTTTTTCAGAAACCTATTCTACATTGCCACTGCTTGTTCCCTGACCTCCCCATGCTGACCACCACGCGGTGCTTTTCTCCATCTTACATTGCCACTCACTGCCTATCCTAATTCAGACCCTCCGATTCACACCACCCTGTGATGTTTTTCTCACTCCTACTAGTGAATGTAATGTAACACACACCCATACAATGCGCACCACCCCGTGATGTTTTTCTCACTCCTACTAGTGAATATAATGTAACACACACCCATACAATGCGCACCACCCCGTGATGTTTTTCTCACTCCTACTAGTGAATCTAATGTAACACACACCCATACAATGCGCACCACCCCGTGATGTTTTTCTCACTCCTACTAGTGAATGTAATGTAACACACACCCATACAATGCGCACCACCCCGTGATGTTTTTCTCACTCCTACTAGTGAATGTAATGTAACACACACCCATACAATGCGCACCACCCCGTGATGTTTTTCTCACTCCTACTAGTGAATCTAATGTAACACACACCCATACAATGCGCACCACCCCGTGATGTATTTCTCACTCCTACTAGTGAATCTAATGTAACACACACCCATACAAGGCGCACCACCCCGTGATGTTTTTCTCACACCTACTAGTGAATGTAATGTAACACACACCCATACAATTCGCACCACCCCGTGATGTTTTTCTCACTCCTACTAGTGAATCTAATGTAACACACACCCATACAATGCGCACCACCCCATGATGTTTTTCTCACTCCTACTAGTGAATCTAATGTAACACACACCCATACAATGCGCACCACCCCATGATGTATTTCTCACTCCTACTAGTGAATGTAATGTAACACACACCCATACAATGCGCACCACCCCGTGATGTTTTTCTCACTCCTACTAGTGAATGTAATGTAACACACACCCATTCAATGCGCACCACCCCGTGATGTTTTTCTCAATCCTACTAGTGAATCTAATGTAACACACACCCATACAATGCGCACCACCCCGTGATGTTTTTCTCACTCCTACTAGTGAATCTAATGTAACACACACCCATACAATGCGCACCACCCCGTGTTTTTCTCACTCCTACTAGTGAATGTAATGTAACACACACCCATACAATGCGCACCACCCCGTGATGTTTTTCTCACTTCCACTAGTGAATGTAATGTAACACACACCAATAAAAATGCGCACCACCCCGTGATGTTTTTCTCACTCCTACTAGTGAATCTAATGTAACACACACCCATACAATGCGCACCACCCCGTGATGTTTTTCTCACTCCTACTAGTGAATCTAATGTAACACACACCCATACAATGCGCACCACCCCGTGATGTTTTTCTTACTCCTACTAGTGAATCTAATGTAACACAGACCCATACAATGCGCACCACCCCGTGATGTTTTTCTCACTCCTACGAGTGAATCTAATGTAACACCCACCCATACAATGCGCACCACCCCGTGATGTTTTTCTCACTCCTACTAGTGAATCTAATGTAACACACACCCATACAATGCGCACCACCCCGTGATGTTTTTCTCACTCCTACTAGTTAATGTAATGTAACACACACCCATACAATGCGCACCACCCCGTGATGTTTTTCTCACTCCTACTAGTGAATGTAATGTAACACACACCCATACAATGCGCACCACCCCGTGATGTTTTTCTCACTCCTACTAGTGAATGTAATGTAACACACACCCATACAATGGGCACCACCCCGTGATGTTTTTCTCACTCCTACTAGTGAATGTAATGTAACACACACCCATACAATGCGCACCACCCCGTGATGTTTTTCTCACTCCTACTAGTGAATGTAATGTAACACACACCCATACAAGGCGCACCACCCCGTGATGTTTTTCTCACTCCTACTAGTGAATGTAATGTAACACACACCCATACAAGGCGCACCACCCCGTGATGTTTTTCTCACTCCTACTAGTGAATGTAATGTAACACACACCCATACAATGCGCACCCCCCCTGATGATTTTCTCACTCCTACTAGTGAATGTAATGTAACACACACCCATACAAGGCGCACCACCCCGTGATGTTTTTCTCACTCCTACTAGTGAATGTAATGTAACACACACCCATACAAGGCGCACCACCCCGTGATGTTTTTCTCACTCCTACTAGTGAATGTAATGTAACACACACCCATACAATGCGCACCACCCCGTGATGTTTTTCTCGCTCCTAGTAGTGAATGTAATGTAACACACACCCATACAATGCGCTCCACCCCGTGATGTTTTTCTCACTCCTACTAGTGAACGTAATGTAACACACACCCATACAATGCGCACCACCCCGTGATGTTTTTCTCACTCCTACTAGTGAACATAATGTAACACACACCCATACAATGCGCACCACCCCGTGATGTTTTTCTCACTCCTACTAGTGAATGTAATGTAACACACACCCATACAAGGCGCAACACCCGGTGATGTTTTTCTCACTCCTACTAGTGAATGTAATGTAACACACACCCATACAATGCGCACCACCCCGTGATGTTTTTCTCACTCCTACTAGTGAATCTAATGTAACACACACAAATACAATGCGCACCACCCCGTGATGTTTTTCTAACTCCTACTAGTGAATGTAATGTAACACACACCCATACAATGCGCACCACCCCGTGATGTTTTTCTCACTCCTACTAGTGAATGTAATGTAACACACACCCATACAATGCGCACCACCCCGTACTGTTTTTCTCACTCCTACTAGTGAATGTAATGTAACACCCACCCATACAATGCGCACCACCCCGTGATATTTTTCTCACTCCTACTAGTGAATGTAATGTAACACACACCCATACAATGCGCACCACCCCGCGATGTTTTTTAGAAACCTATCCTACATTGCCACTGCTTGTTCCCTGACCACCCCATGCTGACCAACCGCGGTGCTTTTCTCCATCCTACATTGCCACTCACTGCCTATCCTAATTCAGACACTCCGATTCACACCACCCCGTGATGTTTTTCTCACTCCTACTAGTGAATGTAATGTAACACACACCCATACAATGCGCACCACCCCGTGATGTTTTTCTCACTCCTACTAGTGAATATAATGTAACACACACCCATACAATGCGCACCACCCCGTGATGTTTTTCTCACTCCTACTAGTGAATCTAATGTAACACACACCCATACAATGCGCACCACCCCGTGAAGTTTTTCTCACTCCTACTAGTGAATGTAATGTAACACACACCCATACAATGCGCACCACCCCGTGATGTTTTTCTCACTCCTACTAGTGAATGTAATGTAACAACACCCATACAATGCGCACCACCCCGTGATGTTTTTCTCACTCCTACTAGTGAATGTACTGTAACACACACCCATACAATGCGCACCACCCCGTGATGTTTTTCTCACTCCTACTAGTGAATGTACTGTAACACACACCCATACAATGCGCACCACCCCGTGATGTTTTTCTCACTCCTACTAGTGAATGTAATGTAACAACACCCATACAATGCGCACCACCCCGTGATGTTTTTCTCACTCCTACTAGTGAATCTAATGTAACACACACCCATACAATGCGCACCACCCCGTGATGTTTTTCTCACTCCTACTAGTGAATCTAATGTAACACACACCCATACAATGCGCACCACCCCGTGATGTTTTTCTTACTCCTACTAGTGAATCTAATGTAACACAGACCCATACAATGCGCACCACCCCGTGATGTTTTTCTCACTCCTACGAGTGAATCTAATGTAACACCCACCCATACAATGCGCACCACCCCGTGATGTTTTTCTCACTCCTACTAGTGAATCTAATGTAACACACACCCATACAATGCGCACCACCCCGTGATGTTTTTCTCACTCCTACTAGTTAATGTAATGTAACACACACCCATACAATGCGCACCACCCCGTGATGTTTTTCTCACTCCTACTAGTGAATGTAATGTAACACACACCCATACAATGCGCACCACCCCGTGATGTTTTTCTCACTCCTACTAGTGAATGTAATGTAACACACACCCATACAATGGGCACCACCCCGTGATGTTTTTCTCACTCCTACTAGTGAATGTAATGTAACACACACCCATACAATGCGCACCACCCCGTGATGTTTTTCTCACTCCTACTAGTGAATGTAATGTAACACACACCCATACAAGGCGCACCACCCCGTGATGTTTTTCTCACTCCTACTAGTGAATGTAATGTAACACACACCCATACAAGGCGCACCACCCCGTGATGTTTTTCGCACTCCTACTAGTGAATGTAATGTAACACACACCCATACAATGCGCACCCCCCCTGATGATTTTCTCACTCCTACTAGTGAATGTAATGTAACACACACCCATACAAGGCGCACCACCCCGTGATGTTTTTCTCACTCCTACTAGTGAATGTAATGTAACACACACCCATACAAGGCGCACCACCCCGTGATGTTTTTCTCACTCCTACTAGTGAATGTAATGTAACACACACCCATACAATGCGCACCACCCCGTGATGTTTTTCTCGCTCCTAGTAGTGAATGTAATGTAACACACACCCATACAATGCGCTCCACCCCGTGATGTTTTTCTCACTCCTACTAGTGAACGTAATGTAACACACACCCATACAATGCGCACCACCCCGTGATGTTTTTCTCACTCCTACTAGTGAACATAATGTAACACACACCCATACAATGCGCACCACCCCGTGATGTTTTTCTCACTCCTACTAGTGAATGTAATGTAACACACACCCATACAAGGCGCAACACCCGGTGATGTTTTTCTCACTCCTACTAGTGAATGTAATGTAACACACACCCATACAATGCGCACCACCCCGTGATGTTTTTCTCACTCCTACTAGTGAATCTAATGTAACACACACAAATACAATGCGCACCACCCCGTGATGTTTTTCTAACTCCTACTAGTGAATGTAATGTAACACACACCCATACAATGCGCACCACCCCGTGATGTTTTTCTCACTCCTACTAGTGAATGTAATGTAACACACACCCATACAATGCGCACCACCCCGTACTGTTTTTCTCACTCCTACTAGTGAATGTAATGTAACACCCACCCATACAATGCGCACCACCCCGTGATGTTTTTCTCACTCCTACTAGTGAATGTAATGTAACACACACCCATACAATGCGCACCACCCCGCGATGTTTTTTAGAAACCTATCCTACATTGCCACTGCTTGTTCCCTGACCACCCCATGCTGACCAACCGCGGTGCTTTTCTCCATCCTACATTGCCACTCACTGCCTATCCTAATTCAGACACTCCGATTCACACCACCCCGTGATGTTTTTCTCACTCCTACTAGTGAATGTAATGTAACACACACCCATACAATGCGCACCACCCCGTGATGTTTTTCTCACTCCTACTAGTGAATATAATGTAACACACACCCATACAATGCGCACCACCCCGTGATGTTTTTCTCACTCCTACTAGTGAATCTAATGTAACACACACCCATACAATGCGCACCACCCCGTGAAGTTTTTCTCACTCCTACTAGTGAATGTAATGTAACACACACCCATACAATGCGCACCACCCCGTGATGTTTTTCTCACTCCTACTAGTGAATGTAATGTAACAACACCCATACAATGCGCACCACCCCGTGATGTTTTTCTCACTCCTACTAGTGAATGTACTGTAACACACACCCATACAATGCGCACCACCCCGTGATGTTTTTCTCACTCCTACTAGTGAATGTAATGTAACACACACCCATACAATGCGCAACACCCCGTGATGTTTTTCTCACTCCTACTAGTGAATCTAATGTAACACACACCCATACAATGCGCACCACCCCGTGATGTTTTTCTCACTCCTACTAGTGAATCTAATGTAACACACACCCATACAATGCGCACCACCCCGTGATGTTTTTCTCACACCTACTAGTGAATGTAATGTAACACACACCCATACATTTCGCACCACCCCGTGATGTTTTTCTCACTCCTACTAGTGAATCTAATGTAACACACACCCATACAATGCGCACCACCCCATGATGTTTTTCTCACTCCTACTAGTGAATCTAATGTAACACACACCCATACAATGTGCACCACCCCGTGATGTATTTCTCACTCCTACTAGTGAATCTAATGTAACACACACCCATACAATGCGCACCACCCCGTGATGTTTTTCTCACTCCTACTAGTGAATGTAATGTAACACACTCCCATACAATGCGCACCACCCCGTGATGTTTTTCTCACTCCTACTAGTGAATCTAATGTAACACACACCCATACAATGCGCACCACCCCGTGATGTTTTTCTCACTCCTACTAGTGAATCTAATGTAACACCCACCCATACAATGCGCACCACCCCGTGATGTTTTTCTCACTCCTACTAGTGAATCTAATGTAACACACACAAATACAATGCGCACCACCCCGTGATGTTTTTCTAACTCCTACTAGTGAATGTAATGTAACACACACCCATACAATGCGCACCACCCCGTGATGTTTTTCTCACTCCTACTAGTGAATGTAATGTAACACACACCCATACAATGCGCACCACCCCGTACTGTTTTTCTCACTCCTACTAGTGAATGTAATGTAACACCCACCCATACAATGCGCACCACCCCGCGATGTTTTTCAGAAACCTATCCTACATTGCCACTGCTTGTTCCCTGACCTCCCCATGCTGACCACCCCGCGGTGCTTTTCTCCATCCTACATTGCCACTCACTGCCTATCCTAATTCAGACCCTCCGATTCACACCACCCCGTGATGTTTTTCTCACTCCTACTAGTGAATGTAATGTAACACACACCCATACAATGCGCACCACACCGTGATGTTTTTCTCACTCCTACTAGTGAATATAATGTAACACACACCCATACAATGCGCACCACCCCGTGATGTTTTTCTCACTCCTACTAGTGAATCTAATGTAACACACACCCATACAATGCGCACCACCCCGTGAAGTTTTTCTCACTCCTACTAGTGAATGTAATGTAACACACACCCATACAATGCGCACCACCCCGTGATGTTTTTCTCACTCCTACTAGTGAATGTAATGTAATAACACACATACAATGCGCACCACCCCGTGATGTTTTTCTCACTCCTACTAGTGAATGTACTGTAACACACACCCATACAATGCGCACCACCCCGTGATGTTTTTCTCACTCCTACTAGTGAATGTAATGTAACACACACCTATACAATGCGCAACACCCTGTGATGTTTTTCTCACTCCTACTAGTGAATCTAATATAACACACACCCATACAATGCGCACCACCCCATGATGTTTTTCTCACTCCTACTAGTGAATGTAATGTAACACACACCCATACAATGCGCACCACCCCGTGATGTTTTTCTCACTCCTACTAGTGAATGTAATGTAACAACACCCATACAATGCGCACCACCCCGTGATGTTTTTCTCACTCCTACTAGTGAATGTACTGTAACACACACCCATACAATGCGCACCACCCCGTGATGTTATTCTCACTCCTACTAGTGAATGTAATGTAACACACACCCATACAATGCGCAACACCCTGTGATGTTTTTCTCACTCCTACTAGTGAATCTAATGTAACACACACCCATACAATGCGCACCACCCCATGATGTTTTTCTCACTCCTACTAGTGAATGTAATGTAACACACACCCATACAATGTGCACCACCCCGTGATGTATTTCTCACTCCTACTAGTGAATCTAATGTAACACACACCCATACAATGCGCACCCCCCCGTGATGTTTTTCTCACTCCTACTAGTGAATGTAATGTAACACACTCCCATACAATGCGCACCACCCCGTGATGTTTTTCTCACTCCTTCTAGTGAATCTAATGTAACACACACCCATACAATGCGCACCACCCCGTGATGTTTTTCTCACTCCTACTAGTGAATCTAATGTAACACACACCCATACAATGCGCACCACCCCGTGTTTTTCTCACTCCTACTAGTGAATGTAATGTAACACACACCCATACAATGCGCACCACCCCGTGATGTTTTTCTCACTTCCACTAGTGAATGTAATGTAACACACACCAATACAATGCGCACCACCCCGTGATGTTTTTCTCACTCCTACTAGTGAATCTAATGTAACACACACCCATACAATGCGCACCACCCCGTGATGTTTTTCTCACTCCTACTAGTGAATCTAATGTAACACACACCCATACAATGCGCACCACCCCGTGATGTTTTTCTTACTCCTACTAGTGAATCTAATGTAACACACACCCATACAATGCGCACCACCCCGTTATGTTTTTCTCACTCCTACTAGTGAATGTAATGTAACACACACCCATACAATGCGCTCCACCCCGTGATGTTTTTCTCACTCCTACTAGTGAATGTAATGTAACACACACCTATACAATGCGCAACACCCCGTGATGTTTTTCTCACTCCTACTAGTGAACGTATTGTAACACACACCCATACAATGCGCACCACCCCGTGATGTTTTTCTCACTCCTACTAGTGAATGTAATGTAACACACACCCATACAATGCGCACCACCCCGTGATGTTTTTCTCACTCCTACTAGTGAATGTAATGTAACACACACCCATACAATGTGCACCACCCCGTGATGTTTTTCTCACTCCTACTAGTGAATCTAATGTAACACACACAAATACAATGCGCACCACCCCGTGATGTTTTTCTAACTCCTACTAGTGAATGTAATGTAACACACACCCATACAATGCGCACCACCCCGTGATGTTTTTCTCACTCCTGCTAGTGAATGTAATGTAACACACACCCATACAATGCGCACCACCCCGTACTGTTTTTGTCACTCCTACTAGTGAATGTAATGTAACACACACCCATACAATGCGCACCACCCCGTGATGTTTTTCTCACTCCTACTAGTGAATGTAATGTAACACACACCCATACAATGCGCACCACCCCGCGATGTTTTTCAGAAACCTATCCTACATTGCCACTGCTTGTTCCCTGACCTCCCCATGCTGACCACCCCGCGGTGCTTTTCTCCATCCTACATTGCCACTCACTGCCTATCCTAATTCAGACCCTCCGATTCACACCACCCCGTGATGTGTTTCTCACTCCTACTAGTGAATGTAATGTAACACACACCCATACAATGCGCACCACCCCGTGATGTTTTTCTCACTCCTACTAGTGCATATAATGTAACACACACCCATACAATGCGCACCACCCCGTGATGTTTTTCTCACTCCTACTAGTGAATCTAATGTAACACACACCCATACAATGCGCACCACCCCGTGATGTTTTTCTCACTCCTACTAGTGAATGTAATGTAACACACACCCATACAATGCGCACCACCCCTTGATGTTTTTCTCACTCCTACTAGTGAATGTAATGTAACAACACCCATACAATGCGCACCACCCCATGATGTTTTTCTCACTCCTACTAGTGAATGTACTGTAACACACACCCATACAATGCGCACCACCCCGTGATGTTTTTCTCACTCCTACTAGTGAATGTAATGTAACACACACCCATACAATGCGCACCACCCCGTGATGTTTTTCTCACTCCTACTAGTGAATGTAATGTAACACACACCCATACAATGCGCACCACCCCGTGATGTTTTTCTCACTCCTACTAGTGAATCTAATGTAACACACACCCATACAATGTGCACCACCCCGTGATGTATTTCTCACTCCTACTAGTGAATCTAATGTAACACACACCCATACAATGCGCACCACCCCGTGATGTTTTTCTCACTCCTACTAGTGAATCTAATGTAACACACACCCATACAATGCGCACCACCCCGTGTTTTTCTCACTCCTACTAGTGAATGTAATGCAACACACACCCATACAATGCGCACCACCCCGTGATGTTTTTCTCACTTCCACTAGTGAATGTAATGTAACACACACCAATACAATGCGCACCACCCCGTGATGTTTTTCTCACTCCTACTAGTGAATCTAATGTAACACACACCCATACAATGCGCACCACCCCGTGATGTTTTTCTCACTCCTACTAGTGAATCTAATGTAACACACACCCATACAATGCGCACCACCCCGTGATGTTTTTCTCACTCCTACTAGTGAATCTAATGTAATACACACCCATACAATGCGCACCACCCCGTTAAGTTTTTCTCACTCCTACTAGTGAATGTAATGTAACACACACCCATTCAATGCGCTCCACCCCGTGATGTTTTCCTCACTCCTACTAGTGAATGTAATGTAACACACACCCATACAATGCGCAACACCCCGTGATGTTTTTCTCACTCCTACTAGTGAACGTAATGTAACACACATCCATACAATGCGCACCACCCCGTGATGTTTTTCTCACTCCTACTAGTGAATGTAATGTAAAACACACCCATACAATGCGCACCACCCCGTGATGTTTTTCTCACTCCTACTAGTGAATGTAATGTAACACACACCCATACAATGCGCACCACCCCGTGATGTTTTTCTCACTCCTACTAGTGAATCTAATAAAACACACACAAATACAATGCGCACCACCCCGTGATGTTTTTCAAACTCCTACTAGTGAATGTAATGTAACACACACCCATACAATGCGCACCACCCCGTGATGTTTTTCTCACTCCTACTAGTGAATATAATGTAACACACACCCATACAATGCGCACCACCCCGTGATGTTTTTCTCACTTCTACTAGTGAATCTAATGTAACACACACCCATACAATGCGCACCACCCCGTTGTTTTTCTCACTCCTACTTGTGAATGTAATGTAACACACACCCATACAATGCGCACCACCCCTGATGTTTTTCTCACTCTTATTAGTGAATGTAATGTAACACACACCCATACAATGCGCACCACCCCGTGATGTTTTTCTCACTCCTACTAGTGAATGTAATGTAACACACACCCATACAATGCGCACCACCCCGTGATGTTTTTCTCACTCCTACTAGTGAATGTAATGTAACACACACCCATACAATGCGCACCACCCCGTGATGTTTTTCTCACTCCTACTAGTTAATGTAATGTAACACACACCCATACAATGCGCACCACCCCGTGATGTTTTTCTCACTCCTACTAGTGAATGTAATGTAACACACACCCATACAATGCGCACCACCCCGTGATGTTTTTCTCACTCCTACTAGTGAATGTAATGTAACACACACCCATACAATGGGCACCACCCCGTGATGTTTTTCTCACTCCTACTAGTGAATGTAATGTAACACACACCCATACAATGCGCACCACCCCGTGATGTTTTTCTCACTCCTACTAGTGAATGTAATGTAACACACTCCCATACAATGCGCACCACCCCGTGATGTTTTTCTCACTCCTACTAGTGAATCTAATGTAACACACACCCATACAATGCGCACCACCCCGTCATGTTTTTCTCACTCCTACTAGTGAATCTAATGTAACACACACCCATACAATGCGCACCACCCCGTGTTTTTCTCACTCCTACTAGTGAATGTAATGCAACACACACCCATACAATGCGCACCACCCCGTGATGTTTTTCTCACTTCCACTAGTGAATGTAATGTAACACACACCAATACAATGCGCACCACCCCGTGATGTTTTTCTCACTCCTACTAGTGAATCTAATGTAACACACACCCATACAATGCGCACCACCCCGTGATGTTTTTCTCACTCCTACTAGTGAATCTAATGTAACACACACCCATACAATGCGCACCACCCCGTGATGTTTTTCTCACTCCTACTAGTGAATCTAATGTAATACACACCCATACAATGCGCACCACCCCGTTAAGTTTTTCTCACTCCTACTAGTGAATGTAATGTAACACACACCCATACAATGCGCTCCACCCCGTGATGTTTTCCTCACTCCTACTAGTGAATGTAATGTAACACACACTCATACAATGCGCAACACCCCGTGATGTTTTTCTCACTCCTACTAGTGAACGTAATGTAACACACATCCATACAATGCGCACCACCCCGTGATGTTTTTCTCACTCCTACTAGTGAATGTAATGTAAAACACACCCATACAATGCGCACCACCCCGTGATGTTTTTCTCACTCCTACTAGTGAATGTAATGTAACACACACCCATACAATGCGCACCACCCCGTGATGTTTTTCTCACTCCTACTAGTGAATCTAATAAAACACACACAAATACAATGCGCACCACCCCGTGATGTTTTTCAAACTCCTACTAGTGAATCTAATGTAACACACACCCATACAATGCGCACCTCCCCGCGAAGTTTTTCAGAAACCTATCCTACATTGCCACTGCTTGTTCCCTGACCTCCCCATGCTGACCACCACGCGGTGCTTTTCTCCATCTTACATTGCCACTCACTGCCTATCCTAATTGAGACCCTCCGATTCACACCACCCTGTGATGTTTTTCTCACTCCTACTAGTGAATGTAATGTAACACACACCCATACAATGCGCACCACCCCGTGATGTTTTTCTCACTCCTACTAGTGAATATAATGTAACACACACCCATACAATGCGCACCACCCCGTGATGTTTTTCTCACTTCTACTAGTGAATCTAATGTAACACACACCCATACAATGCGCACCACCCCGTTGTTTTTCTCACTCCTACTTGTGAATGTAATGTAACACACACCCATACAATGCGCACCACCCCTGATGTTTTTCTCACTCTTATTAGTGAATGTAATGTAACACACACCCATACAATGCGCACCACCCCGTGATGTTTTTCTCACTCCTACTAGTGAATGTAATGTAACACACACCCATACAATGCGCACCACCCCGTGATGTTTTTCTCACTCCTACTAGTTAATGTAATGTAACACACACCCATACAATGCGCACCACCCCGTGATGTTTTTCTCACTCCTACTAGTGAATGTAATGTAACACACACCCATACAATGCGCACCACCCCGTGATGTTTTTCTCACTCCTACTAGTGAATGTAATGTAACACACACCCATACAATGCGCACCACCCCGTGATGTTTTTCTCACTCCTACTAGTGAATGTAATCTAACACACACCCATACAAGGCGCACCACCCCGTGATGTTTTTCTCACTCCTACTAGTGAATGTAATGTAACACACACCCATACAAGGCGCACCACCCCGTGATGTTTTTCTCACTCCTACTAGTGAATGTAATGTAACACACACCCATACAATGCGCACCCCCCCTGATGATTTTCTCACTCCTACTAGTGAATGTAATGTAACACACACCCATACAAGGCGCACCACCCCGTGATGTTTTTCTCACTCCTACTAGTGAATGTAATGTAACACACACCCATACAAGGCGCATCACAAGGTGATGTTTTTCTCACTCCTACTAGTGAATGTAATGTAACACACACCCATACAATGCGCACCACCCCGTGATGTTTTTCTCGCTCCTAGTAGTGAATGTAATGTAACACACACCCATACAATGCGCTCCACCCCGTGATGTTTTTCTCACTCCTACTAGTGAACGTAATGTAACACACACCCATACAATGCGCACCACCCCGTGATGTTTTTCTCACTCCTACTAGTGAACATAATGTAACACACACCCATACAATGCGCACCACCCCGTGATGTTTTTCTCACTCCTACTAGTGAATGTAATGTAACACACACCCATACAAGGCGCACCACCCGGTGATGTTTTTCTCACTCCTACTAGTGAATGTAATGTAACACACACCCATACAATGCGCACCACCCCGTGATGTTTTTCTCACTCCTACTAGTGAATCTAATGTAACACACACAAATACAATGCGCACCACCCCGTGATGTTTTTCTAACTCCTACTAGTGAATGTAATGTAACACACACCCATACAATGCGCACCACCCCGTGATGTTTTTCTCACTCCTACTAGTGAATGTAATGTAACACACACCCATACAATGCGCACCACCCCGTACTGTTTTTCTCACTCCTACTAGTGAATGTAATGTAACACCCACCCATACAATGCGCACCACCCCGTGATGTTTTTCTCACTCCTACTAGTGAATGTAATGTAACACACACCCATACAATGCGCACCACCCCGCGATGTTTTTTAGAAACCTATCCTACATTGCCACTGCTTGTTCCCTGACCTCCCCATGCTGACCACCCCGCGGTGCTTTTCTCCATCCTACATTGCCACTCACTGCCTATCCTAATTCAGACACTCCGATTCACACCACCCCGTTGTTTTTCTCACTCCTACTTGTGAATGTAATGTAACACACACCCATACAATGCGCACCACCCCTGATGTTTTTCTCACTCTTATTAGTGAATGTAATGTAACACACACCCATACAATGCGCACCACCCCGTGATGTTTTTCTCACTCCTACTAGTGAATGTAATGTAACACACACCCATACAATGCGCACCACCCCGTGATGTTTTTCTCACTCCTACTAGTTAATGTAATGTAACACACACCCATACAATGCGCACCACCCCGTGATGTTTTTCTCACTCCTACTAGTGAATGTAATGTAACACACACCCATACAATGCGCACCACCCCGTGATGTTTTTCTCACTCCTACTAGTGAATCTAATGTAACACACACCCATACAATGCGCACCACCCCGTGATGTTTTTCTCACTCCTACTAGTGAATCTAATGTAACACACACCCATACAATGCGCACCACCCCGTGTTTTTCTCACTCCTACTAGTGAATGTAATGCAACACACACCCATACAATGCGCACCACCCCGTGATGTTTTTCTCACTTCCACTAGTGAATGTAATGTAACACACACCAATACAATGCGCACCACCCCGTGATGTTTTTCTCACTCCTACTAGTGAATCTAATGTAACACACACCCATACAATGCACACCACCCCGTGATGTTTTTCTCACTCCTACTAGTGAATCTAATGTAACACACACCCATACAATGCGCACCACCCCGTGATGTTTTTCTCACTCCTACTAGTGAATCTAATGTAATACACACCCATACAATGCGCACCACCCCGTTAAGTTTTTCTCACTCCTACTAGTGAATGTAATGTAACACACACCCATACAATGCGCTCCACCCCGTGATGTTTTCCTCACTCCTACTAGTGAATGTAATGTAACACACACCCATACAATGCGCAACACCCCGTGATGTTTTTCTCACTCCTACTAGTGAACGTAATGTAACACACATCCATACAATGCGCACCACCCCGTGATGTTTTTCTCACTCCTACTAGTGAATGTAATGTAAAACACACCCATACAATGCGCACCACCCCGTGATGTTTTTCTCACTCCTACTAGTGAATGTAATGTAACACACACCCATACAATGCGCACCACCCCGTGATGTTTTTCTCACTCCTACTAGTGAATCTAATAAAACACACACAAATACAATGCGCACCACCCCGTGATGTTTTTCAAACTCCTACTAGTGAATGTAATGTAACACACACCCATACAATGCGCACCACCCCGTGATGTTTTTCTCACTCCTTCTAGTGAATGTAATGTAACACACACCCATACAATGCGCACCACCCCGTACTGTTTTTGTCACTCCTACTAGTGAATGTAATGTAACACACACCCATACAATGCGCACCACCCCGTGATGTTTTTCTCACTCCTACTAGTGAATGTAATGTAACACACACCCATACAATGCGCACCTCCCCGCGAAGTTTTTCAGAAACCTATCCTACATTGCCACTGCTTGTTCCCTGACCTCCCCATGCTGACCACCACGCGGTGCTTTTCTCCATCTTACATTGCCACTCACTGCCTATCCTAATTCAGACCCTCCGATTCACACCACCCTGTGATGTTTTTCTCACTCCTACTAGTGAATGTAATGTAACACACACCCATACAATGCGCACCACCCCGTGATGTTTTTCTCACTCCTACTAGTGAATATAATGTAACACACACCCATACAATGCGCACCACCCCGTGATGTTTTTCTCACTTCTACTAGTGAATCTAATGTAACACACACCCATACAATGCGCACGACCCCGTTGTTTTTCTCACTCCTACTTGTGAATGTAATGTAACACACACCCATACAATGCGCACCACCCCTGATGTTTTTCTCACTCTTATTAGTGAATGTAATGTAACACACACCCATACAATGCGCACCACCCCGTGTTTTTCTCACTCCTACTAGTGAATGTAATGCAACACACACCCATACAATGCGCACCACCCCGTGATGTTTTTCTCACTTCCACTAGTGAATGTAATGTAACACACACCAATACAATGCGCACCACCCCGTGATGTTTTTCTCACTCCTACTAGTGAATCTAATGTAACACACACCCATACAATGCGCACCACCCCGTGATGTTTTTCTCACTCCTACTAGTGAATCTAATGTAACACACACCCATACAATGCGCACCACCCCGTGATGTTTTTCTCACTCCTACTAGTGAATCTAATGTAATACACACCCATACAATGCGCACCACCCCGTTAAGTTTTTCTCACTCCTACTAGTGAATGTAATGTAACACACACCCATACAATGCGCTCCACCCCGTGATGTTTTCCTCACTCCTACTAGTGAATGTAATGTAACACACACTCATACAATGCGCAACACCCCGTGATGTTTTTCTCACTCCTACTAGTGAACGTAATGTAACACACATCCATACAATGCGCACCACCCCGTGATGTTTTTCTCACTCCTACTAGTGAATCTAATGTAACACCCACCCATACAATGCGCACCACCCCGTGATGTTTTTCTCACTCCTACTAGTGAATGTAATGTAACACACACCCATACAATGCGCACCACCCCGTGATGTTTTTCTCACTCCTACTAGTGAATCTAATAAAACACACACAAATACAATGCGCACCACCCCGTGATGTTTTTCAAACTCCTACTAGTGAATCTAATGTAACACACACCCATACAATGCGCACCTCCCCGCGAAGTTTTTCAGAAACCTATCCTACATTGCCACTGCTTGTTCCCTGACCTCCCCATGCTGACCACCACGCGGTGCTTTTCTCCATCTTACATTGCCACTCACTGCCTATCCTAATTCAGACCCTCCGATTCACACCACCCTGTGATGTTTTTCTCACTCCTACTAGTGAATGTAATGTAACACACACCCATACAATGCGCACCACCCCGTGATGTTTTTCTCACTCCTACTAGTGAATATAATGTAACACACACCCATACAATGCGCACCACCCCGTGATGTTTTTCTCACTTCTACTAGTGAATCTAATGTAACACACACCCATACAATGCGCACCACCCCGTTGTTTTTCTCACTCCTACTTGTGAATGTAATGTAACACACACCCATACAATGCGCACCACCCCTGATGTTTTTCTCACTCTTATTAGTGAATGTAATGTAACACACACCCATACAATGCGCACCACCCCGTGATGTTTTTCTCACTCCTACTAGTGAATGTAATGTAACACACACCCATACAATGCGCACCACCCCGTGATGTTTTTCTCACTCCTACTAGTTAATGTAATGTAACACACACCCATACAATGCGCACCACCCCGTGATGTTTTTCTCACTCCTACTAGTGAATGTAATGTAACACACACCCATACAATGCGCACCACCCCGTGATGTTTTTCTCACTCCTACTAGTGAATGTAATGTAACACACACCCATACAATGCGCACCACCCCGTGATGTTTTTCTCACTCCTACTAGTGAATGTAATCTAACACACACCCATACAAGGCGCACCACCCCGTGATGTTTTTCTCACTCCTACTAGTGAATGTAATGTAACACACACCCATACAAGGCGCACCACCCCGTGATGTTTTTCTCACTCCTACTAGTGAATGTAATGTAACACACACCCATACAATGCGCACCCCCCCTGATGATTTTCTCACTCCTACTAGTGAATGTAATGTAACACACACCCATACAAGGCGCACCACCCCGTGATGTTTTTCTCACTCCTACTAGTGAATGTAATGTAACACACACCCATACAAGGCGCACCACCCCGTGATGTTTTTCTCACTCCTACTAGTGAATGTAATGTAACACACACCCATACAATGCGCACCACCCCGTGATGTTTTTCTCGCTCCTAGTAGTGAATGTAATGTAACACACACCCATACAATGCGCTCCACCCCGTGATGTTTTTCTCACTCCTACTAGTGAACGTAATGTAACACACACCCATACAATGCGCACCACCCCGTGATGTTTTTCTCACTCCTACTAGTGAACATAATGTAACACACACCCATACAATGCGCACCACCCCGTGATGTTTTTCTCACTCCTACTAGTGAATGTAATGTAACACACACCCATACAAGGCGCACCACCCGGTGATGTTTTTCTCACTCCTACTAGTGAATGTAATGTAACACACACCCATACAATGCGCACCACCCCGTGATGTTTTTCTCACTCCTACTAGTGAATCTAATGTAACACACACAAATACAATGCGCACCACCCCGTGATGTTTTTCTAACTCCTACTAGTGAATGTAATGTAACACACACCCATACAATGCGCACCACCCCGTGATGTTTTTCTCACTCCTACTAGTGAATGTAATGTAACACACACCCATACAATGCGCACCACCCCGTACTGTTTTTCTCACTCCTACTAGTGAATGTAATGTAACACCCACCCATACAATGCGCACCACCCCGTGATGTTTTTCTCACTCCTACTAGTGAATGTAATGTAACACACACCCATACAATGCGCACCACCCCGCGATGTTTTTTAGAAACCTATCCTACATTGCCACTGCTTGTTCCCTGACCTCCCCATGCTGACCACCCCGCGGTGCTTTTCTCCATCCTACATTGCCACTCACTGCCTATCCTAATTCAGACACTCCGATTCACACCACCCCGTTGTTTTTCTCACTCCTACTTGTGAATGTAATGTAACACACACCCATACAATGCGCACCACCCCTGATGTTTTTCTCACTCTTATTAGTGAATGTAATGTAACACACACCCATACAATGCGCACCACCCCGTGATGTTTTTCTCACTCCTACTAGTGAATGTAATGTAACACACACCCATACAATGCGCACCACCCCGTGATGTTTTTCTCACTCCTACTAGTTAATGTAATGTAACACACACCCATACAATGCGCACCACCCCGTGATGTTTTTCTCACTCCTACTAGTGAATGTAATGTAACACACACCCATACAATGCGCACCACCCCGTGATGTTTTTCTCACTCCTACTAGTGAATCTAATGTAACACACACCCATACAATGCGCACCACCCCGTGATGTTTTTCTCACTCCTACTAGTGAATCTAATGTAACACACACCCATACAATGCGCACCACCCCGTGTTTTTCTCACTCCTACTAGTGAATGTAATGCAACACACACCCATACAATGCGCACCACCCCGTGATGTTTTTCTCACTTCCACTAGTGAATGTAATGTAACACACACCAATACAATGCGCACCACCCCGTGATGTTTTTCTCACTCCTACTAGTGAATCTAATGTAACACACACCCATACAATGCGCACCACCCCGTGATGTTTTTCTCACTCCTACTAGTGAATCTAATGTAACACACACCCATACAATGCGCACCACCCCGTGATGTTTTTCTCACTCCTACTAGTGAATCTAATGTAATACACACCCATACAATGCGCACCACCCCGTTAAGTTTTTCTCACTCCTACTAGTGAATGTAATGTAACACACACCCATACAATGCGCTCCACCCCGTGATGTTTTCCTCACTCCTACTAGTGAATGTAATGTAACACACACCCATACAATGCGCAACACCCCGTGATGTTTTTCTCACTCCTACTAGTGAACGTAATGTAACACACATCCATACAATGCGCACCACCCCGTGATGTTTTTCTCACTCCTACTAGTGAATGTAATGTAAAACACACCCATACAATGCGCACCACCCCGTGATGTTTTTCTCACTCCTACTAGTGAATGTAATGTAACACACACCCATACAATGCGCACCACCCCGTGATGTTTTTCTCACTCCTACTAGTGAATCTAATAAAACACACACAAATACAATGCGCACCACCCCGTGATGTTTTTCAAACTCCTACTAGTGAATGTAATGTAACACACACCCATACAATGCGCACCACCCCGTGATGTTTTTCTCACTCCTTCTAGTGAATGTAATGTAACACACACCCATACAATGCGCACCACCCCGTACTGTTTTTGTCACTCCTACTAGTGAATGTAATGTAACACACACCCATACAATGCGCACCACCCCGTGATGTTTTTCTCACTCCTACTAGTGAATGTAATGTAACACACACCCATACAATGCGCACCTCCCCGCGAAGTTTTTCAGAAACCTATCCTACATTGCCACTGCTTGTTCCCTGACCTCCCCATGCTGACCACCACGCGGTGCTTTTCTCCATCTTACATTGCCACTCACTGCCTATCCTAATTCAGACCCTCCGATTCACACCACCCTGTGATGTTTTTCTCACTCCTACTAGTGAATGTAATGTAACACACACCCATACAATGCGCACCACCCCGTGATGTTTTTCTCACTCCTACTAGTGAATATAATGTAACACACACCCATACAATGCGCACCACCCCGTGATGTTTTTCTCACTTCTACTAGTGAATCTAATGTAACACACACCCATACAATGCGCACGACCCCGTTGTTTTTCTCACTCCTACTTGTGAATGTAATGTAACACACACCCATACAATGCGCACCACCCCTGATGTTTTTCTCACTCTTATTAGTGAATGTAATGTAACACACACCCATACAATGCGCACCACCCCGTGATGTTTTTCTCACTCCTACTAGTGAATGTAATGTAACACACACCCATACAATGCGCACCACCCCGTGATGTTTTTCTCACTCCTACTAGTTAATGTAATGTAACACACACCCATACAATGCGCACCACCCCGTGATGTTTTTCTCACTCCTACTAGTGAATGTAATGTAACACACACCCATACAATGCGCACCACCCCGTGATGTTTTTCTCACTCCTACTAGTGAATGTAATGTAACACACACCCATACAATGCGCACCACCCCGTGATGTTTTTCTCACTCCTACTAGTGAATGTAATCTAACACACACCCATACAAGGCGCACCACCCCGTGATGTTTTTCTCACTCCTACTAGTGAATGTAATGTAACACACACCCATACAAGGCGCACCACCCCGTGATGTTTTTCTCACTCCTACTAGTGAATGTAATGTAACACACACCCATACAATGCGCACCCCCCCTGATGATTTTCTCACTCCTACTAGTGAATGTAATGTAACACACACCCATACAAGGTGCACCACCCCGTGATGTTTTTCTCACTCCTACTAGTGAATGTAATGTAACACACACCCATACAAGGCGCACCACCCCGTGATGTTTTTCTCACTCCTACTAGTGAATGTAATGTAACACACACCCATACAATGCGCACCACCCCGTGATGTTTTTCTCGCTCCTAGTAGTGAATGTAATGTAACACACACCCATACAATGCGCTCCACCCCGTGATGTTTTTCTCACTCCTACTAGTGAACGTAATGTAACACACACCCATACAATGCGCACCACCCCGTGATGTTTTTCTCAATCCTACTAGTGAACATAATGTAACACACACCCATACAATGCGCACCACCCCGTGATGTTTTTCTCACTCCTACTAGTGAATGTAATGTAACACACACCCATACAAGGCGCACCACCCGGTGATGTTTTTCTCACTCCTACTAGTGAATGTAATGTAACACACACCCATACAATGCGCACCACCCCGTGATGTTTTTCTCACTCCTACTAGTGAATCTAATGTAACACACACAAATACAATGCGCACCACCCCGTGATGTTTTTCTAACTCCTACTAGTGAATGTAATGTAACACACACCCATACAATGCGCACCACCCCGTGATGTTTTTCTCACTCCTACTAGTGAATGTAATGTAACACACACCCATAGAATGCGCACCACCCCGTACTGTTTTTCTCACTCCTACTAGTGAATGTAATGTAACACACAACCATACAATGCGCACCACCCCGTGATGTTTTTCTCACTCCTACTAGTGAATGTAATGTAACACACACCCATACAATGCGCACCACCCCGCGATGTTTTTTAGAAACCTATCCTACATTGCCACTGCTTGTTCCCTGACCTCCCCATGCTGACCACCCCGCGGTGCTTTTCTCCATCCTACATTGCCACTCACTGCCTATCCTAATTCAGACACTCCGATTCACACCACCCCGTGATGTTTTTCTCACTCCTACTAGTGAATGTAATGTAACACACACCCATACAATGCGCACCACCCCGTGATGTTTTTCTCACTCCTACTAGTGAATATAATGTAACACACACCCATACAATGCGCACCACCCCGTGATGTTTTTCTCACTCCTACTAGTGAATCTAATGTAACACACACCCATACAATGCGCACCACCCCGTGAAGTTTTTCTCACTCCTACTAGTGAATGTAATGTAACACACACCCATACAATGCGCACCACCCCGTGATGTTTTTCTCACTCCTACTAGTGAATGTAATGTAACAACACCCATACAATGCGCACCACCCCGTGATGTTTTTCTCACTCCTACTAGTGAATGTACTGTAACACACACCCATACAATGCGCACCACCCCGTGATGTTTTTCTCACTCCTACTAGTGAATCTAATGTAACACACACCCATACAATGCGCAACACCCCGTGATGTTTTTCTCACTCCTACTAGTGAATCTAATGTAACACACACCCATACAATGCGCACCACCCCGTGATGTTTTTCTCACTCCTACTAGTGAATCTAATGTAACACACACCCATACAATGCGCACCACCCCGTGATGTATTTCTCACTCCTACTAGTGAATCTAATGTAACACACACCCATACAATGCGCACCACCCCGTGATGTTTTTCTCACACCTACTAGTGAATGTAATGTAACACACACCCCTACATTTCGCACCACCCCGTGATGTTTTTCTCACTCCTACTAGTGAATCTAATGTAACACACACCCATACAATGCGCACCACCCCATGATGTTTTTCTCACTCCTACTAGTGAATCTAATGTAACACACACCCATACAATGTGCACCACCCCGTGATGTATTTCTCACTCCTACTAGTGAATCTAATGTAACACACACCCATACAATGCGCACCACCCCGTGATGTTTTTCTCACTCCTACTAGTGAATGTAATGTAACACACTCCCATACAATGCGCACCACCCCGTGATATTTTTCTCACTCCTACTAGTGAATCTAATGTAACACACACCCATACAATGCGCACCACCCCGTGATGTTTTTCTCACTCCTACTAGTGAATCTAATGTAACACCCACCCATACAATGCGCACCACCCCGTGATGTTTTTCTCACTCCTACTAGTGAATCTAATGTAACACACACAAATACAATGCGCACCACCCCGTGATGTTTTTCTAACTCCTACTAGTGAATGTAATGTAACACACACCCATACAATGCGCACCACCCCGTGATGTTTTTCTCACTCCTACTAGTGAATGTAATGTAACACACACCCATACAATGCGCAACACCCCGTACTGTTTTTCTCACTCCTACTAGTGAATGTAATGTAACACCCACCCATACAATGCGCACCACCCCGCGATGTTTTTCAGAAACCTATCCTACATTGCCACTGCTTGTTCCCTGACCTCCCCATGCTGACCACCCCGCGGTGCTTTTCTCCATACTACATTGCCACTCAGTGCCTATCCTAATTCAGACCCTCCGATTCACACCACCCCGTGATGTTTTTCTCACTCCTACTAGTGAATGTAATGTAACACACACCCATACAATGCGCACCACACCGTGATGTTTTTCTCACTCCTACTAGTGAATATAATGTAACACACACCCATACAATGCGCACCACCCTGTGATGTTTTTCTCACTCCTACTAGTGAATCTAATGTAACACACACCCATACAATGCGCACCACCCCGTGAAGTTTTTCTCACTCCTACTAGTGAATGTAATATAACACACACCCATACAATGCGCACCACCCCGTGATGTTTTTCTCACTCCTACTAGTGAATGTAATGTAACAACACCCATACAATGCGCACCACCCCGTGATGTTTTTCTCACTCCTACTAGTGAATGTACTGTAACACACACCCATACAATGCGCACCACCCCGTGATGTTTTTCTCACTCCTACTAGTGAATGTAATGTAACACACACCCATACAATGCGCAACACCCCGTGATGTTTTTCTCACTCCTACTAGTGAATGTAATGTAACACACACCCATACAATGCGCAACACCCCGTGATGTTTTTCTCACTCCTACTAGTGAATGTAATGTAACACACTCCCATACAATGCGCAGCACCCCGTGATGTTTTTCTCACTCCTTCTAGTGAATCTAATGTAACACACACCCATACAATGCGCACCACCCCGTGATGTTTTTCTCACTCCTACTAGTGAATGTAATGTAACACACACCCATACAATTCGCACCACCCCGTGATGTTTTTCTCACTCCTACTAGTGAATCTAATGTAACACACACCCATACAATGCGCACCACCCCGTGATGTTTTTCTCACTCCTACTAGTGAATCTAATGTAACACACACCCATACAATGCGCACCACCCCGTGTTTTTCTCACTCCTACTAGTGAATGTAATGTAACACACACCCATACAATGCGCACCACCCCGTGATGTTTTTCTCACTTCCACTAGTGAATGTAATGTAACACACACCAATACAATGCGCACCACCCCGTGATGTTTTTCTCACTCCTACTAGTGAATCTAATGTAACACACACCCATACAATGCGCACCACCCCGTGATGTTTTTCTCACTCCTACTAGTGAATATAATGTAACACACACCCATACAATGCGCACCACCCCGTGATGTTTTTCTTACTCCTACTAGTGAATCTAATGTAACACACACCCATACAATGCGCACCACCCCGTTATGTTTTTCCCACTCCTACTAGTGAATGTAATGTAACACACACCCATACAATGCGCTCCACCCCGTGATGTTTTTCTCACTCCTACTAGTGAATGTAATGTAACACACACCTATACAATGCGCAACACCCCGTGATGTTTTTCTCACTCCTACTAGTGAACGTATTGTAACACACACCCATACAATGCGCACCACCCCGTGATGTTTTTCTCACTCCTACTAGTGAATGTAATGTAACACACACCCATACAATGCGCACCACCCCGTGATGTTTTTCTCACTCCTACTAGTGAATGTAATGTAACACACACCCATACAATGCGCACCACCCCGTGATGTTTTTCTCACTCCTACTATTGAATCTAATGTAACACACACAAATACAATGCGCACCACCCCGTGATGTTTTTCTAACTCCTACTAGTGAATGTAATGTAACACACACCCATACAATGCGCACCACCCCGTGATGTTTTTCTCACTCCTACTAGTGAATGTAATGTAACACACACCCATACAATGCGCACCACCCCGTACTGTTTTTGTCACTCCTACTAGTGAATGTAATGTAACACACACCCATACAATGCGCATCACCCCGTGATGTTTTTCTCACTCCTACTAGTGAATGTAATGTAACACACACCCATACAATGCGCACCACCCCGCGATGTTTTTCAGAAACCTATCCTACATTGCCACTGCTTGTTCCCTGACCTCCCCATGCTGACCACCCCGCGGTGCTTTTCTCCATCCTACATTGCCACTCACTGCCTATCCTAATTCAGACCCTCCGATTCACACCACCCCGTGATGTTTTTCTCACTCCTACTAGTGAATGTAATGTAACACACACCCATACAATGCGCACCACCCCGTGATGTTTTTCTCACTCCTACTAGTGCATATAATGTAACACACACCCATACAATGCGCACCACCCCGTGATGTTTTTCTCACTCCTACTAGTGAATCTAATGTAACACACACCCATACAATGCGCACCACCCCGTGATGTTTTTCTCACTCCTACTAGTGAATGTAATGTAACACACACCCATACAATGCGCACCACCCCTTGATGTTTTTCTCACTCCTACTAGTGAATGTAATGTAACAACACCCATACAATGCGCACCACCCCATGATGTTTTTCTCACTCCTACTAGTGAATGTACTGTAACACACACCCATACAATGCGCACCACCCCGTGATGTTTTTCTCACTCCTACTAGTGAATGTAATGTAACACACACCCATACAATGCGCACCACCCCGTGATGTTTTTCTCACTCCTACTAGTGAATGTAATGTAACACACACCCATACAATGCGCACCACCCCGTGATGTTTTTCTCACTCCTACTACTGAATCTAATGTAACACACACCCATACAATGTGCACCACCCCGTGATGTATTTCTCACTCCTACTAGTGAATCTAATGTAACACACACCCATACAATGCGCACCACCCCGTGATGTTTTTCTCACTCCTACTAGTGAATGTAATGTAACACACTCGCATACAATGCGCACCACCCCGTGATGTTTTTCTCACTCCTACTAGTGAATCTAATGTAACACACACCCATACAATGCGCACCACCCCGTGATGTTTTTCTCACTCCTACTAGTGAATCTAATGTAACACACACCCATACAATGCGCACCACCCCGTGTTTTTCTCACTCCTACTAGTGAATGTAATGCAACACACACCCATACAATGCGCACCACCCCGTGATGTTTTTCTCACTTCCACTAGTGAATGTAATGTAACACACACCAATACAATGCGCACTACCCCGTGATGTTTTTCTCACTCCTACTAGTGAATCTAATGTAACACACACCCATACAATGCGCACCACCCCGTGATGTTTTTCTCACTCATACTAGTGAATCTAATGTAACACACACCCATACAATGCGCACCACCCCGTGATGTTTTTCTCACTCCTACTAGTGAATCTAATGTAATACACACCCATACAATGCGCACCACCCGGTTAAGTTTTTCTCACTCCTACTAGTGAATGTAATGTAACACACACCCATACAATGCGCTCCACCCCGTGATGTTTTCCTCACTCCTACTAGTGAATGTAATGTAACACACACACATACAATGCGCAACACCCCGTGATGTTTTTCTCACTCCTACTAGTGAACGTAATGTAACACACACCCATACAATGCGCACCACCCCGTGATGTTTTTCTCACTCCTACTAGTGAATGTAATGTAAAACACACCCATAAAATGCACACCACCCCGTGATGTTTTTCTCACTCCTACTAGTGAATGTAATGTAACACACACCCATACAATGTGCACCACCCCGTGATGTTTTTCTCACTCCTACTAGTGAATCTAATAAAACACACACAAATACAATGCGCACCACCCCGTGATGTTTTTCAAACTCCTACTAGTGAATGTAATGTAACACACACCCATACAATGCGCACCACCCCGTGATGTTTTTCTCACTCCTTCTAGTGAATGTAATGTAACACACACCCATACAATGCGCACCACACCGTACTGTTTTTGTCACTCCTACTAGTGAATGTAATGTAACACACACCCATACAATGCGCACCACCCCGTGATGTTTTTCTCACTCCTACTAGTGAATGTAATGTAACACACACCCATACAATGCGCACCTCCCCGCGAAGTTTTTCAGAAACCTATCCTACATTGCCACTGCTTGTTCCCTGACCTCCCCATGCTGACCACCACGCGGTGCTTTTCTCCATCTTACATTGCCACTCACTGCCTATCCTAATTCAGACCCTCCGATTCACACCACCCTGTGATGTTTTTCTCACTCCTACTAGTGAATGTAATGTAACACACACCCATACAATGCACACCACCCCGTGATGTTTTTCTCACTCCTACTAGTGAATATAATGTAACACACACCCATACAATGCGCACCACCCCGTGATGTTTTTCTCACTCCTACTAGTGAATCTAATGTAACACACACCCATACAATGCGCACCACCCCGTGATGTTTTTCTCACTCCTACTAGTGAATGTAATGTAACACACACCCATACAATGCGCACCACCCCGTGATGTTTTTCTCACTCCTACTAGTGAATATAATGTAACACACACCCATACAATGCGCACCACCCCGTGATGTTTTTCTCACTCCTACTAGTGAATGTAATGTAACACACACCCATACAATGCGCACCACCCCGTGATGTATTTCTCACTCCTACTAGTGAATCTAATGTAACACACACCCATACAATGCGCACCACCCCGTGATGTTTTTCTCACACCTACTAGTGAATGTAATGTAACACACACCCATACAATTCGCACCACCCCGTGATGTTTTTCTCACTCCTACTAGTGAATCTAATGTAACACACACCCATACAATGCGCACCACCCCATGATGTTTTTCTCACTCCTACTAGTGAATCTAATGTAACACACACCCATACAATGCGCACCACCCCATGATGTATTTCTCACTCCTACTAGTGAATGTAATGTAACACACACCCATACAATGCGCACCACCCTGTGATGTTTTTCTCACTCCTACTAGTGAATGTAATGTAACACACACCCATACAATGCGCACCACCCCGTGATGTTTTTCTCAATCCTACTAGTGAATCTAATGTAACACACACCCATAAAATGCGCACCACCCCGTGATGTTTTTCTCACTCCTACTAGTGAATCTAATGTAACACACACCCATACAATGCGCACCACCCCGTGTTTTTCTCACTCCTACTAGTGAATGTAATGTAACACACACCCATACAATGCGCACCACCCCGTGATGTTTTTCTCACTTCCACTAGTGAATGTAATGTAACACACACCAATAAAAATGCGCACCACCCCGTGATGTTTTTCTTACTCCTACTAGTGAATCTAATGTAACACAGACCCATACAATGCGCACCACCCCGTGATGTTTTTCTCACTCCTATGAGTGAATCTAATGTAACACACACCCATACATTGCGCACCACTCCGTGATGTTTTTCTTACTCCTACTAGTGAATCTAATGTAACACACACCCATACAATGCGCACCACCCCGTGATGTTTTTCTCACTCCTACTAGTGAATCTAATGTAACACACACCCATACAATGTGCACCACCCCGTGATGTTTTTCTCACTCCTACTATTGAATCTAATGTAACACACACCCATACAATGCGCACCACCCCGTGATATTTTTCTCACTCCTACTAGTGAATGTAATGTAACACACACCCATACAATGCGCACCACCCCGTGATGTTTTTCTCACTTCTACTAGTGAATCTAATGTAACACAAACCCATACAATGCGCACCACCCCGTTATGTTTTTCTCACTCCTACTAGTGAATGTAATGTAACACACACCCATACAATGCGCACCACACCGTGATGTTTTTCTCACTCTTACTAGTGAATGTAATGTAACACACTCCCATACAATGCGCACCACCGCGTGATGTTTTTCTCACTCCTACTAGTGAATGTAATGTAACACACACCCATACAATGCGCACCACCCCGTGATGTTTTTCTCACTCCTACTAGTGAATGTAATGTAACACACACCCATACAATGCGCACCACCCGTGATGTTTTTCTCACTCCTATTAGTGAATGTAATGTAAAACACACCCATACAATGCGCACCACCCCGTGATGTTTTTCTCACTCCTACTAGTGAATCTAATGTAACACACACCCATACAATGTGCACCACCCCGTGATGTATTTCTCACTCCTACTAGTGAATCTAATGTAACACACACCCATACAATGCGCAACACCCCGTGATGTTTTTCTCACTCCTACTAGTGAATGTAATGTAACACATACCCATACAATGCGCACCACCCCGTGATGTTTTTCTCACTCCTACTAGTGAATGTAATGTAACACACACACATACAATGCGCACCACCCCGTGATGTTTTTCTCACTCCTACTAGTGAATGTAATGTAACACACACCCATACAATGCGCACAACCCCGTGATGTTTTTCTCACTCCTACTAGTGAATGTAATGTAACACACACCCATACAATGCGCACCACCCCGTGATGTTTTTCTCACTCCTACTAGGGAATGTAATGTGATACACACCCATACAATCCGCACCACCTCGTGATGTTTTTCTCACTCCTACTAGTGAATGTAATGTAACACACACCCATACAATGCGCACCACCCCGTGATGTTTTTCTCATTCCTACTAGTGAATCTATTGTAACACACACCCATACAATGCGCACCACACCGTGATGTTTTTCTCACTCCTACTAGTGAATTTAATGTTACACACACCCATACAATGCGCACCACCCAGTGATGTTTTTCTCACTCCTACTAGTGAATGTAATGTAACACACACCCATACAATGAGCACCACACCGTGATGTTTTTCTCACTCCTACTAGTGAATGTAATGTAACACACACCCATACAATGCGCACCACCCCGTGATGTTTTTCTCACTCCTACTAGTGAATGTAATGTAACACACACCCATACAATGGGCACCACCCCGTGATGTTTTTCTCACTCCTACTAGTGAATGTAATGTAACACACACCCATACAATGCGCACCACCCCATGATGTTTTTCTCACTCCTACTAGTGAATGTAATGTAACACACACCCATACAAGGCGCACCACCCCGTGATGTTTTTCTCACTCCTACTAGTGAATGTAATGTAACACACACCATACAAGGCGCACCACCCCGTGATGTTTTTCTCACTCCTACTAGTGAATGTAATGTAACACACACCCATACAATGCGCACCACCCCGTGATGTTTTTCTCACTCCTAGTAGTGAATGTAATGTAACACACACCCATACAATGCGCTCCACCCCGGGATGTTTTTCTCACTCCTACTAGTGAACGTAATGTAACACACACCCATACAATGCGCACCACCCCGTGATGTTTTTCTCACTCCTACTAGTGAACGTAATGTAACACACACCCATACAATGCGCACCACCCCGTGATGTTTTTCTCACTCCTACTAGTGAACGTAATGTAACACACACCCATACAATGCGCACCACCCCGTGATGTTTTTCTCACTCCTACTAGTGAATCTAATGTAACACACACAAATACAATGCGCACCACCCCGTGATGTTTTTCTAACTCCTACTAGTGAATGTAATGTAACACACACCCATACAATGCTCACCACCCCGTGATGTTTTTCTCACTCCTACTAGTGAATGTAATGTAACAAACACCCATACAATGCGCACCACCCCGTGATGTTTTTCTCACTCCTACTAGTGAATCTAAGGTAACACACACCCATACAATGCGCACCACCCCGTGATGTTTTTCTCACTCCTACTAGTGAATGTAATGTAACACACACCCATACAATGCGCACCACCCCGTGATGTTTTTCTCACTCCTACTAGTGAATGTAATATAACACACACCCATACAATGCGCACCACCCCGTGATGTTTTTCTCACTCCTACTAGTGAATGTACTGTAACACACACCCATACAATGCGCACCACCCCGTGATGTTTTTCTCACTCCTACTAGTGAATGTAATGTAACACACACCCATGCAATGCGCACCACCCCGTGATGTTTTTCTCACTCCTACTAGTGAATGTAATGTAACACACACCCATACAATGCGCACCACCCCGTGAGGTTTTTCTCACTCCTACTAGTGAATATAATGTAACACACACCCATACAATGCGCACCACCCCGTGATGTTTTTCTCACTCCTACTAGTGAATGTAATGTAACACACACCCATACAATGCGCACCACCCCGTGATGTTTTTCTCACTTCTACTAGTGAATGTAATGTAACACACACCCATACAATGCGCACCACCCCGTGACGTTTTTCTCACTCCTACTAGTGAATCTAATGTAACACACACCCAAACAATGCGCACCACCCCGTGATGTTTTTCTCACTCCTACTAGTGAATCTAATGTAACACACACCCATACAATGCGCACCACCCCGTGATGTTTTTCTCACTCCTACTAGTGAATCTAATGTAACACACTCCCATACAATGCGCACCACCCCGTGATGTTTTTCTCACTCCTACTAGTGAATGTAATGTAACAAACACCCATACAATGCGCACCACCCCGTGATGTTTTTCTCACTCCTACTAGTGAATCTAATGTAACACACACCCATACAATGAGCACCACCCCGTGATGTTTTTCTCACTCCTACTAGTGAATGTAATGTAATACACACCCATACAATCCGCACCACCCCGTGATGTTTTTCTCACTCCTACTAGTGAATGTAATGTAACACACACCCATACAATGCGCACCACCCCGTGATGTTTTTCTCAATCCTACTAGTGAATGTAATGTAACACACACCCATACAATGCGCACCACCCCGTGATGTTTTTCTCACTGCTACTAGTGAATGTAATGTAACACACACCCATACAATGCGCACCACCCCGTGATGTTTTTCTCACTCCTACTAGTGAATGTAATGTAACACACACCCATACAATGCGCTCCACCCCGGGATGTTTTTCTCACTCCTACTAGTGAACGTAATGTAACACACACCCATACAATGCGCACCACCCCGTGATGTTTTTCTCACTCCTACTAGTGAATGTAATGTAACACACACCCATACAAGGCGCACCACCCCGTGATGTTTTTCTCACTCCTACTAGTGAATGTAATGTAACACACACCCATACAAGGCGCACCACCCCGTGATGTTTTTCTCACTCCTACTAGTGAATGTAATGTAACACACACCCATACAAGGCGCACCACCCCGTGATGTTTTTCTCACTCCTACTAGTGAATGTAATGTAACACACACCCATACAAGGCGCACCACCCCGTGATGTTTTTCTCACTCCTACTAGTGAATGTAATGTAACACACACCCATACAATGCGCACCACCCCGTGATGTTTTTCTCACTCCTACTAGTGAATCTAATGTAACACACACCCATACAATGCGCACCACCCCGTGATGTTTTTCTCACTCCTACTAGTGAATGTAATGTAACACACACCCATACAATGCGCACCACCCCGTGATGTTTTTCTCATTCCTACTAGTGAATCTAATGTAACACACACCCATACAATGCGCACCACACCGTGATGTCTTTCTCACTCCTACTAGTGAATTTAATGTAACACACACCCATACAATGCGCACCACCCAGTGATGTTTTTCTCACTCCTACTAGTGAATGTAATGTAACACACACCCATACAATGCGCACCACCCCGTGATGTTTTTCTCACTCCTACTAGTGAATGTAATGTAACACACACCCATACAATGCGCACCACCCCGTGATGTTTTTCTCACTCCTACTAGTGAATGTAATGTAACACACACCCATACAATGGGCACCACCCCGTGATGTTTTTCTCACTCCTACTAGTGAATGTAATGTAACACACACCCATACAATGCGCACCACCCCATGATGTTTTTCTCACTCCTACTAGTGAATGTAATGTAACACACACCCATACAAGGCGCACGACCCCGTGATGTTTTTCTCACTCCTACTAGTGAATGTAATGTAACACACACCCATACAAGGCGCACCACCCCGTGATGTTTTCTCACTCCTACTAGTGAATGTAATGTAACACACACCCATACAATGCGCACCACCCCGTGATGTTTTTCTCACTCCTAGTAGTGAATGTAATGTAACACACACCCATACAATGCGCTCCACCCCGGGATGTTTTTATCACTCCTACTAGTGAATGTAATGTAACACACACCCATACAATGCGCACCACCCCGTGATGTGTTTCTCACTCCTACTAGTGAATGTAATGTAACACACACCCATACAATGGGCACCACCCCGTGATGTTTTTCTCACTCCTACTAGTGAATGTAATGTAACACACACCCATACAATGCGCACCACCCCATGATGTTTTTCTCACTCCTACTAGTGAATGTAATGTAACACACACCCATACAAGGCGCACCACCCCGTGATGTTTTTCTCACTCCTACTAGTGAATGTAATGTAACACACACCCATACAATGCGCACCACCCCGTGATGTTTTTCTCACTCCTACTAGTGAATGTAATGTAACACATACCCATACAATGCGCACCACCCCGTGATGTTTTTCTCACTCCTACTAGTGAATGTAATGTAACACACACATATACAATGCGCACCACCCCGTGATGTTTTTCTCACTCCTACTAGTGAATGTAATGTAACACACACCCATACAATGCGCACCACCCCGTGATGTTTTTCTCACTCCTACTAGTGAATGTAATGTAACACACACCCATACAATGCGCACCACCCCGTGATGTTTTTCTCACTCCTACTAGTGAATGTAATGTGATACACACCCATACAATCCGCACCACCCCGTGATGTTTTTCTCACTCCTACTAGTGAATGTAATGTAACACACACCCATACAATGCGCACCACCCCGTGATGTTTTTCTCACTCCTACTAGTGAATGTAATGTAACACACACCCATACAATGCGCACCACCCCGTGATGTTTTTCTCATTCCTACTAGTGAATCTAATGTAACACACACCCATACAATGCGCACCACACCGTGATGTTTTTCTCACTCCTACTAGTGAATTTAATGTTACACACACCCATACAATGCGCACCACCCAGTGATGTTTTTCTCACTCCTACTAGTGAATGTAATGTAACACACACCCATACAATGAGCACCACACCGTGTTTTTCTCACTCCTACTAGTGAATGTAATGTAACACACACCCATACAATGCGCACCACCCCGTGATGTTTTTCTCACTCCTACTAGTGAATGTAATGTAACACACACCCATACAATGGGCACCACCCCGTGATGTTTTTCTCACTCCTACTAGTGAATGTAATGTAACACACACCCATACAATGCGCACCACCCCATGATGTTTTTCTCACTCCTACTAGTGAATGTAATGTAACACACACCCATACAAGGCGCACCACCCCGTGATGTTTTTCTCACTCCTACTAGTGAATGTAATGTAACACACACCCATACAAGGCGCACCACCCCGTGATGTTTTTCTCACTCCTACTAGTGAATGTAATGTAACACACACCCATACAATGCGCACCACCCCGTGATGTTTTTCTCACTCCTAATAGTGAATGTAATGTAACACACACCCATACAATGCGCTCCACCCCGGGATGTTTTTCTCACTCCTACTAGTGAACGAAATGTAACACACACCCATACAATGCGCACCACCCCGTGATGTTTTTCTCACTCCTACTAGTGAACGTAATGTAACACACACCCATACAATGCGCACCACCCCGTGATGTTTTTCTCACTCCTACTAGTGAACGTAATGTAACACACACCCATACAATGCGCACCACCCCGTGATGTTTTTCTCACTCCTACTAGTGAATCTAATGTAACACACACAAATACAATGCGCACCACCCCGTGATGTTTTTCTAACTCCTACTAGTGAATGTAATGTAACACACACCCATACAATGCTCACCACCCCGTGATGTTTTTCTCACTCCTACTAGTGAATGTAATGTAACAAACACCCATACAATGCGCACCACCCCGTGATGTTTTTCTCACTCCTACTAGTGAATCTAAGGTAACACACACCCATACAATGCGCACCACCCCGTGATGTTTTTCTCACTCCTACTAGTGAATGTAATGTAACACACACCCATACAATGCGCACCACCCCGTGATGTTTTTCTCACTCCTACTAGTGAATGTAATATAACACACACCCATACAATGCGCACCACCCCGTGATGTTTTTCTCACTCCTACTAGTGAATGTACTGTAACACACACCCATACAATGCGCACCACCCCGTGATGTTTTTCTCACTCCTACTAGTGAATGTAATGTAACACACACCCATACAATTCGCACCACCCCGTGATGTTTTTCTCACTCCTACTAGTGAATGTAATGTAACACACACGCATACAATGCGCACCACCCGTGAGGTTTTTCTCACTCCTACTAGTGAATGTAATGTAACACACACCCATACAATGCGCACCACCCCGTGATGTTTTTCTCACTCCTACTAGTGAATGTAATGTAACACACACCCATACAATGCGCACCACCCCGTGATGTTTTTCTCACTTCTACTAGTGAATGTAATGTAACACACACCCATACAATGCGCACCACCCCGTGACGTTTTTCTCACTCCTACTAGTGAATCTAATGTAACACACACCCACACAATGCGCACCACCCCGTGATGTTTTTCTCACTCCTACTAGTGAATCTAATGTAACACACACCCATACAATGCGCACCACCCCGTGATGTTTTTCTCACTCCTACTAGTGAATCTAATGTAACACACACCCATACAATGCGCACCACCCCGTGATGTTTTTCTCACTCCTACTAGTGAATGTAATGTAACAAACACCCATACAATGCGCACCACCCCGTGATGTTTTTCTCACTCCTACTAGTGAATCTAATGTAACACACACCCATACAATGAGCACCACCCCGTGATGTTTTTCTCACTCCTACTAGTGAATGTAATGTAATACACACCCATACAATCCGCACCACCCCGTGATGTTTTTCTCACTCCTACTAGTGAATGTAATGTAACACACACCCATACAATGCGCACCACCCCGTGATGTTTTTCTCAATCCTACTAGTGAATGTAATGTAACACACACCCATACAAGGCGCACCACCCCGTGATGTTTTTCTCACTCCTACTAGTGAATGTAATGTAACACACACCCATACAATGCGCACCACCCCGTGATGTTTTTCTCACTCCTACTAGTGAATGTAATGTAACACACACCCATACAATGCGCTCCACCCCGGGATGTTTTTCTCACTCCTACTAGTGAACGTAATGTAACACACACCCATACAATGCGCACCACCCCGTGATGTTTTTCTCACTCCTACTAGTGAACGTAATGTAACACACACCCATACAAGGCGCACCACCCCGTGATGTTTTTCTCACTCCTACTAGTGAATGTAATGTAACACACACCCATACAAGGCGCACCACCCCGTGATGTTTTTCTCACTCCTACTAGTGAATGTAATGTAACACACACCCATACAAGGCGCACCACCCCGTGATGTTTTTCTCACTCCTACTAGTGAATGTAATGTAACACACACCCATACAAGGCGCACCACCCCGTGATGTTTTTCTCACTCCTACTAGTGAATGTAATGTAACACACACCCATACAATGCGCACCACCCCGTGATGTTTTTCTCACTCCTACTAGTGAATCTAATGTAACACACACCCATACAATGCGCACCACCACGTGATGTTTTTCTCACTCCTACTAGTGAATGTAATGTAACACACACCCATACAATGCGCACCACCCCGTGATGTTTTTCTCATTCCTACTAGTGAATCTAATGTAACACACACCCATACAATGCGCACCACACCGTGATGTCTTTCTCACTCCTACTAGTGAATTTAATGTAACACACACCCATACAATGCGCACCACCCAGTGATGTTTTTCTCACTCCTACTAGTGAATGTAATGTAACACACACCCATACAATGCGCACCACCCCGTGATGTTTTTCTCACTCCTACTAGTGAATGTAATGTAACACACACCCATACAATGCGCACCACCCCGTGATGTTTTTCTCACTCCTACTAGTGAATGTAATGTAACACACACCCATACAATGGGCACCACCCCGTGATGTTTTTCTCACTCCTACTAGTGAATGTAATGTAACACACACCCATACAATGCGCACCACCCCGTGATGTTTTTCTCACTCCTACTAGTGAATGTAATGTAACACACACCCATACAAGGCGCACGACCCCGTGATGTTTTTCTCACTCCTACTAGTGAATGTAATGTAACACACACCCATACAAGGCGCACCACCCCGTGATGTTTTCTCACTCCTACTAGTGAATGTAATGTAACACACACCCAACAATGCGCACCACCCCGTGATGTTTTTCTCACTCCTAGTAGTGAATGTAATGTAACACACACCCATACAATGCGCTCCACCCCGGGATGTTTTTCTCACTCCTACTAGTGAATGTAATGTAACACACACCCATACAATGCGCACCACCCCGTGATGTTTTTCTCACTCCTACTAGTGAATGTAATGTAACACACACCCATACAAGGCGCACCACCCCGTGATGTTTTCTCACTCCTACTAGTGAATGTAATGTAACACACACCCATACAATGCGCACCACCCCGTGATGTTTTTCTCACTCCTACTAGTGAATGTAATGTAACACACACCCATACAAGGCGCACCACCCCGTGATGTTTTCTCACTCCTACTAGTGAATGTAATGTAACACACACCCAACAATGCGCACCACCCCGTGATGTTTTTCTCACTCCTAGTAGTGAATGTAATGTAACACACACCCATACAATGCGCACCACCCCATGATGTTTTTCTCACTCCTACTAGTGAATGTAATGTAACACACACCCATACAAGGCGCACCACCCCGTGATGTTTTTCTCACTCCTACTAGTGAATGTAATGTAACACACACCCATACAAGGCGCACCACCCCGTGATGTTTTTCTCACTCCTACTAGTGAATGTAATGTAACACACACCCATACAATGCGCACCACCCCGTGATGTTTTTCTCACTCCTAGTAGTGAATGTAATGTAACACACACCCATACAATGCGCTCCACCCCGGGATGTTTTTCTCACTCCTACTAGTGAACGTAATGTAACACACACCCATACAATGCGCACCACCCCGTGATGTTTTTCTCACTCCTACTAGTGAACGTAATGTAACACACACCCATACAATGCGCACCACCCCGTGATGTTTTTCTCACTCCTACTAGTGAACGTAATGTAACACACACCCATACAATGCGCACCACCCCGTGATGTTTTTCTCACTCCTACTAGTGAATCTAATGTAACACACACAAATACAATGCGCACCACCCCGTGATGTTTTTCTAACTCCTACTAGTGAATGTAATGTAACAGACACCCATACAATGCGCACCACCCCGTGATGTTTTTCTCACTCCTACTAGTGAATGTAATGTAACAAACACCCATACAATGCGCACCACCCCGTGATGTTTTTCTCACTCCTACTAGTGAATCTAAGGTAACACACACCCATACAATGCGCACCACCCCGTGATGTTTTTCTCACTCCTACTAGTGAATGTAATGTAACACACACCCATACAATGCGAACCACCCCGTGATGTTTTTCTCACTCCTACTAGTGAATGTAATATAACACACACCCATACAATGCGCACCACCCCGTGATGTTTTTCTCACTCCTACTAGCGAATGTATTGTAACACACACCCATACAATGCGCACCACCCCGTGATGTTTTTCTCACTCCTACTAGTGAATGTAATGTAACACACACCCATACAATTCGCACCACCCCGTGATGTTTTTCTCACTCCTACTATTGAATGTAATGTAACACACACCCATACAATGCGCACCACCCCGTGAGGTTTTTCTCACTCCTACTAGTGAATGTAATGTAACACACACCCATACAATGCGCACCACCCCGTGATGTTTTTCTCACTCCTACTAGTGAATGTAATGTAACACACACCCATACAATGCGCACCACCCCGTGATGTTTTTCTCACTTCTACTAGTGAATGTAATGTAACACACACCCATTCAATGCGCACCACCCCGTGACGTTTTTCTCACTCCTACTAGTGAATCTAATGTAACACACACCCAAACAATGCGCACCACCCCGTGATGTTTTTCTCACTCCTACTAGTGAATCTAATGTAACACACACCCATACAATGCGCACCACCCCGTGATGTTTTTCTCACTCCTACTAGTGAATGTAATGTAACAAACACCCATACAATGCGCACCACCCCGTGATGTTTTTCTCACTCCTACTAGTGAATCTAATGTAACACACACCCATACAATGCGCACCACCCCGTGATGTTTTTCTCACTCCTACTAGTGAATGTAATGTAATACACACCCATACAATCCGCACCACCCCGTGATGTTTTTCTCACTCCTACTAGTGAATGTAATGTAACACACACCCATACAATGCGCACCACCCCGTGATGTTTTTCTCACTCCTACTAGTGAATGTAATGTAACACACACCCATACAATGCGCACCACCCCGTGATGTTTTTCTCACTCCTACTAGTGAACGTAATGTAACACACACCCATACAATGCGCTCCACCCCGGGATGTTTTTCTCACTCCTACTAGTGAACGTAATGTAACACACACCCATACAATGCGCACCACCCCGTGATGTTTTTCTCACTCCTACTAGTGAATGTAATGTAATACACACCCATACAAGGCGCACCACCCCGTGATGTTTTTCTCACTCCTACTAGTGAATGTAATGTAACACACACCCATACAAGGCGCACCACCCCGTGATGTTTTTCTCACTCCTACTAGTGAATGTAATGTAACACACACCCATACAAGGCGCACCACCCCGTGATGTTTTTCTCACTCCTACTAGTGAATGTAATGTAACACACACCCATACAAGGCGCACCACCCCGTGATGTTTTTCTCACTCCTACTAGTGAATGTAATGTAACACACACCCATACAATGCGCACCACCCCGTGATGTTTTTCTCACTCCTACTAGTGAATCTAATGTAACACACACCCATACAATGCGCACCACCCCGTGATGTTTTTCTCACTCCTACTAGTGAATGTAATGTAACACACACCCATACAATGCGCACCACCCCGTGATGTTTTTCTCACTCCTACAAGTGAATGTAATGTAACACACACCCATACAATGGGCACCACCCCGTGATGTTTTTCTCACTCCTACTAGTGAATGTAATGTAACACACACCCATACAATGCGCACCACCCCATGATGTTTTTCTTACTCCTACTAGTGAATGTAATGTAACACACACCCATACAAGGCCCACGACCCCGTGATGTTTTTCTCACTCCTACTAGTGAATGTAATGTAACACACACCCATACAAGGCGCACCACCCCGTGATGTTTTCTCACTCCTACTAGTGAATGTAATGTAACACACACCCATACAATGCGCACCACCCCGTGATGTTTTTCTCACTCCTAGTAGTGAATGTAATGTAACACACACCCATACAATGCGCTCCACCCCGGGATGTTTTTCTCACTCCTACTAGTGAACGTAATGTAACACACACCCATACAATGCGCACCACCCCGTGATGTTTTTCTCACTCCTACTAGTGAACGTAATGTAACACACACCCATACAATGCGCACCACCCCGTGATGTTTTTCTCACTCCTACTAGTGAATGTAATGTAACACACACCCATACAATGCGCACCACCCCGTGATGTTTTTCTCACTCCTACTAGTGAATCTAATGTAACACACACAAATACAATGCGCACCACCCCGTGATGTTTTTCTAACTCCTACTAGTGAATGTAATGTAACACACACCCATACAATGCGCACCACCCCGTGATGTTTTTCTCACTCCTACTAGTGAATTTAATGTAACACACACCCATACAATGCGCACCACCCAGTGATGTTTTTCTCACTCCTACTAGTGAATGTAATGTAACACACACCCATACAATGCGCACCACCCCGTGATGTTTTTCTCACTCCTACTAGTGAATGTAATGTAACACACACCCATACAATGCGCACCACCCCGTGATGTTTTTCTCACTCCTACTAGTGAATGTAATGTAACACACACCCATACAATGGGCACCACCCCGTGATGTTTTTCTCACTCCTACTAGTGAATGTAATGTAACACACACCCATACAATGCGCACCACCCCGTGATGTTTTTCTCACTCCTACTAGTGAATGTAATGTAACACACACCCATACAAGGCGCACGACCCCGTGATGTTTTTCTCACTCCTACTAGTGAATGTAATGTAACACACACCCATACAAGGCGCACCACCCCGTGATGTTTTCTCACTCCTACTAGTGAATGTAATGTAACACACACCCAACAATGCGCACCACCCCGTGATGTTTTTCTCACTCCTAGTAGTGAATGTAATGTAACACACACCCATACAATGCGCTCCACCCCGGGATGTTTTTCTCACTCCTACTAGTGAATGTAATGTAACACACACCCATACAATGCGCACCACCCCGTGATGTTTTTCTCACTCCTACTAGTGAATGTAATGTAACACACACCCATACAAGGCGCACCACCCCGTGATGTTTTCTCACTCCTACTAGTGAATGTAATGTAACACACACCCATACAATGCGCACCACCCCGTGATGTTTTTCTCACTCCTACTAGTGAATGTAATGTAACACACACCCATACAAGGCGCACCACCCCGTGATGTTTTCTCACTCCTACTCGTGAATGTAATGTAACACACACCCAACAATGCGCACCACCCCGTGATGTTTTTCTCACTCCTAGTAGTGAATGTAATGTAACACACACCCATACAATGCGCACCACCCCATGATGTTTTTCTCACTCCTACTAGTGAATGTAATGTAACACACACCCATACAAGGCGCACCACCCCGTGATGTTTTTCTCACTCCTACTAGTGAATGTAATGTAACACACACCCATACAAGGCGCACCACCCCGTGATGTTTTTCTCACTCCTACTAGTGAATGTAATGTAACACACACCCATACAATGCGCACCACCCCGTGATGTTTTTCTCACTCCTAGTAGTGAATGTAATGTAACACACACCCATACAATGCGCTCCACCCCGGGATGTTTTTCTCACTCCTACTAGTGAACGTAATGTAACACACACCCATACAATGCGCACCACCCCGTGATGTTTTTCTCACTCCTACTAGTGAACGTAATGTAACACACACCCATACAATGCGCACCACCCCGTGATGTTTTTCTCACTCCTACTAGTGAACGTAATGTAACACACACCCATACAATGCGCACCACCCCGTGATGTTTTTCTCACTCCTACTAGTGAATCTAATGTAACACACACAAATACAATGCGCACCACCCCGTGATGTTTTTCTAACTCCTACTAGTGAATGTAATGTAACAGACACCCATACAATGCGCACCACCCCGTGATGTTTTTCTCACTCCTACTAGTGAATGTAATGTAACAAACACCCATACAATGCGCACCACCCCGTGATGTTTTTCTCACTCCTACTAGTGAATCTAAGGTAACACACACCCATACAATGCGCACCACCCCGTGATGTTTTTCTCACTCCTACTAGTGAATGTAATGTAACACACACCCATACAATGCGAACCACCCCGTGATGTTTTTCTCACTCCTACTAGTGAATGTAATATAACACACACCCATACAATGCGCACCACCCCGTGATGTTTTTCTCACTCCTACTAGTGAATGTATTGTAACACACACCCATACAATGCGCACCACCCCGTGATGTTTTTCTCACTCCTACTAGTGAATGTAATGTAACACACACCCATACAATTCGCACCACCCCGTGATGTTTTTCTCACTCCTACTATTGAATGTAATGTAACACACACCCATACAATGCGCACCACCCCGTGAGGTTTTTCTCACTCCTACTAGTGAATGTAATGTAACACACACCCATACAATGCGCACCACCCCGTGATGTTTTTCTCACTCCTACTAGTGAATGTAATATAACACACACCCATACAATGCGCACCACCCCGTGATGTTTTTCTCACTTCTACTAGTGAATGTAATGTAACACACACCCATTCAATGCGCACCACCCCGTGATGTTTTTCTCACTCCTACTAGTGAATCTAATGTAACACACACCCATACAATGCGCACCACCCCGTGATGTTTTTCTCACTCCTACTAGTGAATCTAATGTAACACACACCCATACAATGCGCACCACCCCGTTATGTTTTTCTCACTCCTACTAGTGAATCTAATGTAACACACACCCATACAATGCGCACCACCCCGTGATGTTTTTCTCACTCCTACTAGTGAATGTAATGTAACAAACACCCATACAATGCGCACCACCCCGTGATGTTTTTCTCACTCCTACTAGTGAATCTAATGTAACACACACCCATACAATGCGCACCACCCCGTGATGTTTTTCTCACTCCTACTAGTGAATGTAATGTAATACACACCCATACAATCCGCACCACCCCGTGATGTTTTTCTCACTCCTACTAGTGAATGTAATGTAACACACACCCATACAATGCGCACCACCCCGTGATGTTTTTCTCACTCCTACTAGTGAATGTAATGTAACACACACCCATACAATGCGCACCACCCCGTGATGTTTTTCTCACTCCTACTAGTGAACGTAATGTAACACACACCCATACAATGCGCTCCACCCCGGGATGTTTTTCTCACTCCTACTAGTGAACGTAATGTAACACACACCCATACAATGCGCACCACCCCGTGATGTTTTTCTCACTCCTACTAGTGAATGTAATGTAATACACACCCATACAAGGCGCACCACCCCGTGATGTTTTTCTCACTCCTACTAGTGAATGTAATGTAACACACACCCATACAAGGCGCACCACCCCGTGATGTTTTTCTCACTCCTACTAGTGAATGTAATGTAACACACACCCATACAAGGCGCACCACCCCGTGATGTTTTTCTCACTCCTACTAGTGAATGTAATGTAACACACACCCATACAAGGCGCACCACCCCGTGATGTTTTTCTCACTCCTACTAGTGAATGTAATGTAACACACACCCATACAATGCGCACCACCCCGTGATGTTTTTCTCACTCCTACTAGTGAATCTAATGTAACACACACCCATACAATGCGCACCACCCCGTGATGTTTTTCTCACTCCTACTAGTGAATGTAATGTAACACACACCCATACAATGCGCACCACCCCGTGATGTTTTTCTCACTCCTACAAGTGAATGTAATGTAACACACACCCATACAATGGGCACCACCCCGTGATGTTTTTCTCACTCCTACTAGTGAATGTAATGTAACACACACCCATACAATGCGCACCACCCCATGATGTTTTTCTTACTCCTACTAGTGAATGTAATGTAACACACACCCATACAAGGCCCACGACCCCGTGATGTTTTTCTCACTCCTACTAGTGAATGTAATGTAACACACACCCATACAAGGCGCACCACCCCGTGATGTTTTCTCACTCCTACTAGTGAATGTAATGTAACACACACCCATACAATGCGCACCACCCCGTGATGTTTTTCTCACTCCTAGTAGTGAATGTAATGTAACACACACCCATACAATGCGCTCCACCCCGGGATGTTTTTCTCACTCCTACTAGTGAACGTAATGTAACACACACCCATACAATGCGCACCACCCCGTGATGTTTTTCTCACTCCTACTAGTGAACGTAATGTAACACACACCCATACAATGCGCACCACCCCGTGATGTTTTTCTCACTCCTACTAGTGAATGTAATGTAACACACACCCATACAATGCGCACCACCCCGTGATGTTTTTCTCACTCCTACTAGTGAATCAATGTAACACACACAAATACAATGCGCACCACCCCGTGATGTTTTTCTCACTCCTACTAGTGAATGTAATGTACAAACACCCATACAATGCGCACCACCCGTGATGTTTTTCTCACTCCTACTAGTGAATCTAATGTAACACACACCCATACAATGCGCACCACCCCGTGATGTTTTTCTCACTCCTACTAGTGAATGTAATGTAATACACACCCATACAATCCGCACCACCCCGTGATGTTTTTCTCACTCCTACTAGTGAATGTAATGTAACACACACCCATACAATGCGCACCACCCCGTGATGTTTTTCTCACTCCTACTAGTGAATGTAATGTAACACACACCCATACAATGCGCACCACCCCGTGATGTTTTCTCACTCCTACTAGTGAACGTAATGTAACACACACCCATACAATGCGCTCCACCCCGGGATGTTTTCTCACTCCTACTAGTGAACGTATGTAACACACACCCATACAATGCGCACCACCCCGTGATGTTTTTCTCACTCCTACTAGTGAATGTAATGTAATACACACCCATACAAGGCGCACCACCCCGTGATGTTTTTCTCACTCCTACTAGTGAATGTAATGTAACACACACCCATACAAGGCGCACCACCCGTGATGTTTTTCTCACTCCTACTAGTGAATGTAATGTAACACACACCCATACAGGCGCACCACCCCGTGATGTTTTTCTCACTCCTACTAGTGAATGTAATGTAACACACACCCATACAAGGCGCACCACCCCGTGATGTTTTTCTCACTCCTACTAGTGAATGTAATGTAACACACACCCATACAATGCGCACCACCCCGTGATGTTTTTCTCACTCCTACTAGTGAATCTAATGTAACACACACCCATACAATGCGCACCACCCCGTGATGTTTTTCTCACTCCTACTAGTGAATGTAATGTAACACACACCCATACAATGCGCACCACCCCGTGATGTTTTTCTCACTCCTACTAGTGAACGTAATGTACACACACCCATACAATGCGCTCCACCCCGGGATGTTTTTCTCACTCCTACTAGTGAACGTAATGTAACACACCCATACAATGCGCACCACCCCGTGATGTTTTTCTCACTCCTACTAGTGAATGGTAATGTAATACACACCCATACAAGGCGCACCACCCCGTGATGTTTTTCTCACTCCTACTAGTGAATGTAATGTAACACACACCCATACAAGGCGCACCACCCCGTGATGTTTTTCTCACTCCTACTAGTGAATGTAATGTAACACACACCCATACAAGGCGCACCACCCCGTGATGTTTTTCTCACTCCTACTAGTGAATGTAATGTAACACACACCCATACAAGGCGCACCACCCCGTGATGTTTTTCTCACTCCTACTAGTGAATGTAATGTAACACACACCCATACAATGCGCACCACCCCGTGATGTTTTTCTCACTCCTACTAGTGAATCTAATGTAACACACACCCATACAATGCGCACCACCCCGTGATGTTTTTCTCACTCCTACTAGTGAATGTAATGTAACACACACCCATACAATGCGCACCACCCCGTGATGTTTTTCTCACTCCTACAAGTGAATGTAATGTAACACACACCCATACAATGGGCACCACCCCGTGATGTTTTTCTCACTCCTACTAGTGAATGTAATGTAACACACACCCATACAATGCGCACCACCCCATGATGTTTTTCTTACTCCTACTAGTGAATGTAATGTAACACACACCCATACAAGGCCCACGACCCCGTGATGTTTTTCTCACTCCTACTAGTGAATGTAATGTAACACACACCCATACAAGGCGCACCACCCCGTGATGTTTTCTCACTCCTACTAGTGAATGTAATGTAACACACACCCATACAATGCGCACCACCCCGTGATGTTTTCTCACTCCTAGTAGTGAATGTAATGTAACACACACCCATACAATGCGCTCCACCCGGGATGTTTTTCTCACTCCTACTAGTGAACGTAATGTAACACACACCCATACAATGCGCACCACCCCGTGATGTTTTTCTCACTCCTACTAGTGAACGTAATGTAACACACACCCATACAATGCGCACCACCCCGTGATGTTTTTCTCACTCCTACTAGTGAATGTAATGTAACACACACCCATACAATGCGCACCACCCCGTGATGTTTTTCTCACTCCTACTAGTGAATCTAATGTAACACACACAAATACAATGCGCACCACCCCGTGATGTTTTTCTAACTCCTACTAGTGAATGTAATGTAACACACACCCATACAATGCGCACCACCCCGTGATGTTTTTCTCACTCCTACTAGTGAATGTAATGTAACAAACACCCATACAATGCGCACCACCCCGTGATGTTTTTCTCACTCCTACTAGTGAATCTAAGGTAACACACACCCATACAATGCGCACCACCCCGTGATGTTTTTCTCACTCCTACGAGTGAATGTAATGTAATACACACCCATACAATGCGCACCACCCCGTGATGTTTTTCTCACTCCTACTAGTGAATGTAATGTAACACACACCCATACAATGCGCACCACCCCGTGATGTTTTTCTCAATCCTACTAGTGAATGTAATGTAACACACACCCATACAATGCGCACCACCCCGTGATGTTTTTCTCACTCCTACTAGTGAATGTAATGTAACACACACCCATACAATGCGCACCACCCCGTGATGTTTTTCTCACTCCTACTAGTGAATGTAATGTAACACCCACCCATACAATGCGCACCACCCCGTGATGTTTTCTCACTCCTACTAGTGAATGTAATGTAACACACACCCATACAAGGCGCACCACCCCGTGATGTTTTTCTTACTCCTACTAGTGAATGTAATGTAACACACACCCATACAAGGCGCACCACCCCGTGATGTTTTTCTCACTCCTACTAGTGAATGTAATGTAACACACACCCATACAAGGCGCACCACCCCGTGATGTTTTTCTCACTCCTACTAGTGAATGTAATGTAACACACACCCATACAAGGCGCACCACCCCGTGATGTTTTTCTCACTCCTACTAGTGAATGTAATGTAACACACACCCATACAATGCGCACCACCCGTGATGTTTTTCTCACTCCTACTAGTGAATGTAATGTAACACACACCCATACAATGCGCACCACCCCGTGATGTTTTTCTCACTCCTACTAGTGAATGTAATGTAACACACACCCATACAATGCGCACCACCCCGTGATGTTTTTCTCATTCCTACTAGTGAATCTAATGTAACACACACCCATACAATGCGCACCACACCGTGATTTTTTTCTCACTCCTACTAGTGAATTTAATGTAACACACACCCATACAATGCGCACCACCCAGTGATGTTTTCTCACTCCTACTAGTGAATGTAATGTAACACACACCCATACAAGTGCGCACCACCCCGTGATGTTTTTCTCACTCCTACTAGTGAATGTAATGTAACACACACCCATACATGCGCACCACCCCGTGATGTTTTTCTCACTCCTACTAGTGAATGTACTGTAACACACACCCATACAATGCGCACCACCCCGTGATGTTTTTCTCACTCCTACTAGTGAATGGAATGTAACACACACCCATACAATTCGCACCACCCCGTGATATTTTTCTCACTCCTACTAGTGAATGTAATGTAACACACACCCATATAATGCGCACCACCCCGTGAGGTTTTTCTCACTCCTACTAGTGAATGTAATGTAACACACACCCATACAATGCGCACCACCCCGTGATGTTTTTCTCACTCCTACTAGTGAATGTAATGTAACACACACCCATACAATGCGCACCACCCCGTGATGTTTTTCTCACTTCTACTAGTGAATGTAATGTAACACACACCCATACACCCATACAATGCGCACCACCCCATGAGGTTTTTCTCACTCCTACTAGTGAATCTAATGTAACACACAACCATACAATGCGCACCACCCCGTGATGTTTTTCTCACTCCTACTAGTGAATCTAATGTAACACACACCCATACAATGCGCACCACCCCGTGACGTTTTTCTCACTCCTACTAGTGAATCTAATGTAACACACACCCATACAATGCGCACCACCCCGTGATGTTTTTCTCACTCCTACTAGTGAATGTAATGTAACACACACCCATACAATGCGCACCTCCCCGTGATGTTTTTCTCACTCCTACTAGTGAATCTAATGTAACACACACCCATACAATGCGCACCACCCCGTGATGTTTTTCTCACTCCTACTAGTGAATGTAATGTAACACACACCCATACAATGCGCACCACCCCGTGATGTTTTTCTCACTCCTACTAGTGAATGTAATGTAACACACACCCATACAATGCGCACCACCACGTGATGTTTTTCTCACTCCTACTAGTGAATGTAATGTATCACACACCCATACAATGCGCACCACCCCGTGATGTTTTTCTCACTCCTACTAGTGAATCTAATGTAACACACACCCATACAATGCGCACCACCCCGTGATGTTTTTCTCACTCCTACTAGTGAATCTAATGTAACACACACCCATACAATGCGCACCACCCCGTAATGTTTTTCTCACTCCTACTAGTGAATGTAATGTAACACACACCCATACAATGCGCACCAACCCGTGATGTTTTTCTCACTGCTACTAGTGAATGTAATGTAACACACACCCATACAATGCGCAACACCCCGTGAGGTTTTTCTCACTCCTAGTAGTGAATATAATGTAACACACACCCATTCAATGCGCACCACCCCGTGATGTTTTTCTCACTCCTACTAGTGAATCTAATGTAACACACACCCATACAATGCGTACCATCGCGTGATGTTTTTCTCACTCCTACTAGTAAATCTAATGTAACACACACCCATACAATGCGCACCACCCTGTGATGTTTTTCTCACTCCTACTAGTGAATCTAATGTAACACACACCCATACAATGCGCACCACCCCGTGATGTTTTTCTCACTCCTACTAGTGAACCTAATGTAACACACACCCATACAATGCGCACCACCCCGTGATGTTTTTCTCACTCCTACTAGTGAATCTAATGTAACACACACCAGTAAAATGCGCACCACCCCGTGATGTTTTTCTCACTCCTACTAGTGAATCTAATGTAACACACACCCATACAATGCGCACCACCCCGTGATGTTTTTCACACTCCTACTAGTGAATCTAATGTAACACACACCCATACAATGCGCACCACCCCGTGATGTTTTTCTCACTTCTACTAGTGAATCTAATGTAACACACACCCATACAATGCGCACCACCCCGTTGTTTTTCTCACTCCTACTTGTGAATGTAATGTAACACACACCCATACAATGCGCACCACCCCGTGATGTTTTTCTCACTCCTACTAGTGAATGTAATGTAACACACACCCATACAATGCGCACCACCCCGTGATGTTTTTCTCATTCCTACTAGTGAATCTAATGTAACACACACCCATACAATGCGCACCACACCGTGATGTTTTTCTCACTCCTACTAGTGAATTTAATGTAACACACACCCATACAATGCGCACCACCCAGTGATGTTTTTCTCACTCCTACTAGTGAATGTAATGTAACACACACCCATACAATGCGCACCACCCCGTGATGTTTTTCTCACTCCTACTAGTGAATGTAATGTAACACACACCCATACAATGCGCACCACCCCGTGATGTTTTTCTCACTCCTACTAGTGAATGTACTGTAACACACACCCATACAATGCGCACCACCCCGTGATGTTTTTCTCACTCCTACTAGTGAATGGAATGTAACACACACCCATACAATTCGCACCACCCCGTGATATTTTTCTCACTCCTACTAGTGAATGTAATGTAACACACACCCATATAATGCGCACCACCCCGTGAGGTTTTTCTCACTCCTACTAGTGAATGTAATGTAACACACACCCATACAATGCGCACCACCCCGTGATGTTTTTCTCACTCCTACTAGTGAATGTAATGTAACACACACCCATACAATGCGCACCACCCCGTGATGTTTTTCTCACTTCTACTAGTGAATGTAATGTAACACACACCCATACAATGCGCACCACCCCATGAGGTTTTTCTCACTCCTACTAGTGAATCTAATGTAACACACAACCATACAATGCGCACCACCCCGTGATGTTTTTCTCACTCCTACTAGTGAATCTAATGTAACACACACCCATACAATGCGCACCACCCCGTGATGTTTTTCTCACTCCTACTAGTGAATCTAATGTAACACACACCCATACAATGCGCACCACCCCGTGATGTTTTTCTCACTCCTACTAGTGAATGTAATGTAACACACACCCATACAATGCGCACCTCCCCGTGATGTTTTTCTCACTCCTACTAGTGAATCTAATGTAACACACACCCATACAATGCGCACCACCCCGTGATGTTTTTCTCACTCCTACTAGTGAATGTAATGTAACACACACCCATACAATGCGCACCACCCCGTGATGTTTTTCTCACTCCTACTAGTGAATGTAATGTAACACACACCCATACAATGCGCACCACCACGTGATGTTTTTCTCACTCCTACTAGTGAATGTAATGTATCACACACCCATACAATGCGCACCACCCCGTGATGTTTTTCTCACTCCTACTAGTGAATCTAATGTAACACACACCCATACAATGCGCACCACCCCGTGATGTTTTTCTCACTCCTACTAGTGAATCTAATGTAACACACACCCATACAATGCGCACCACCCCGTAATGTTTTTCTCACTCCTACTAGTGAATGTAATGTAACACACACCCATACAATGCGCACCAACCCGTGATGTTTTTCTCACTCCTACTAGTGAATGTAATGTAACACACACCCATACAATGCGCAACACCCCGTGAGGTTTTTCTCACTCCTAGTAGTGAATATAATGTAACACACACCCATTCAATGCGCACCACCCCGTGATGTTTTTCTCACTCCTACTAGTGAATCTAATGTAACACACACCCATACAATGCGCACCATCGCGTGATGTTTTTCTCACTCCTACTAGTAAATCTAATGTAACACACACCCATACAATGCGCACCACCCTGTGATGTTTTTCTCACTCCTACTAGTGAATCTAATGTAACACACACCCATACAATGCGCACCACCCCGTGATGTTTTTCTCACTCCTACTAGTGAACCTAATGTAACACACACCCATACAATGCGCACCACCCCGTGATGTTTTTCTCACTCCTACTAGTGAATCTAATGTAACACACACCAGTAAAATGCGCACCACCCCGTGATGTTTTTCTCACTCCTACTAGTGAATCTAATGTAACACACACCCATACAATGCGCACCACCCCGTGATGTTTTTCACACTCCTACTAGTGAATCTAATGTAACACACACCCATACAATGCGCACCACCCCGTGATGTTTTTCTCACTTCTACTAGTGAATCTAATGTAACACACACCCATACAATGCGCACCACCCCGTTGTTTTTCTCACTCCTACTTGTGAATGTAATGTAACACACACCCATACAATGCGCACCACCCCGTGATGTTTTTCTCACTCCTACTAGTGAATGTAATGTAACACACACCCATACAATGCGCACCACCCCGTGATGTTTTTCTCACTCCTACTAGTTAATGTAATGTAACACACACCCATACAATGCGCACCACCCCGTGATGTTTTTCTCACTCCTACTAGTGAATGTAATGTAACACACACCCATACAATGCGCACCACCCCGTGATGTTTTTCTCACTCCTACTAGTGAATGTAATGTAACACACACCCATACAATGGGCACCACCCCGTGATGTTTTTCTCACTCCTACTAGTGAATGTAATGTAACACACACCCATACAATGCGCACCACCCCGTGATGTTTTTCTCACTCCTACTAGTGAATGTAAAGTAACACACACCCATACAAGGCGCACCACCCCGTGATGTTTTTCTCACTCCTACTAGTGAATGTAATGTAACACACACCCATACAAGGCGCACCACCCCGTGATGTTTTTCTCACTCCTACTAGTGAATGTAATGTAACACACACCCATACAATGCGCACCCCCCCTGATGATTTTCTCACTCCTACTAGTGAATGTAATGTAACACACACCCATACAAGGCGCACCACCCCGTGATGTTTTTCTCACTCCTACTAGTGAATGTAATGTAACACACACCCATACAATGCGCACCACCCCGTGATGTTTTTCTCAATTCCACTAGTGAATGTAATGTAACACACACCAATACAATGCGCACCACCCCGTGATGTTTTTCTCGCTCCTACTAGTGAATGTAATGTAACACACACCCATACAATGCGCACCACCCCGTGATGTTTTTCTCACTCCTACTAGTGAATGTAATGTAACACACACCCATACAATGCGCACCACCCCGTGATGTTTTTCTCACTCCTACTAGTGAATGTAATGTAACACACACCCATACAATGCGCACCACCCCGTGATGTTTTTCTCACTCCTACTAGTGAATGTAATGTAACACACACCCATACAATGCGCACCACCCCGTGATGTTTTTCTCACTCCTACTAGTGAATGTAATGTAACACACACCCATACAATGCGCACCACCCCGTGATGTTTTTCTCATTCCTACTAGTGAATCTAATGTAACACACACCCATACAATGCGCACCACACCGTGATGTTTTTCTCACTCCTACTAGTGAATTTAATGTAACACACACCCATACAATGCGCACCACCCAGTGATGTTTTTCTCACTCCTACTAGTGAATGTAATGTAACACACACCCATACAATGCGCACCACCCCGTGATGTTTTTCTCACTCCTACTAGTGAATGTAATGTAACACACACCCATACAATGCGCACCACCACGCGATGTTTTTCAGAAACCTATCCTATATTGCCACTGCATGTTCCCTGACCTCCCCATGCTGACCACCCCGTGGTGCTTTTCTCCATCCTACATTGCCACTCACTGCCTATCCTAATTCAGACCCTCCGATTCACACCACCCCGTGATGTTTTTCTCACTCCTACTAGTGAATGTAATGTAACACACACCCATACAATGCGCACCACCCCGTCATGTTTTTCTCACTCCTACTAGTGAATATAATGTAACACACACCCATACAATGCGCACCACCCCGTGATGTTTTTCTCACTCCTACTAGTGAATCTAATGTAACACACACCCATACAATGCACACCACCCCGTGATGTTTTTCTCACTCCTACTAGTGAATGTAATGTAACACACACCCATACAATGCGAACCACCCCGTGATGTTTTTCTCACTCCTACTAGTGAATGTAATATAACACACACCCATACAATGCGCACCACCCCGTGATGTTTTTCTCACTCCTACTAGTGAATGTACTGTAACACACACCCATACAATGCGCACCACCCCGTGATGTTTTTCTCACTCCTACTAGTTAATGTAATGTAACACACACCCATACAATTCGCACCACCCCGTGATATTTTTCTCACTCCTACTAGTGAATGTAATGTAACACACACCCATACAATGCGCACCACCCCGTGATGTTTTTCTCACTCCTACTAGTGAATCTAATGTAACACACACCCATACAATGCACACCACCCCGTGATGTTTTTCTCACTCCTACTAGTGAATGTAATGTAACACACACCCATACAATGCGCACCACCCCGTTATGTTTTTCTCACTCCTACTAGTGAATGTAATGTAACACACACCCATACAATGCGCACCACCCCGTGATGTTTTTCTCACTCCTACTAGTTAATGTAATGTAACACACACCCATACAATGCGCACCACCCCGTGATGTTTTTCTCACTCCTACTAGTGAATGTAATGTAACACACACCCATACAATGCGCACCACCCCGTGATGTTTTTCTCACTCCTACTAGTGAATGTAATGTACCACACACCCATACAATGGGAACCACCCCGTGATGTTTTTCTCACTCCTACTAGTGAATGTAATGTAACACACACCCATACAATGCGCACCACCCCGTGATGTTTTTCTCACTCCTACTAGTGAATGTAATGTAACACACACCCATACAAGGCGCACCACCCCGTGATGTTTTTCTCACTCCTACTAGTGAATGTAATGTAACACACACCCATACAAGGCGCACCACCCCGTGATGTTTTTCTCACTCCTACTAGTGAATGTAATGTAACACACACCCATACAATGCGCACCCCCCCTGATGATTTTCTCACTCCTACTAGTGAATGTAATGTAACACACACCCATACAAGGCGCACCACCCCGTGATGTTTTTCTCACTCCTACTAGTGAATGTAATGTAACACACACCCATACAATGCGCACCACCCCGTGATGTTTTTCTCAATTCCACTAGTGAATGTAATGTAACACACACCAATACAATGCGCACCACCCCGTGATGTTTTTCTCGCTCCTACTAGTGAATGTAATGTAACACACACCCATACAATGCGCACCACCCCGTGATGTTTTTCTCACTCCTACTAGTGAATGTAATGTAACACACACCCATACAATGCGCACCACCCCGTGATGTTTTTCTCACTCCTACTAGTGAATGTAATGTAACACACACCCATACAATGCGCACCACCCCGTGATGTTTTTCTCACTCCTACTAGTGAATGTAATGTAACACACACCCATACAATGCGCACCACCCCGTGATGTTTTTCTCACTCCTACTAGTGAATGTAATGTAACACACACCCATACAATGCGCACCACCCCGTGATGTTTTTCTCATTCCTACTAGTGAATCTAATGTAACACACACCCATACAATGCGCACCACACCGTGATGTTTTTCTTACTCCTACTAGTGAATTTAATGTAACACACACCCATACAATGCGCACCACCCAGTGATGTTTTTCTCACTCCTACTAGTGAATGTAATGTAACACACACCCATACAATGCGCACCACCCCGTGATGTTTTTATCACTCCTACTAGTGAATGTAATGTAACACACACCCATACAATGCGCACCACCACGCGATGTTTTTCAGAAACCTATCCTATATTGCCATTGCATGTTCCCTGACCTCCCCATGCTGACCACCCCGTGGTGCTTTTCTCCATCCTACATTGCCACTCACTGCCTATCCTAATTCAGACCCTCCGATTCACACCACCCCGTGATGTTTTTCTCACTCCTACTAGTGAATGTAATGTAACACACACCCATACAATGCGCACCACCCCGTGATGTTTTTCTCACTCCTACTAGTGAATATAATGTAACACACACCCATACAATGCGCACCACCCCGTGATGTTTTTCTCACTCCTACTAGTGAATCTAATGTAACACACACCCATACAATGCACACCACCCCGTGATGTTTTTCTCACTCCTACTAGTGAATGTAATGTAACACACACCCATACAATGCGAACCACCCCGTGATGTTTTTCTCACTCCTACTAGTGAATGTAATATAACACACACCCATACAATGCGCACCACCCCGTGATGTTTTTCTCACTCCTACTAGTGAATGTACTGTAACACACACCCATACAATGCGCACCACCCCGTGATGTTTTTCTCACTCCTACTAGTTAATGTAATGTAACACACACCCATACAATTCGCACCACCCCGTGATATTTTTCTCACTCCTAATAGTGAATGTAATGTAACACACACCCATACAATGCGCACCACCCCGTGATGTTTTTCTCACTCCTACTAGTGAATCTAATGTAACACACACCCATACAATGCACACCACCCCGTGATGTTTTTCTCACTCCTACTAGTGAATGTAATGTAACACACACCCATACAATGCGCACCACCCCGTTATGTTTTTCTCACTCCTACTAGTGAATGTAATGTAACACACACCCATACAATGCGCACCACCCCGTGATGTTTTTCTCACTCTTACTAGTGAATGTAATGTAACACACTCCCATACAATGCGCACCACCGCGTGATGTTTTTCTCACTCCTACTAGTGAATGTAATGTAACACACACCCATACAATGCGCACCACCCCGTGATGTTTTTCTCACTCCTACTAGTGAATGTAATGTAACACACACCCATACAATGCGCACCACCCCGTGATGTTTTTCTCACTCCTATTAGTGAATGTAATGTAACACACACCCATACAATGCGCACCACCGCGTGATGTTTTTCTCACTCCTACTAGTGAATCTAATGTAACACACACCCATACAATGTGCACCACCCCGTGATGTATTTCTCACTCCTACTAGTGAATCTAATGTAACACACACCCATACAATGCGCACCACCCCGTGATGTTTTTCTCACTCCTACTAGTGAATGTAATGTAACACATACCCATACAATGCGCACCACCCCGTGATGTTTTTCTCACTCCTACTAGTGAATGTAATGTAACACACACACATACAATGCGCACCACCCCGTGATGTTTTTCTCACTCCTACTAGTGAATGTAATGTAACACACACCCATACAATGCGCACCACCCCGTGATGTTTTTCTCACTCCTACTAGTGAATGTAATGTAACACACACCCATACAATGCGCACCACCCCGTGATGTTTTTCTCACTCCTACTAGTGAATGTAATGTGATACACACCCATACAATCCGCACCACCCCGTGATGTTTTTCTCACTCCTACTAGTGAATGTAATGTAACACACACCCATACAATGCGCACCACCCCGTGATGTTTTTCTCACTCCTACTAGTGAATGTAATGTAACACACACCCATACAATGCGCACCACCCCGTGATATTTTTCTCATTCCTACTAGTGAATCTAATGTAACACACACCCATACAATGCGCACCACACCGTGATCTTTTTCTCACTCCTACTAGTGAATTTAATGTTACACACACCCATACAATGCGCACCACCCAGTGATGTTTTTCTCACTCCTACTAGTGAATGTAATGTAACACACACCCATACAATGAGCACCACACCGTGATGTTTTTCTCACTCCTACTAGTGAATGTAATGTAACACACACCCATACAATGCGCACCACCCCGTGATGTTTTTCTCACTCGTACTAGTGAATGTAATGTAACACACACCCATACAATGGGCACCACCCCGTGATGTTTTTCTCACTCCTACTAGTGAATGTAATGTAACACACACCCATACAAAGCGCACCACCCCATGATGTTTTTCTCACTCCTACTAGTGAATGTAATGTAACACACACCCATACAAGGCGCACCACCCCGTGATGTTTTTCTCACTCCTACTAGTGAATGTAATGTAACACACACCCATACAAGGCGCACCACCCCGTGATGTTTTTCTCACTCCTACTAGTGAATGTAATGTAACACACACCCATACAATGCGCACCACCCCGTGATGTTTTTCTCACTCCTAGTAGTGAATGTAATGTAACACACACCCATACAATGCGCTCCACCCCGGGATGTTTTTCTCACTCCTACTAGTGAACGTAATGTAACACACACCCATACAATGCGCACCACCCCGTGATGTTTTTCTCACTCCTACTAGTGAACGTAATGTAACACACACCCATACAATGCGCACCACCCCGTGATGTTTTTCTCACTCCTACTAGTGAACGTAATGTAACACACACCCATACAATGCGCACCACCCCGTGATGTTTTTCTCACTCCTACTAGTGAATCTAATGTAACACACACAAATACAATGCGCACCACCCCGTGATGTTTTTCTAACTCCTACTAGTGAATGTAATGTAACACACACCCATACAATGCGCACCACCCCGTGATGTTTTTCTCACTCCTACTAGTGAATGTAATGTAACAAACACCCATACAATGCGCACCACCCCGTGATGTTTTTCTCACTCCTACTAGTGAATCTAAGGTAACACACACCCATACAATGCGCACCACCCCGTGATGTTTTTCTCACTCCTACTAGTGAATGTAATGTAACACACACCCATACAATGCGAACCACCCCGTGATGTTTTTCTCACTCCTACTAGTGAATGTAATATAACACACACCCATACAATGCGCACCACCCCGTGATGTTTTTCTCACTCCTACTAGTGAATGTACTGTAACACACACCCATACAATGCGCACCACCCCGTGATGTTTTTCTCACTCCTACTAGTGAATGTAATGTAACACACACCCATACAATTCGCACCACCCCGTGATGTTTTTCTCACTCCTACTAGTGAATGTAATGTAACACACACCCATACAATGCGCACCACCCCGTGAGGTTTTTCTCACTCCTACTAGTGAATGTAATGTAACACACACCCATACAATGCGCACCACCCCGTGATGTTTTTCTCACTCCTACTAGTGAATGTAATGTAACACACACCCATACAATGCGCACCACCCCGTGATGTTTTTCACACTTCTACTAGTGAATGTAATGTAACACACACCCATACAATGCGCACCACCCCGTGACGTTTTTCTCACTCCTACTAGTGAATCTAATGTAACACACACCCAAACAATGCGCACCACCCCGTGATGTTTTTCTCACTCCTACTAGTGAATCTAATGTAACACACACCATTACAATGCGCACCACCCCGTGATGTTTTTCTCACTCCTACTAGTGAATCTAATGTAACACACACCCATACAATGCGCACCACCCCGTGATGTTTTTCTCACTCCTACTAGTGAATGTAATGTAACAAACACCCATACAATGCGCACCACCCCGTGATGTTTTTCTCACTCCTACTAGTGAATCTAATGTAACACACACCCATACAATGCGCACCACCCCGTGATGTTTTTCTCACTCCTACTAGTGAATGTAATGTAATACACACCCATACAATCCGCACCACCAAGTGATGTTTTTCTCACTCCTACTAGTGAATGTAATGTAACACACACCCATACAATGCGCACCACCCCGTGATGTTTTTCTCAATCCTACTAGTGAATGTAATGTAACACACACCCATACAATGCGCACCACCCCGTGATGTTTTTCTCACTCCTACTAGTGAATGTAATGTAACACACACCCATACAATGCGCACCACCCCGTGATGTTTTTCTCACTCCTACTAGTGAATGTAATGTAACACACACCCATACAATGCGCTCCACCCCGGGATGTTTTTCTCACTCCTACTAGTGAACGTAATGTAACACACACCCATACAATGCGCACCACCCCGTGATGTTTTTCTCACTCCTACTAGTGAATGTAATGTAACACACACCCATACAAGGCGCACCACCCCGTGATGTTTTTCTCACTCCTACTAGTGAATGTAATGTAACACACACCCATACAAGGCGCACCACCCCGTGATGTTTTTCTCACTCCTACTAGTGAATGTAATGTAACACACACCCATACAAGGCGCACCACCCCGTGATGTTTTTCTCACTCCTACTAGTGAATGTAATGTAACACACACCCATACAAGGCGCACCACCCCGTGATGTTTTTCTCACTCCTACTAGTGAATGTAATGTAACACACACCCATACAATGCGCACCACCCCGTGATGTTTTTCTCACTCCTACTAGTGAATCTAATGTAACACACACCCATACAATGCGCACCACCCCGTGATGTTTTTCTCACTCCTACTAGTGAATCTAATGTAACACACACCCATACAATGCGCACCACCCCGTGATGTTTTTCTCATTCCTACTAGTGAATCTAATGTAACACACACCCATACAATGCGCACCACACCGTGATCTTTTTCTCACTCCTACTAGTGAATTTAATGTTACACACACCCATACAATGCGCATCACCCAGTGATGTTTTTCTCACTCCTACTAGTGAATGTAATGTAACACACACCCATACAATGAGCACCACACCGTGATGTTTTTCTCACTCCTACTAGTGAATGTAATGTAACACACACCCATACAATGCGCACCACCCCGTGATGTTTTTCTCACTCGTACTAGTGAATGTAATGTAACACACACCCATACAATGGGCACCACCCCGTGATGTTTTTCTCACTCCTACTAGTGAATGTAATGTAACACACACCCATACAAGGCGCACCACCCCATGATGTTTTTCTCACTCCTACTAGTGAATGTAATGTAACACACACCCATACAAGGCGCACCACCCCGTGATGTTTTTCTCACTCCTACTAGTGAATGTAATGTAACACACACCCATACAAGGCGCACCACCCCGTGATGTTTTTCTCACTCCTACTAGTGAATGTAATGTAACACACACCCATACAATGCGCACCACCCCGTGATGTTTTTCTCACTCCTAGTAGTGAATGTAATGTAACACACACCCATACAATGCGCTCCACCCCGGGATGTTTTTCTCACTCCTACTAGTGAACGTAATGTAACACACACCCATACAATGCGCACCACCCCGTGATGTTTTTCTCACTCCTACTAGTGAACGTAATGTAACACACACCCATACAATGCGCACCACCCCGTGATGTTTTTCTCACTCCTACTAGTGAACGTAATGTAACACACACCCATACAATGCGCACCACCCCGTGATGTTTTTCTCACTCCTACTAGTGAATCTAATGTAACACACACAAATACAATGCGCACCACCCCGTGATGTTTTTCTAACTCCTACTAGTGAATGTAATGTAACACACACCCATACAATGCGCACCACCCCGTGATGTTTTTCTCACTCCTACTAGTGAATGTAATGTAACAAACACCCATACAATGCGCACCACCCCGTGATGTTTTTCTCACTCCTACTAGTGAATCTAAGGTAACACACACCCATACAATGCGCACCACCCCGTGATGTTTTTCTCACTCCTACTAGTGAATGTAATGTAACACACACCCATACAATGCGAACCACCCCGTGATGTTTTTCTCACTCCTACTAGTGAATGTAATATAACACACACCCATACAATGCGCACCACCCCGTGATGTTTTTCTCACTCCTACTAGTGAATGTACTGTAACACACACCCATACAATGCGCACCACCCCGTGATGTTTTTCTCACTCCTACTAGTGAATGTAATGTAACACACACCCATACAATTCGCACCACCCCGTGATGTTTTTCTCACTCCTACTAGTGAATGTAATGTAACACACACCCATACAATGCGGACCACCCCGTGAGGTTTTTCTCACTCCTACTAGTGAATGTAATGTAACACACACCCATACAATGCGCACCACCCCGTGATGTTTTTCTCACTCCTACTAGTGAATGTAATGTAACACACACCCATACAATGCGCACCACCCCGTGATGTTTTTCACACTTCTACTAGTGAATGTAATGTAACACACACCCATACAATGCGCACCACCCCGTGACGTTTTTCTCACTCCTACTAGTGAATCTAATGTAACACACACCCAAACAATGCGCACCACCCCGTGATGTTTTTCTCACTCCTACTAGTGAATCTAATGTAACACACACCCATACAATGCGCACCACCCCGTGATGTTTTTCTCACTCCTACTAGTGAATCTAATGTAACACACACCCATACAATGCGCACCACCCCGTGATGTTTTTCTCACTCCTACTAGTGAATGTAATGTAACAAACACCCATACAATGCGCACCACCCCGTGATGTTTTTCTCACTCCTACTAGTGAATCTAATGTAACACACACCCATAAAATGCGCACCACCCCGTGATGTTTTTCTCACTCCTACTAGTGAATGTAATGTAATACACACCCATACAATCCGCACCACCAAGTGATGTTTTTCTCACTCCTACTAGTGAATGTAATGTAACACACACCCATACAATGCGCACCACCCCGTGATGTTTTTCTCAATCCTACTAGTGAATGTAATGTAACACACACCCATACAATGCGCACCACCCCGTGATGTTTTTCTCACTCCTACTAGTGAATGTAATGTAACACACACCCATACAATGCGCACCACCCCGTGATGTTTTTCTCACTCCTACTAGTGAATGTAATGTAACACACACCCATACAATGCGCTCCACCCCGGGATGTTTTTCTCACTCCTACTAGTGAACGTAATGTAACACACACCCATACAATGCGCACCACCCCGTGATGTTTTTCTCACTCCTACTAGTGAATGTAATGTAACACACACCCATACAAGGCGCACCACCCCGTGATGTTTTTCTCACTCCTACTAGTGAATGTAATGTAACACACACCCATACAAGGCGCACCACCCCGTGATGTTTTTCTCACTCCTACTAGTGAATGTAATGTAACACACACCCATACAAGGCGCACCACCCCGTGATGTTTTTCTCACTCCTACTAGTGAATGTAATGTAACACACACCCATACAAGGCGCACCACCCCGTGATGTTTTTCTCACTCCTACTAGTGAATGTAATGTAACACACACCCATACAATGCGCACCACCCCGTGATGTTTTTCTCACTCCTACTAGTGAATCTAATGTAACACACACCCATACAATGCGCACCACCCCGTGATGTTTTTCTCACTCCTACTAGTGAATCTAATGTAACACACACCCATACAATGCGCACCACCCCGTGATGTTTTTCTCATTCCTACTAGTGAATCTAATGTAACACACACCCATACAATGCGCACCACACCGTGATGTCTTTCTCACTCCTACTAGTGAATTTAATGTAACACACACCCATACAATGCGCACCACCCAGTGATGTTTTTCTCACTCCTACTAGTGAATGTAATGTAACACACACCCATACAATGCGCACCACCCCGTGATGTTTTTCTCACTCCTACTAGTGAATGTAATGTAACACACACCCATACAATGCGCACCACCCCGTGATGTTTTTCTCACTCCTACTAGTGAATCTAATGTAACACACACCCATACAATGCGCACCACCCCGTGATGTTTTTCTCACTCCTACTAGTGAATGTAATGTAACACACACCCATACAATGCGCACCACCCCATGATGTTTTTCTCACTCCTACTAGTGAATGTAATGTAACACACACCCATACAAGGCGCACGACCCCGTGATGTTTTTTTCACTCCTACTAGTGAATGTAATGTAACACACACCCATACAAGGCGCACCACCCCGTGATGTTTTCTCACTCCTACTAGTGAATGTAATGTAACACACACCCATACATTGCGCACCACCCCGTGATGTTTTTCTCACTCCTAGTAGTGAATGTAATGTAACACACACCCATACAATGCGCTCCACCCCGGGATGTTTTTCTCACTCCTACTAGTGAATGTAATGTAACACACACCCATACAATGCGCACCACCCCGTGATGTTTTTCTCACTCCTACTAGTGAATGTAATGTAACACACACCCATACAATGGGCACCACCCCGTGATGTTTTTCTCACTCCTACTAGTGAATGTAATGTAACACACACCCATACAATGCGCACCACCCCATGATGTTTTTCTCACTCCTACTAGTGAATGTAATGTAACACACACCCATACAAGGCGCACCACCCCGTGATGTTTTTCTCACTCCTACTAGTGAATGTAATGTAACACACACCCATACAAGGCGCACCACCCCGTGATGTTTTTCTCACTCCTACTAGTGAATGTAATGTAACACACACCCATACAATGCGCACCACCCCGTGATGTTTTTCTCACTCCTAGTAGTGAATGTAATGTAACACACACCCATACAATGCGCTCCACCCCGGGATGTTTTTCTCACTCCTACTAGTGAACGTAATGTAACACACACCCATACAATGCGCACCACCCCGTGATGTTTTTCTCACTCCTACTAGTGAACGTAATGTAACACACACCCATACAATGCGCACCACCCCGTGATGTTTTTCTCACTCCTACTAGTGAACGTAATGTAACACACACCCATACAATGCGCACCACCCCGTGATGTTTTTCTCACTCCTACTAGTGAATCTAATGTAACACACACAAATACAATGCGCACCACCCCGTGATGTTTTTCTCACTCCTACTAGTGAATGTAATGTAACAAACACCCATACTATGCGCACCACCCCGTGATGTTTTTCTCACTCCTACTAGTGAATCTAATGTAACACACACCCATACAATGCGCACCACCCCGTGATGTTTTTCTCACTCCTACTAGTGAATGTAATGTAATACACACCCATACAATCCGCACCACCCCGTGATGTTTTTCTCACTCCTACTAGTGAATGTAATGTAACACACACCCATACAATGCGCACCACCCCGTGATGTTTTTCTCACTCCTACTAGTGAATGTAATGTAACAAACACCCATACAATGCGCACCACCCCGTGATGTTTTTCTCACTCCTACTAGTGAATCTAATGTAACACACACCCATACAATGCGCACCACCCCGTGATGTTTTTCTCACTCCTACTAGTGAATGTAATGTAATACACACCCATACAATCCGCACCACCCCGTGATGTTTTTCTCACTCCTACTAGTGAATGTAATGTAACACACACCCATACAATGCGCACCACCCCGTGATGTTTTTCTCAATCCTACTAGTGAATGTAATGTAACACACACCCATACAATGCGCACCACCCCGTGATGTTTTTCTCACTCCTACTAGTGAATGTAATGTAACACACACCCATACAATGCGCACCACCCCGTGATGTTTTTCTCACTCCTACTAGTGAACGTAATGTAACACACACCCATACAATGCGCTCCACCCCGGGATGTTTTTCTCACTCCTACTAGTGAACGTAATGTAACACACACCCATACAATGCGCACCACCCCGTGATGTTTTTCTCACTCCTACTAGTGAATGTAATGTAACACACACCCATACAAGGCGCACCACCCCGTGATGTTTTTCTCACTCCTACTAGTGAATGTAATGTAACACACACCCATACAAGGCGCACCACCCCGTGATGTTTTTCTCACTCCTACTAGTGAATGTAATGTAACACACACCCATACAAGGCGCACCACCCCGTGATGTTTTTCTCACTCCTACTAGTGAATGTAATGTAACACACACCCATACAAGGCGCACCACCCCGTGATGTTTTTCTCACTCCTACTAGTGAATGTAATGTAACACACACCCATACAATGCGCACCACCCCGTGATGTTTTTCTCACTCCTACTAGTGAATCTAATGTAACACACACCCATACAATGCGCACCACCCCGTGATGTTTTTCTCACTCCTACTAGTGAATGTAATGTAACACACACCCATACAATGCGCACCACCCCGTGATGTTTTTCTCATTCCTACTAGTGAATCTAATGTAACACACACCCATACAATGCGCACCACACCGTGATGTCTTTCTCACTCCTACTAGTGAATTTAATGTAACACACACCCATACAATGCGCACCACCCAGTGATGTTTTTCTCACTCCTACTAGTGAATGTAATGTAACACACACCCATACAATGCGCACCACCCCGTGATGTTTTTCTCACTCCTACTAGTGAATGTAATGTAACACACACCCATAAAATGCGCACCACCCCGTGATGTTTTTCTCACTCCTACAAGTGAATGTAATGTAACACACACCCATACAATGGGCACCACCCCGTGATGTTTTTCTCACTCCTACTAGTGAATGTAATGTAACACACACCCATACAATGCGCACCACCCCATGATGTTTTTCTCACTCCTACTAGTGAATGTAATGTAACACACACCCATACAAGGCCCACGACCCCGTGATGTTTTTCTCACTCCTACTAGTGAATGTAATGTAACACACACCCATACAAGGCGCACCACCCCGTGATGTTTTCTCACTCCTACTAGTGAATGTAATGTAACACACACCCATACAATGCGCACCACCCCGTGATGTTTTTCTCACTCCTAGTAGTGAATGTAATGTAACAAACACCCATACAATGCGCACCACCCCGTGATATTTTTCTCACTCCTACTAGTGAATCTAAGGTAACACACACCCATACAATGCGCACCACCCCGTGATGTTTTTCTCACTCCTACGAGTGAATGTAATGTAATACACACCCATACAATGCGCACCACCCCGTGATGTTTTTCTCACTCCTACTAGTGAATGTAATGTAACACACACCCATACAATGCGCACCACCCTGTGATGTTTTTCTCAATCCTACTAGTGAATGTAATGTAACACACACCCATACAATGCGCACCACCCCGTGATGTTTTTCTCACTCCTACTAGTGAATGTAATGTAACACACACCCATACAATGCGCACCACCCCGTGATGTTTTTCTCACTCCTACTAGTGAATGTAATGTAACACACACCCATACAATGCGCACCACCCCGTGATGTTTTTCTCACTCCTACTAGTGAATGTAATGTAACACACACCCATACAAGGCGCACCACCCCGTGATGTTTTTCTCACTCCTACTAGTGAATGTAATGTAACACACACCCATACAAGGCGCACCACCCCGTGATGTTTTTCTCACTCCTACTAGTGAATGTAATGTAACACACACCCATAAAATGCGCACCACGCCGTGATGTTTTTCTCACTCCTACTAGTGAATGTAATGTAACACACACCCATACAAGGCGCACCACCCCGTGATGTTTTTCTCACTCCTACTAGTGAATGTAATGTAACACACACCCATACAATGCGCACCACCCCGTGATGTTTTTCTCACTCCTACTAGTGAATGTAATGTAACACACACCCATACAATGCGCACCACCCCGTGATGTTTTTCTCACTCCTACTAGTGAATGTAATGTAACACACACCCATACAATGCGCACCACCCCGTGATGTTTTTCTCATTCCTACTAGTGAATCTAATGTAACACACACCCATACAATGCGCACCACACCGTGATGTTTTTCTCACTCCTACTAGTGAATGTAATGTAACACACACCCATACAATGCGCACCACCCCGTGATGTTTTTCTCACTCCTACTAGTGAATGTAATGTAACACACACCCATACAATGCGCACCACCACGCGATGTTTTTCAGAAACCTATCCTATATTGCCACTGCATGTTCCCTGACCTCCCCATGCTGACCACCCCGTGGTGCTTTTCTCCATCCTACATTGCCACTCACTGCCTATCCTAATTCAGACCCTCCGATTCACACCACCCCGTGATGTTTTTCTCACTCCTACTAGTGAATGTAATGTAACACACACCCATACAATGCGCACCACCCCGTGATGTTTTTCTCACTCCTACTAGTGAATATAATGTAACACACACCCATACAATGCGCACCACCCCGTGATGTTTTTCTCACTCCTACTAGTGAATCTAATGTAACACACACCCATACAATGCACACCACCCCGTGATGTTTTTCTCACTCCTACTAGTGAATGTAATGTAACACACACCCATACAATGCGAACCACCCCGTGATGTTTTTCTCACTCCTACTAGTGAATGTAATATAACACACACCCATACAATGCGCACCACCCCGTGATGTTTTTCTCACTCCTACTAGTGAATGTACTGTAACACACACCCATACAATGCGCACCACCCCGTGATGTTTTTCTCACTCCTACTAGTGAATGGAATGTAACACACACCCATACAATTCGCACCACCCCGTGATATTTTTCTCACTCCTACTAGTGAATGTAATGTAACACACACCCATATAATGCGCACCACCCCGTGAGGTTTTTCTCACTCCTACTAGTGAATGTAATGTAACACAAACCCATACAATGCGCACCACCCCGTGATGTTTTTCTCACTCCTACTAGTGAATGTAATGTAACACACACCCATACAATGCGCACCACCCCGTGATGTTTTTCTCACTTCTACTAGTGAATGTAATGTAACACACACCCATACAATGCGCACCACCCCATGAGGTTTTTCTCACTCCTACTAGTGAATCTAATGTAACACACACCCAAACAATGCGCACCACCCCGTGATGTTTTTCTCACTCCTACTAGTGAATCTAATGTAACACACACCCATACAATGCGCACCACCCCGTGATGTTTTTCTCACTCCTACTAGTGAATCTAATGTAACACACAACCATACAATGCGCACCACCCCGTGATGTTTTTCTCACTCCTACTAGTGAATCTAATGTAACACACACCCATACAATGCGCACCACCCCGTGATGTTTTTCTCACTCCTACTAGTGAATCTAATGTAACACACACCCATACAATGCGCTCCACCCCGTGATGTTTTTCTCACTCCTACTAGTGAATGTAATGTAACACACACCCATACAATGCGCACCTCCCCGTGATGTTTTTCTCACTCCTACTAGTGAATCTAATGTAACACACACCCATACAATGCGCACCACCCCGTGATGTTTTTCTCACTCCTACTAGTGAATCTAATGTAACACACACCCATACAATGCGCACCACCCCGTGATGATTTTCTCACTTCTACTAGTGGATCTAATGTAACACACACCCATACAATGCGCACCACCCCGTGATGTTTTTCTCACTCCTACTAGTGAATGTAATGTAACACACACCCATACAATGCGCACCACCACGTGATGTTTTTCTCACTCCTACTAGTGAATGTAATGTATCACACACCCATACAATGCGCACCACCCCGTGATGTTTTTCTCACTCCTACTAGTGAATGTAATGTAACACAGACCCATACAATGCGCACCACCCCGTGATGTTTTTCTCACTCCTACTAGTGAATCTAATGTAACACACACCCATACAATGAGCACCCCCCCGTAATGTTTTTCTCACTCCTACTAGTGAATGCAATGTAACACACACCCATACAATGCGCACCAACCCGTGATGTTTTTCTCACTCCTACTAGTGAATGTAATGTAACACACACCCATACAATGCGCAACACCCTGTGAGGTTTTTCTCACTCCTAGTAGTGAATATAATGTAACACACACCCATTCAATGCGCACCACCCCGTGATGTTTTTCTCACTCCTACTAGTGAATCTAATGTAACACACACCCATACAATGCGCACCATCGCGTGATGTTTTTCTCACTCCTACTAGTAAATCTAATGTAACACACACCCATACAATGCGCACCACCCTGTGATGTTTTTCTCACTCCTACTAGTGAATTTAATGTAACACACACCCATACAATGCGCACCACCCCGTGATGTTTTTCTCACTCCTACTAGTGAACCTAATGTAACACACACCCATACAATGCGCACCACCCCGTGATGTTTTTCTCACTCCTACTAGTGAATCTAATGTAACACACACCAGTAAAATGCGCACCACCCCGTGATGTTTTTCTCACTCCTACTAGTGAATCTAATGTAACACACACCCATACAATGCGCACCACCCCGTGATGTTTTTCTCACTTCTACTAGTGAATCTAATGTAACACACACCCATACAATGCGCACCACCCCGTTGTTTTTCTCACTCCTACTTGTGAATGTAATGTAACACACACCCATACAATGTGCACCACCCCGTGATGTTTTTCTCACTCCTACTAGTGAATGTAATGTAACACACACCCATACAATGCGCACCACCCCGTGATGTTTTTCTCACTCCTACTAGTTAATGTAATGTAACACACACCCATACAATGCGCACCACCCCGTGATGTTTTTCTCACTCCTACTAGTGAATGTAATGTAACACACACCCATACAATGCGCACCACCCCGTGATGTTTTTCTCACTCCTACTAGTGAATGTAATGTAACACACACCCATACAATGGGCACCACACCGTGATGTTTTTCTCACTCCTACTAGTGAATGTAATGTAACACACACCCATACAATGCGCACCACCCCGTGATGTTTTTCTCACTCCTACTAGTGAATGTAATGTAACACACACCCATACAAGGCGCACCACCCCGTGATGTTTTTCTCACTCCTACTAGTGAATGTAATGTAACACACACCCATACAAGGCGCACCCCCCCTGATGATTTTCTCACTCCTACTAGTGAATGTAATGTAACACACACCCATACAAGGCGCACCACCCCGTGATGTTTTTCTCACTCCTACTAGTGAATGTAATGTAACACACACCCATACAATGCGCACCACCCCGTGATGTTTTTCTCAATTCCACTAGTGAATGTAATGTAACACACACCAATACAATGCGCACCACCCCGTGATGTTTTTCTCGCTCCTACTAGTGAATGTAATGTAACACACACCCATACAATGCGCACCACCCCGTGATGTTTTTCTCACTCCTACTAGTGAATGTAATGTAACACACACCCATACAAGGCGCACCACCCCGTGATGTTTTTCTCACTCCTACTAGTGAATGTAATGTAACACACACCCATACAATGCGCACCACCCCGTGATGTTTTTCTCACTCCTACTAGTGAATGTAATGTAACACACACCCATACAATGCGCACCACCCCGTGATGTTTTTCTCACTCCTACTAGTGAATGTAATGTAACACACACCCATACAATGCGCACCACCCCGTGATGTTTTTCTCATTCCTACTAGTGAATCTAATGTAACACACACCCATACAATGCGCACCACACCGTGATGTTTTTCTCACTCCTACTAGTGAATTTAATGTAACACACACCCATACAATGCGCACCACCCAGTGATGTTTTTCTCACTCCTACTGGTGAATGTAATGTAACACACACCCATACAATGCGCACCACCCCGTGATGTTTTTCTCACTCCTACTAGTGAATGTAATGTAACACACACCCATACAATGCGCACCACCACGCGATGTTTTTCAGAAACCTATCCTATATTGCCACTGCATGTTCCCTGACCTCCCCATGCTGACCACCCCGTGGTGCTTTTCTCCATCCTACATTGCCACTCACTGCCTATCCTAATTCAGACCCTCCGATTCACACCACCCCGTGATGTTTTTCTCACTCCTACTAGTGAATGTAATGTAACACACACCCATACATTTCGCACCACCCCGTGATATTTTTCTCACTCCTACTAGTGAATGTAATGTAACACACACCCATATAATGCGCACCACCCCGTGAGGTTTTTCTCACTCCTACTAGTGAATGTAATGTAACACACACCCATACAATGCGCACCACCCCGTGATGTTTTTCTCACTCCTACTAGTGAATGTAATGTAACACACACCCATACAATGCGCACCACCCCGTGATGTTTTTCTCACTCCTACTAGTTAATGTAATGTAACACACACCCATACAATGCGCACCACCCCGTGATGTTTTTCTCACTCCTACTAGTGAATGTAATGTAACACACACCCATACAATGCGCACCACCCCGTGATGTTTTTCTCACTCCTACTAGTGAATGTAATGTAACACACACCCATACAATGGGCACCACACCGTGATGTTTTTCTCACTCCTACTAGTGAATGTAATGTAACACACACCCATACAATGCGCACCACCCCGTGATGTTTTTCTCACTCCTACTAGTGAATGTAATGTAACACACACCCATACAAGGCGCACCACCCCGTGATGTTTTTCTCACTCCTACTAGTGAATGTAATGTAACACACACCCATACAAGGCGCACCAACCCGTGATGTTTTTCTCACTCCTACTAGTGAATGTAATGTAACACACACCCATACAATGCGCACCCCCCCTGATGATTTTCTCACTCCTACTAGTGAATGTAATGTAACACACACCCATACAAGGCGCACCACCCCGTGATGTTTTTCTCACTCCTACTAGTGAATGTAATGTAACACACACCCATACAATGCGCACCACCCCGTGATGTTTTTCTCAATTCCACTAGTGAATGTAATGTAACACACACCAATACAATGCGCACCACCCCGTGATGTTTTTCTCGCTCCTACTAGTGAATGTAATGTAACACACACCCATACAATGCGCACCACCCCGTGATGTTTTTCTCACTCCTACTAGTGAATGTAATGTAACACACACCCATACAAGGCGCACCACCCCGTGATGTTTTTCTCACTCCTACTAGTGAATGTAATGTAACACACACCCATACAATGCGCACCACCCCGTGATGTTTTTCTCACTCCTACTAGTGAATGTAATGTAACACACACCCATACAATGCGCACCACCCCGTGATGTTTTTCTCACTCCTACTAGTGAATGTAATGTAACACACACCCATACAATGCGCACCACCCCGTGATGTTTTTCTCATTCCTACTAGTGAATCTAATGTAACACACACCCATACAATGCGCACCACACCGTGATGTTTTTCTCACTCCTACTAGTGAATTTAATGTAACACACACCCATACAATGCGCACCACCCAGTGATGTTTTTCTCACTCCTACTAGTGAATGTAATGTAACACACACCCATACAATGCGCACCACCCCGTGATGTTTTTCTCACTCCTACTAGTGAATGTAATGTAACACACACCCATACAATGCGCACCACCACGCGATGTTTTTCAGAAACCTATCGAATATTGCCACTGCATGTTCCCTGACCTCCCCATGCTGACCACCCCGTGGTGCTTTTCTCCATCCTACATTGCCACTCACTGCCTATCCTAATTCAGACCCTCCGATTCACACCACCCCGTGATGTTTTTCTCACTCCTACTAGTGAATGTAATGTAACACACACCCATACATTTCGCACCACCCCGTGATATTTTTCTCACTCCTACTAGTGAATGTAATGTAACACACACCCATATAATGCGCACCACCCCGTGAGGTTTTTCTCACTCCTACTAGTGAATGTAATGTAACACACACCCATACAATGCGCACCACCCCGTGATGTTTTTCTCACTCCTACTAGTGAATGTAATGTAACACACACCCATACAATGCGCACCACCCCGTGATGTTTTTCTCACTTCTACTAGTGAATGTAATGTAACACACACCCATACAATGCGCACCACCCCATGAGGTTTTTCTCACTCCTACTAGTGAATCTAATGTAACACACACCCAAACAATGGGCACCACCCCGTGATGTTTTTCTCACTCCTACTAGTGAATCTAATGTAACACACACCCATACAATGCGCACCACCCCGTGATGTTTTTCTCACTCCTACTAGTGAATCTAATGTAACACACAACCATACAATGCGCACCACCCCGTGATGTTTTTCTCACTCCTACTAGTGAATCTAATGTAACACACACCCATACAATGCGCACCACCCCGTGATGTTTTTCTCACTCCTACTAGTGAATCTAATGTAACACACACCCATACAATGCGCACCACCCCGTGATGTTTTTCTCACTCCTACTAGTGAATGTAATGTAACACACACCCATACAATGCGCACCTCCCCGTGATGTTTTTCTCACTCCTACTAGTGAATCTAATGTAACACACACCCATACAATGCGCACCACCCCGTGATGTTTTTCTCACTCCTACTAGTGAATCTAATGTAACACACACCCATACAATGCGCACCACCCCGTGATGATTTTCTCACTTCTACTAGTGAATCTAATGTAACACACACCCATACAATGCGCACCACCCCGTGATGTTTTTCTCACTCCTACTAGTGAATGTAATGTAACACACACCCATACAATGCGCACCACCACGTGATGTTTTTCTCACTCCTACTAGTGAATGTAATGTATCACACACCCATACAATGCGCACCACCCCGTGATGTTTTTCTCACTCCTACTAGTGAATCTAATGTAACACACACCCATACAATGCGCACCACCCCGTGATGTTTTTCTCACTCCTACTAGTGAATCTAATGTAAAACACACCCATACAATGCGCACCACCCCGTGATGTTTTTCTCACTCCTACTAGTGAATGTAATGTAACACACACCCATACAATGCGCACCAAACCGTGATGTTTTTTTCACTCCTACTAGTGAATGTAATGTAACACACACCCATACAATGCGCTCCACCCCGTGATGTTTTTCTCACTCCTACTAGTGAACGTAATGTAACACACACCCATACAATGCGCACCACCCCGTGATGTTTTTCTCACTCCTACTAGTGAACGTAATGTAACACACACCCATACAATGCGCAAAACCCCGTGATGTTTTTCTCACTCCTACTAGTGAATGTAATGTAACACACACCCATACAAGGCGCACCAACCCGTGATGTTTTTCTCACTCCTACTAGTGAATGTAATGTAACACACACCTATACAATGCGCACCACCCCGTGATGTTTTTCTCACTCCTACTAGTGAATCTAATGTAACACACACAAATACAATGCGCACCACCCCGTGATGTTTTTCTAACTCGTACTAGTGAATGTAATGTAACACACACCCATACAATGCGCACCACCCCGTGATGTTTTTCTCACTCCTACTAGTGAATGTAATGTAACACACACCCATACAATGCGCACCACCCCGTACTGTTTTTCTCACTCCTACTAGTGAATCTAATGTAACACACACAAATACAATGCGCACCACCCCGTGATGTTTTTCTAACTCCTACTAGTGAATGTAATGTAACACACACCCATACAATGCGCACCACCCCGTGATGTTTTTCTCACTCCTACTAGTGAATGTAATGTAACACACACCCATACAATGCGCACCACCCCGCGATGTTTTTTAGAAACCTATCCTACATTGCCACTGCTTGTTCCCTGACCTCCCCATGCTGACCACCCCGCGGTGCTTTTCTCCATCCTACATTGCCACTCACTGCCTATCCTAATTCAGACACTCCGATTCACACCACCCCGTGATGTTTTTCTCACTCCTACTATTGAATGTAATGTAACACACACCCATACAATGCGCACCACCCCGTGATGTTTTTCTCACTCCTACTAGTGAATATAATGTAACACACACCCATACAATGCGCACCACCCCGTGATGTTTTTCTCACTCCTACTAGTGAATCTAATGTAACACACACCCATACAATGCGCACCGCCCCGTGAAGTTTTTCTCACTCCTACTAGTGAATGTAATGTAACACACACCCATACAATGCGCACCACCCCGTGATGTTTTTCTCACTCCTACTAGTGAATGTAATGTAACAACACCCATACAATGCGCACCACCCCGTGATGTTTTTCTCACTCCTACTAGTGAATGAACTGTAACACACACCCATACAATGCGCACCACCCCGTGATGTTTTTCTCACTCCTACTAGTGAATGTAATGTAACACACACCCATACAATGCGCAACACCCCGTGATGTTTTTCTCACTCCTACTAGTGAATCTAATGTAACACACACCCATACAATGCGCACCACCCCGTGATGTTTTTCTCACTCCTACTAGTGAATCTAATGTAACACACACCCATACAATGCGCACCACCCCGTGATGTTTTTCTCACTCCTACTAGTGAATCTAATGTAACACACACCCATACAATGCGCACCACCCCGTGATGTTTTTCTCACTCCTACTAGTGAATCTAATGTAACACACACCCATACAATGCGCACCACCCCGTGATGTTTTTCTCACTCCTACTAGTGAATCTAATGTAACACACACCCATACAATGCGCACCACCCAGTGATGTTTTTCTCACTCCTACTAGTGAATGTAATGTAACACACACCCATACAATGCGCACCACCCCGTGATGTTTTTCTCACTCCTACTAGTGAATGTAATGTAACACACACCCATAAAATGCGCACCACCCCGTGATGTTTTTCTCACTCCTACAAGTGAATGTAATGTAACACACACCCATACAATGGGCACCACCCCGTGATGTTTTTCTCACTCCTACTAGTGAATGTAATGTAACACACACCCATACAATGCGCACCACCCCATGATGTTTTTCTCACTCCTACTAGTGAATGTAATGTAACACACACCCATACAAGGCCCACGACCCCGTGATGTTTTTCTCACTCCTACTAGTGAATGTAATGTAACACACACCCATACAAGGCGCACCACCCCGTGATGTTTTCTCACTCCTACTAGTGAATGTAATGTAACACACACCCATACAATGCGCACCTCCCCGTGATGTTTTTCTCACTCCTAGTAGTGAATGTAATGTAACAAACACCCATACAATGCGCACCACCCCGTGATGTTTTTCTCACTCCTACTAGTGAATCTAAGGTAACACACACCCATACAATGCGCACCACCCCGTGATGTTTTTCTCACTCCTACGAGTGAATGTAATGTAATACACACCCATACAATGCGCACCACCCCGTGATGTTTTTCTCACTCCTACTAGTGAATGTAATGTAACACACACCCATACAATGCGCACCACCCTGTGATGTTTTTCTCAATCCTACTAGTGAATGTAATGTAACACACACCCATACAATGCGCAGCACCCCGTGATGTTTTTCTCACTCCTACTAGTGAATGTAATGTAACACACACCCATACAATGCGCACCACCCCGTGATGTTTTTCTCACTCCTACTAGTGAATGTAATGTAACACACACCCATACAATGCGCACCACCCCGTGATGTTTTTCTCACTCCTACTAGTGAATGTAATGTAACACACACCCATACAAGGCGCACCACCCCGTGATGTTTTTCTCACTCCTACTAGTGAATGTAATGTAACACACACCCATACAAGGCGCACCACCCCGTGATGTTTTTCTCACTCCTACTAGTGAATGTAATGTAACACACACCCATACAATGCGCACCACCCCGTGATGTTTTTCTCACTCCTACTAGTGAATGTAATGTAACACACACCCATACAAGGCGCACCACCCCGTGATGTTTTTCTCACTCCTACTAGTGAATGTAATGTAACACACACCCATACAATGCGCACCACCCCGTGATGTTTTTCTCACTCCTACTAGTGAATGTAATATAACACACACCCATACAATGCGCACCACCCCGTGATGTTTTTCTCACTCCTACTAGTGAATGTAATGTAACACACACCCATACAATGCGCACCACCACGCGATGTTTTTCAGAAACCTATCCTATATTGCCACTGCATGTTCCCTGACCTCCCCATGCTGACCACCCCGTGGTGCTTTTCTCCATCCTACATTGCCACTCACTGCCTATCCTAATTCAGACCCTCCGATTCACACCACCCCGTGATGTTTTTCTCACTCCTACTAGTGAATGTAATGTAACACACACCCATACAATGCGCACCACCCCGTGATGTTTTTCTCACTCCTACTAGTGAATATAATGTAACACACACCCATACAATGCGCACCACCCCGTGATGTTTTTCTCACTCCTACTAGTGAATCTAATGTAACACACACCCATACAATGCACACCACCCCGTGATGTTTTTCTCACTCCTACTAGTGAATGTAATGTAACACACACCCATACAATGCGAACCACCCCGTGATGTTTTTCTCACTCCTACTAGTGAATGTAATATAACACACACCCATACAATGCGCACCACCCCGTGATGTTTTTCTCACTCCTACTAGTGAATGTACTGTAACACACACCCATACAATGCGCACCACCCCGTGATGTTTTTCTCACTCCTACTAGTGAATGGAATGTAACACACACCCATACAATTCGCACCACCCCGTGATATTTTTCTCACTCCTACTAGTGAATGTAATGTAACACACACCCATATAATGCGCACCACCCCGTGAGGTTTTTCTCACTCCTACTAGTGAATGTAATGTAACACACACCCATACAATGCGCACCACCCCGTGATGTTTTTCTCACTCCTACTAGTGAATGTAATGTAACACACACCCATACAATGCGCACCACCCCGTGATGTTTTTCTCACTTCTACTAGTGAATGTAATGTAACACACACCCATACAATGCGCACCACCCCATGAGGTTTTTCTCACTCCTACTAGTGAATCTAATGTAACACACACCCATACAATGCGCACCACCCTGTGATGTTTTTCTCACTCCTACTAGTGAATCTAATGTAACACACAACCATACAATGCGCACCACCCCGTGATGTTTTTCTCACTCCTACTAGTGAATCTAATGTAACACACACCCATACAATGCGCACCACCCCGTGATGTTTTTCTCACTCCTACTAGTGAATCTAATGTAACACACACCCATACAATGCGCTCCACCCCGTGATGTTTTTCTCACTCCTACTAGTGAATGTAATGTAACACACACCCATACAATGAGCACCTCCCCGTGATGTTTTTCTCACTCCTACTAGTGAATCTAATGTAACACACACCCATACAATGCGCACCACCCCGTGATGTTTTTCTCACTCCTACTAGTGAATGTACTGTAACACACACCCATACAATGCGCACCACCCCGTGATGTTTTTCTCACTCCTACTAGTGAATGGAATGTAACACACACCCATACAATTCGCACCACCCCGTGATATTTTTCTCACTCCTACTAGTGAATGTAATGTAACACACACCCATATAATGCGCACCACCCCGTGAGGTTTTTCTCACTCCTACTAGTGAATGTAATGTAACACACACCCATACAATGCGCACCACCCCGTGATGTTTTTCTCACTCCTACTAGTGAATGTAATGTAACACACACCCATACAATGCGCACCACCCCGTGATGTTTTTCTCACTTCTACTAGTGAATGTAATGTAACACACACCCATACAATGCGCACCACCCCATGAGGTTTTTCTCACTCCTACTAGTGAATCTAATGTAACACACACCCATACAATGCGCACCACCCTGTGATGTTTTTCTCACTCCTACTAGTGAATCTAATGTAACACACAACCATACAATGCGCACCACCCCGTGATGTTTTTCTCACTCCTACTAGTGAATCTAATGTAACACACACCCATACAATGCGCACCACCGCGTGATGTTTTTCTCACTCCTACTAGTGAATCTAATGTAACACACACCCATACAATGCGCTCCACCCCGTGATGTTTTTCTCACTCCTACTAGTGAATGTAATGTAACACACACCCATACAATGAGCACCTCCCCGTGATGTTTTTCTCACTCCTACTAGTGAATCTAATGTAACACACACCCATACAATGCGCACCACCACGTGATGTTTTTCTCACTCCTACTAGTGAATGTAATGTATCACACACCCATACAATGCGCACCACCCCGTGATGTTTTTCTCACTCCTAATAGTGAATCTAATGTAACACACACCCATACAATGCGCACCACCCCGTGATGTTTTTCTCACTCCTACTAGTGAATCTAATGTAACACACACCCATACAATGCGCACCACCCCGTAATGTTTTTCTCACTCCTACTAGTGAATGCAATGTAACACACACCCATACAATGCGCACCAACCCGTGATGTTTTTCTCACTCCTACTAGTGAATGTAATGTAACACACACCCATACAATGCGCAACACCCCGTGAGGTTTTTCTCACTCCTAGTAGTGAATATAATGTAACACACACCCATTCAATGCGCACCACCCCGTGATGTTTTTCTCACTCCTACTAGTGAATCTAATGTAACACACACCCATACAATGCGCACCATCGCGTGATGTTTTTCTCACTCCTACTAGTAAATCTAATGTAACACACACCCATACAATGCGCACCACCCTGTGATGTTTTTCTCACTCCTACTAGTGAATCTAATGTAACACACACCCATACAATGCGCACCACCCCGTGATGTTTTTCTCACTCCTACTAGTGAACCTAATGTAACACACACCCATACAATGCGCACCACCCCGTGATGTTTTTCTCACTCCTACTAGTGAATCTAATGTAACACACACCAGTAAAATGCGCACCACCCCGTGATGTTTTTCTCACTCCTACTAGTGAATCTAATGTAACACACACCCATACAATGCGCACCACCCCGTGATGTTTTTCACACTCCTACTAGTGAATCTAATGTAACACACACCCATACAATGCGCACCACCCCGTGATGTTTTTCTCACTTCTACTAGTGAATCTAATGTAACACACACCCATACAATGCGCACCACCCCGTTGTTTTTCTCACTCCTACTTGTGAATGTAATGTAACACACACCCATACAATGTGCACCACCCCGTGATGTTTTTCTCACTCCTACTAGTGAATGTAATGTAACACACACGCATACAATGCGCACCACCCCGTGATGTTTTTCTCACTCCTACTAGTTAATGTAATGTAACACACACCCATACAATGCGCACCACCCCGTGATGTTTTTCTCACTCCTACTAGTGAATGTAATGTAACACACACCCATACAATGCGCACCACCCCGTGATGTTTTTCTCACTCCTACTAGTGAATGTAATGTAACACACACCCATACAATGGGCACCACACCGTGATGTTTTTCTCACTCCTACTAGTGAATGTAATGTAACACACACCCATACAATGCGCACCACCCCGTGATGTTTTTCTCACTCCTACTAGTGAATGTAATGTAACACACACCCATACAAGGCGCACCACCCCGTGATGTTTTTCTCACTCCTACTAGTGAATGTAATGTAACACACACCCATACAAGGCGCACCACCCCGTGATGTTTTTCTCACTCCTACTAGTGAATGTAATGTAACACACACCCATACAATGCGCACCCCCCCTGATGATTTTCTCACTCCTACTAGTGAATGTAATGTAACACACACCCATACAATGCGCACCACCCCGTGATGTTTTTCTCAATTCCACTAGTGAATGTAATGTAACACACACCAATACAATGCGCACCACCCCGTGATGTTTTTCTCGCTCCTACTAGTGAATGTAATGTAACACACACCCATACAATGCGCACCACCCCGTGATGTTTTTCTCACTCCTACTAGTGAATGTAATGTAACACACACCCATACAAGGCGCACCACCCCGTGATGTTTTTCTCACTCCTACTAGTGAATGTAATGTAACACACACCCATACAATGCGCACCACCCCGTGATGTTTTTCTCACTCCTACTAGTGAATGTAATGTAACACACACCCATACAATGCGCACCACCCCGTGATGTTTTTCTCACTCCTACTAGTGAATGTAATGTAACACACACCCATACAATGCGCACCACCCCGTGATGTTTTTTCATTCCTACTAGTGAATCTAATGTAACACACACCCATACAATGCGCACCACACCGTGATGTTTTTCTCACTCCTACTAGTGAATTTAATGTAACACACACCCATACAATGCGCACCACCCAGTGATGTTTTTCTCACTCCTACTAGTGAATGTAATGTAACACACACCCATACAATGCGCACCACCCCGTGATGTTTTTCTCACTCCTACTAGTGAATGTAATGTAACTCACACCCATACAATGCGCACCACCACGCGATGTTTTTCAGAAACCTATCCTATATTGCCACTGCATGTTCCCTGACCTCCCCATGCTGACCACCCCGTGGTGCTTTTCTCCATCCTACATTGCCACTCACTGCCTATCCTAATTCAGACCCTCCGATTCACACCACCCCGTGATGTTTTTCTCACTCCTACTAGTGAATGTAATGTAACACACACCCATACAATGCGCACCACCCCGTGATGTTTTTCTCACTCCTACTAGTGAATATAATGTAACACACACCCATACAATGCGCACCACCCCGTGATGTTTTTCTCACTCCTACTAGTGAATCTAATGTAACACACACCCATACAATGCACACCACCCCGTGATGTTTTTCTCACTCCTACTAGTGAATGTAATGTAACACACACCCATACAATGCGAACCACCCCGTGATGTTTTTCTCACTCCTACTAGTGAATGTAATATAACACACACCCATACAATGCGCACCACCCCGTGATGTTTTTCTCACTCCTACTAGTGAATGTACTGTAACACACACCCATACAATGCGCACCACCCCGTGATGTTTTTCTCACTCCTACTAGTGAATGTAATGTAACACACACCCATACATTTCGCACCACCCCGTGATATTTTTCTCACTCCTACTAGTGAATGTAATGTAACACACACCCATATAATGCGCACCACCCCGTGAGGTTTTTCTCACTCCTACTAGTGAATGTAATGTAACACACACCCATACAATGCGCACCACCCCGTGATGTTTTTCTCACTCCTACTAGTGAATCTAATGTAACACACACCCATACAATGCGCACCACCCCGTGATGTTTTTCTCACTCCTACTAGTGAATCTAATGTAACACACACCCATACAATGCGCACCACCCCGTAATGTTTTTCTCACTCCTACTAGTGAATGCAATGTAACACACACCCATACAATGCGCACCAACCCGTGATGTTTTTCTCACTCCTACTAGTGAATGTAATGTAACACACACCCATACAATGCGCAACACCCCGTGAGGTTTTTCTCACTCCTAGTAGTGAATATAATGTAACACACACCCATTCAATGCGCACCACCCCGTGATGTTTTTCTCACTCCTACTAGTGAATCTAATGTAACACACACCCATACAATGCGCACCATCGCGTGATGTTTTTCTCACTCCTACTAGTAAATCTAATGTAACACACACCCATACAATGCGCACCACCCTGTGATGTTTTTCTCACTCCTACTAGTGAATCTAATGTAACACACACCCATACAATGCGCACCACCCCGTGATGTTTTTCTCACTCCTACTAGTGAACCTAATGTAACACACACCCATACAATGCGCACCACCCCGTGATGTTTTTCTCACTCCTACTAGTGAATCTAATGTAACACACACCAGTAAAATGCGCACCACCCCGTGATGTTTTTCTCACTCCTACTAGTGAATCTAATGTAACACACACCCATACAATGCGCACCACCCCGTGATGTTTTTCTCATTCCTACTAGTGAATCTAATGTAACACACACCCATACAATGCGCACCACACCGTGATGTTTTTCTCACTCCAACTAGTGAATTTAATGTAACACACACCCATACAATGCGCACCACCCAGTGATGTTTTTCTCACTCCTACTAGTGAATGTAATGTAACACACACCCATACAATGCGCACCACCCCGTGATGTTTTTCTCACTCCTACTAGTGAATGTAATGTAACACACACCCATACAATGCGCACCACCACGCGATGTTTTTCAGAAACCTATCCTATATTGCCACTGCATGTTCCCTGACCTCCCCATGCTGACCACCCCGGGGTGCTTTTCTCCATCCTACATTGCCACTCACTGCCTATCCTAATTCAGACCCTCCGATTCACACCACCCTGTGATGTTTTTCTCACTCCTACTAGTGAATGTAATGTAACACACACCCATACAATGCGCACCACCCCGTGATGTTTTTCTCACTCCTACTAGTGAATATAATGTAACACACACCCATACAATGCGCACCACCCCGTGATGTTTTTCTCACTCCTACTAGTGAATCTAATGTAACACACACCCATACAATGCACACCACCCCGTGATGTTTTTCTCACTCCTACTAGTGAATGTAATGTAACACACACCCATACAATGCGAACCACCCCGTGATGTTTTTCTCACTCCTACTAGTGAATGTAATATAACACACACCCATACAATGCGCACCACCCCGTGATGTTTTTCTCACTCCTACTAGTGAATGTACTGTAACACACACCCATACAATGCGCACCACCCCGTGATGTTTTTCTCACTCCTACTAGTGAATGTAATGTAACACACACCCATACATTTCGCACCACCCCGTGATATTTTTCTCACTCCTACTAGTGAATGTAATGTAACACACACCCATATAATGCGCACCACCCCGTGAGGTTTTTCTCACTCCTACTAGTGAATGTAATGTAACACACACCCATACAATGCGCACCACCCCGTGATGTTTTTCTCACTCCTACTAGTGAATCTAATGTAACACACACCCATACAATGCGCACCACCCCGTGATGTTTTTCTCACTCCTACTAGTGAATCTAATGTAACACACACCCATACAATGCGCACCACCCCGTAATGTTTTTCTCACTCCTACTAGTGAATGCAATGTAACACACACCCATACAATGCGCACCAACCCGTGATGTTTTTCTCACTCCTACTAGTGAATGTAATGTAACACACACCCATACAATGCGCAACACCCCGTGAGGTTTTTCTCACTCCTAGTAGTGAATATAATGTAACACACACCCATTCAATGCGCACCACCCCGTGATGTTTTTCTCACTCCTACTAGTGAATCTAATGTAACACACACCCATACAATGCGCACCATCGCGTGATGTTTTTCTCACTCCTACTAGTAAATCTAATGTAACACACACCCATACAATGCGCACCACCCTGTGATGTTTTTCTCACTCCTACTAGTGAATCTAATGTAACACACACCCATACAATGCGCACCACCCCGTGATGTTTTTCTCACTCCTACTAGTGAACCTAATGTAACACACACCCATACAATGCGCACCACCCCGTGATGTTTTTCTCACTCCTACTAGTGAATCTAATGTAACACACACCAGTAAAATGCGCACCACCCCGTGATGTTTTTCTCACTCCTACTAGTGAATCTAATGTAACACACACCCATACAATGCGCACCACCCCGTGATGTTTTTCACACTCCTACTAGTGAATCTAATGTAACACACACCCATACAATGCGCACCACCCCGTGATGTTTTTCTCACTTCTACTAGTGAATCTAATGTAACACACACCCATACAAAGCGCACCACCCCGTTGTTTTTCTCACTCCTACTTGTGAATGTAATGTAACACACACCCATACAATGTGCACCACCCCGTGATGTTTTTCTCACTCCTACTAGTGAATGTAATGTAACACACACCCATACAATGCGCACAACCCCGTGATGTTTTTCTCACTCCTACTAGTTAATGTAATGTAACACACACCCATACAATGCGCACCACCCCGTGATGTTTTTCTCACTCCTACTAGTGAATGTAATGTAACACACACCCATACAATGCGCACCACCCCGTGATGTTTTTCTCACTCCTACTAGTGAATGTAATGTAACACACACCCATACAATGGGCACCACACCGTGATGTTTTTCTCACTCCTACTAGTGAATGTAATGTAACACACACCCATACAATGCGCACCACCCCGTGATGTTTTTCTCACTCCTACTAGTGAATGTAATGTAACACACACCCATACAAGGCGCACCACCCCGTGATGTTTTTCTCACTCCTACTAGTGAATGTAATGTAACACACACCCATACAAGGCGCACCACCCCGTGATGTTTTTCTCACTCCTACTAGTGAATGTAATGTAACACACACCCATACAATGCGCACCCCCCCTGATGATTTTCTCACTCCTACTAGTGAATGTAATGTAACACACACCCATACAAGGCGCACCACCCCGTGATGTTTTTCTCACTCCTACTAGTGAATGTAATGTAACACACACCCATACAATGCGCACCACCCCGTGATGTTTTTCTCAATTCCACTAGTGAATGTAATGTAACACACACCAATACAATGCGCACCACCCCGTGATGTTTTTCTCGCTCCTACTAGTGAATGTAATGTAACACACACCCATACAATGTGCACCACCCCGTGATGTTTTTCTCACTCCTACTAGTGAATGTAATGTAACACACACCCATACAAGGCGCACCACCCCGTGATGTTTTTCTCACTCCTACTAGTGAATGTAATGTAACACACACCCATACAATGCGCACCACCCCGTGATGTTTTTCTCACTCCTACTAGTGAATGTAATGTAACACACACCCATACAATGCGCACCACCCCGTGATGTTTTTCTCACTCCTACTAGTGAATATAATGTAACACACACCCATACAATGCGCACCAACCCGTGATGTTTTTCTCATTCCTACTAGTGAATCTAATGTAACACACACCCATACAATGCGCACCACACCGTGATGTTTTTCTCACTCCTACTAGTGAATTTAATGTAACACACACCCATACAATGCGCACCACCCCGTGATGTTTTTCTCACTCCTACTAGTGAATGTAATGTAACACACACCCATACAATGCGCACCACCACGCGATGTTTTTCAGAAACCTATCCTATATTGCCACTGCATGTTCCCTGACCTCCCCATGCTGACCATCCCGTGGTGCTTTTCTCCATCCTACATTGCCACTCACTGCCTATCCTAATTCAGACCCTCCGATTCACACCACCCCGTGATGTTTTTCTCACTCCTACTAGTGAATGTAATGTAACACACACCCATACAATGCGCACCACCCCGTGATGTTTTTCTCACTCCTACTAGTGAATATAATGTAACACACACCCATACAATGCGCACCACCCCGTGATGTTTTTCTCACTCCTACTAGTGAATCTAATGTAACACACACCCATACAATGCACACCACCCCGTGATGTTTTTCTCACTCCTACTAGTGAATGTAATGTAACACACACCCATACAATGCGAACCACCCCGTGATGTTTTTCTCACTCCTACTAGTGAATGTAATATAACACACACCCATACAATGCGCACCACCCCGTGATGTTTTTCTCACTCCTACTAGTGAATGTACTGTAACACACACCCATACAATGCGCACCACCCCGTGATGTTTTTCTCACTCCTACTAGTGAATGTAATGTAACACACACCCATACATTTCGCACCACCCCGTGATATTTTTCTCACTCCTACTAGTGAATGTAATGTAACACACACCCATATAATGCGCACCACCCCGTGAGGTTTTTCTCACTCCTACTAGTTAATGTAATGTAACACACACCCATACAATGCGCACCACCCCGTGATGTTTTTCTCACTCCTACTAGTGAATGTAATGTAACACACACCCATACAATGCGCACCACCCCGTGATGTTTTTCTCACTTCTACTAGTGAATGTAATGTAACACACACCCATACAATGCGCACCACCCCATGAGGTTTTTCTCACTCCTACTAGTGAATCTAATGTAACACACACCCAAACAATGCGCACCACCCCGTGATGTTTTTCTCACTCCTACTAGTGAATCTAATGTAACACACACCCATACAATGCGCACCACCCCGTGATGTTTTTCTCACTCCTACTAGTGAATCTAATGTAACACATAACCATACAATGCGCACCACCCCGTGATGTTTTTCTCACTCCTACTAGTGAATCTAATGTAACACACACCCATACAATGCGCACCACCCCGTGATGTTTTTCTCACTCCTACTAGTGAATCTAATGTAACACACACCCATACAATGCGCACCACCCCGTGATGTTTTTCTCACTCCTACTAGTGAATGTAATGTAACACACACCCATACAATGCGCACCTCCCCGTGATGTTTTTCTCACTCCTACTAGTGAATCTAATGTAACACACACCCATACAATGCGCACCACCCCGTGATGTTTTTCTCACTCCTACTAGTGAATCTAATGTAACACACACCCATACAATGCGCACCACCCCGTGATGATTTTCTCACTTCTACTAGTGAATCTAATGTAACACACACCCATACAATGCGCACCACCCCGTGATGTTTTTCTCACTCCTACTAGTGAATGTAATGTAACACACACCCATACAATGCGCACCACCACGTGATGTTTTTCTCACTCCTACTAGTGAATGTAATGTATCACACACCCATACAATGCGCACCACCCCGTGATGTTTTTCTCACTCCTACTAGTGAATCCAATGTAACACACACCCATACAATGCGCACCACCCCGTGATGTTTTTCTCACTCCTACTAGTGAATCTAATGTAACACACACCCATACAAGGCGCACCACCCCGTGATGTTTTTCTCACTCCTACTAGTGAATGTAATGTAACACACACCCATACAATGCGCACCAACCCGTGATGTTTTTTTCACTCCTACTAGTGAATGTAATGTAACACACACCCATACAATGCGCAACACCCCGTGAGGTTTTTCTCACTCCTAGTAGTGAATCTAATGTAACACACACCCATTCAATGCGCACCACCCCGTGATGTTTTTCTCACTCCTACTAGTGAATCTAATGTAACACACACCCATACAATGCGCACCACCCCGTTATGTTTTTCTCACTCCTACTAGTGAATGTAATGTAACACACACCCATACAATGCGCACCACCCCGTGATGTTTTTCTCACTCCTACTAGTGAATCTAATGTAACACACACCCATACAATGCGCACCACCCCGTGATGTTTTTCTCACTCCTACTAGTGAACCTAATGTAACACACACCCATACAATGCGCACCACCCCGTGATGTTTTTCTCACTCCTACTAGTGAATCTAATGTAACACACACCAGTAAAATGCGCACCACCCCGTGATGTTTTTCTCACTCCTACTAGTGAATCTAATGTAACACACACCCATACAATGCGCACCACCCCGTGATGTTTTTCACACTCCTACTAGTGAATCTAATGTAACACACACCCATACAATGCGCACCACCCCGTGATGTTTTTCTCACTTCTACTAGTGAATCTAATGTAACACACACCCATACAATGCGCACCACCCCGTTGTTTTTCTCACTCCTTCTTGTGAATGTAATGTAACACACACCCATACAATGCGCACCACCCCTGATGTTTTTCTCACTCTTATTAGTGAATGTAATGTAACACACACCCATACAATGCGCACCACCCCGTGATGTTTTTCTCACTCCTACTAGTGAATGTAATGTAACACACACCCATACAATGCGCACCACCCCGTGATGTTTTTCTCACTCCTACTAGTGAATGTAATGTAACACACACCCATACAATGGGCACCACCCCGTGATGTTTTTCTCACTCCTACTAGTGAATGTAATGTAACACACACCCATACAATGCGCACCACCCCGTGATGTATTTCTCACTCCTACTAGTGAATGTAATGTAACACACACCCATACAAGGCGCACCACCCCGTGATGTTTTTCTCACTCCTACTAGTGAATGTAATGTAACACACACCCATACAAGGCGCACCACCCCGTGATGTTTTTCTCACTCCTACTAGTGAATGTAATGTAACACACACCCATACAATGCGCACCCTCCCTGATGATTTTCTCACTCCTACTAGTGAATGTAATGTAACACACACCCATACAAGGCGCACCACCCCGTGATGTTTTTCTCACTCCTACTAGTGAATGTAATGTAACACACACCCATAGAAGGCGCACCACCCCGTGATGTTTTTCTCACTCCTACTTGTGAATGTAATGTAACACACTCCCATACAATGCGCACCACCCCGTGATGTTTTTCTCGCTCCTAGTAGTGAATGTAATGTAACACACACCCATACAATGCGCTCCACCCCGTGATGTTTTTCTCACTCCTACTAGTGAACGTAATGTAACACACACCCATACAATGCGCACCACCCCGTGATGTTTTTCTCACTCCTACTAGTGAACGTAATGTAACACACACCCATACAATGCGCACCACCCCGTGATGTTTTTCTCACTCCTACTAGTGAATGTAATGTAACACACACCCATACAAGGCGCACCAACCCGTGATGTTTTTCTCACTCCTACTAGTGAATGTAATGTAACACACACCTATACAATGCGCACCACCCCGTGATGTTTTTCTCACTCCTACTAGTGAATCTAATGTAACACACACAAATACAATGCGCACCACCCCGTGATGTTTTTCTAACTCCTACTAGTGAATGTAATGTAACACACACCCATACAATGCGCACCACCCCGTGATGTTTTTCTCACTCCTACTAGTGAATGTAATGTAACACACACCCATACAATGCGCACCACCCCGTACTGTTTTTCTCACTCCTACTAGTGAATCTAATGTAACACACACAAATACAATGCGCACCACCCCGTGATGTTTTTCTAACTCCTACTAGTGAATGTAATGTAACACACACCCATACAATGCGCACCACCCCGTGATGTTTTTCTCACTCCTACTAGTGAATGTAATGTAACACACACCCATACAATGCGCACCACCCCGTGATGTTTTTCTCACTCCTACTAGTGAATGTAATGTAACACACACCCATACAATGCGCACCACCCCGTGATGTTTTTCTCACTCCTACTAGTGAATCTAATGTAACACACACCCATACAATGCGCACCACCCCGTGATGTTTTTCTCACTCCTACTAGTGAACCTAATGTAACACACACCCATACAATGCGCACCACCCCGTGATGTTTTTCTCACTCCTACTAGTGAATCTAATGTAACACACACCAGTAAAATGCGCACCACCCCGTGATGTTTTTCTCACTCCTACTAGTGAATCTAATGTAACACACACCCATACAATGCGCACCACCCCGTGATGTTTTTCACACTCCTACTAGTGAATCTAATGTAACACACACCCATACAATGCGCACCACCCCGTGATGTTTTTCTCACTTCTACTAGTGAATCTAATGTAACACACACCCATACAATGCGCACCACCCCGTTGTTTTTCTCACTCCTTCTTGTGAATGTAATGTAACACACACCCATACAATGCGCACCACCCCTGATGTTTTTCTCACTCTTATTAGTGAATGTAATGTAACACACACCCATACAATGCGCACCACCCCGTGATGTTTTTCTCACTCCTACTAGTGAATGTAATGTAACACACACCCATACAATGCGCACCACCCCGTGATGTTTTTCTCACTCCTACTAGTGAATGTAATGTAACACACACCCATACAATGGGCACCACCCCGTGATGTTTTTCTCACTCCTACTAGTGAATGTAATGTAACACACACCCATACAATGCGCACCACCCCGTGATGTATTTCTCACTCCTACTAGTGAATGTAATGTAACACACACCCATACAAGGCGCACCACCCCGTGATGTTTTTCTCACTCCTACTAGTGAATGTAATGTAACACACACCCATACAAGGCGCACCACCCCGTGATGTTTTTCTCACTCCTACTAGTGAATGTAATGTAACACACACCCATACAATGCGCACCCCCCCTGATGATTTTCTCACTCCTACTAGTGAATGTAATGTAACACACACCCATACAAGGCGCACCACCCCGTGATGTTTTTCTCACTCCTACTAGTGAATGTAATGTAACACACACCCATAGAAGGCGCACCACCCCGTGATGTTTTTCTCACTCCTACTAGTGAATGTAATGTAACACACTCCCATACAATGCGCACCACCCCGTGATGTTTTTCTCGCTCCTAGTAGTGAATGTAATGTAACACACACCCATACAATGCGCTCCACCCCGTGATGTTTTTCTCACTCCTACTAGTGAACGTAATGTGACACACACCCATACAATGCGCACCACCCCGTGATGTTTTTCTCACTCCTACTAGTGAACGTAATGTAACACACACCCATACAATGCGCACCACCCCGTGATGTTTTTCTCACTCCTACTAGTGAATGTAATGTAACACACAGCCATACAAGGCGCACCAACCCGTGATGTTTTTCTCACTCCTACTAGTGAATGTAATGTAACACACACCTATACAATGCGCACCACCCCGTGATGTTTTTCTCACTCCTACTAGTGAATCTAATGTAACACACACAAATACAATGCGCACCACCCCGTGATGTTTTTCTAACTCCTACTAGTGAATGTAATGTAACACACACCCATACAATGCGCACCACCCCGTGATGTTTTTCTCACTGCTACTAGTGAATGTAATGTAACACACACCCATACAATGCGCACCACCCCGTACTGTTTTTCTCACTCCTACTAGTGAATCTAATGTAACACACACAAATACAATGCGCACCACCCCGTGATGTTTTTCTAACTCCTACTAGTGAATGTAATGTAACACACACCCATACAATGCGCACCACCCCGTGATGTTTTTCTCACTCCTACTAGTGAATGTAATGTAACACACACCCATACAATGCGCACCACCCCGCGATGTTTTTTAGAAACCTATCCTACATTGCCACTGCTTGTTCCCTGACCTCCCCATGCTGACCACCCCGCGGTGCTTTTCTCCATCCTACATTGCCACTCACTGCCTATCCTAATTCAGACACTCCGATTCACACCACCCCGTGATGTTTTTCTCACTCCTACTATTGAATGTAATGTAACACACACCCATACAATGCGCACCACCCCGTGATGTTTTTCTCACTCCTACTAGTGAATATAATGTAACACACACCCATACAATGCGCACCACCCCGTGATGTTTTTCTCACTCCTACTAGTGAATCTAATGTAACACACACCCATACAATGCGCACCACCCCGTGAAGTTTTTCTCACTCCTACTAGTGAATGTAATGTAACACACACCCATACAATGCGCACCACCCCGTGATGTTTTTCTCACTCCTACTAGTGAATGTAATGTAACAACACCCATACAATGCGCACCACCCCGTGATGTTTTTCTCACTCCTACTAGTGAATGAACTGTAACACACACCCATACAATGCGCACCACCCCGTGATGTTTTTCTCACTCCTACTAGTGAATGTAATGTAACACACACCCATACAATGCGCAACACCCTGTTATGTTTTTCTCACTCCTACTAGTGAATCTAATGTAACACACACCCATACAATGCGCACCACCCCGTGATGTTTTTCTCACTCCTACTAGTGAATCTAATGTAACACACACCCATACAATGCACACCACCCCGTGTTTTTCTCACTCCTACTAGTGAATGTAATGTAACACACACCCATACAATGCGCACCACCCCGTGATGTTTTTCTCACTTCCACTATTGAATGTAATGTAACACACACCAATACAATGCGCACCACCCCGTGTTTTTCTCACTCCTACTAGTGAATGTAATGTAACACACACCCATACAATGCGCACCACCCCGTGATGTTTTTCTCACTTCCACTATTGAATGTAATGTAACACACACCAATACAATGCGCACCACCCCGTGATGTTTTTCTCACTCCTACTAGTGAATGTAATGTAACACACACCCATACAATGCGCACCACCCCGCGATGTTTTTCAGAAACCTATCCTACATTGCCACTGCTTGTTCCCTGACCTCCCCATGCTGACCACCCCGCGGTGCTTTTCTCCATCTTACATTGCCACTCACTGCCTATCCTAATTCAGACCCTCCGATTCACACCACCCTGTGATGTTTTTCTCACTCCTACTAGTGAATGTAATGTAACACACACCCATACAATGCGCACCACCCCGTGATGTTTTTCTCACTCCTACTAGTGAATATAATGTAACACACACCCATACAATGCGCACCACCCCGTGATGTTTTTCTCACTCCTACTAGTGAATCTAATGTAACACACACCCATACAATGCGCACCACCCCGTGATGTTTTTCTCACTCCTACTAGTGAATGTAATGTAACACACACCCATACAATGCGCACCACTCCGTGATGTTTTTCTCACTCCTACTAGTGAATGTAATGTAACAACACCCATACAATGCGCACCACCCCGTGATGTTTTTCTCACTCCTACTAGTGAATGTACTGTAACACACACCCATACAATGCGCACCACCCCGTGATGTTTTTCTCACTTCTACTAGTGAATGTAATGTAACACACACCCATACAATGCGCACCACCCCGTGATGTTTTTCTCACTCCTACTAGTGAATGTAATGTAACACACACCCATACAATGCGCACCACCCCGTGATGTTTTTCTCACTCCTACTAGTGAATCTAATGTAACACACACCCATACAGTGCGCACCACCCCGTGATGTATTTCTCACTCCTACTAGTGAATCTAATGTAACACACACCCATACAATGCGCACCACCCCGTGATGATTTTCTCACACCTACTAGTGAATGTAATGTAACACACACCCATACAATTCGCACCACCCCGTGATGTTTTTCTCACTCCTACTAGTGAATCTAATGTAACACACACCCATACAATGCGCACCACCCCATGATGTTTTTCTCACTCCTACTAGTGAATCTAATGTAACACACACCCATACAATGCGCACCACCCCATGATGTATTTCTCACTCCTACTAGTGAATGTAATGTAACACACACCCATACAATGCGCACCACCCCGTGATGTTTTTCTCACTCCTACTAGTGAATGTAATGTAACACACACCCATACAATGCGCACCACCCCGTGATGTTTTTCTCAATCCTACTAGTGAATCTAATGTAACACACACCCATACAATGCGCACCACCCCGTGATGTTTTTCTCACTCCTACTAGTGAATCTAATGTAACACACACCCATACAATGCGCACCACCCCGTGTTTTTCTCACTCCTACTAGTGAATGTAATGTAACACACACCCATACAATGCGCACCACCCCGTGATGTTTTTCTCACTTCCACTATTGAATGTAATGTAACACACACCAATACAATGCGCATCACCCCGTGATGTTTTTCTCACTCCTACTAGTGAATGTAATGTAACACACACCCATACAATGCGCACCACCCCGTGATGTTTTTCTCACTCCTACTAGTGAATCTAATGTAACACACACCCATACAATGCGCACCACCCCGTGATGTTTTTCTTACTCCTACTAGTGAATCTAATGTAACACACACCCATACAATGCGCACCAGCCCGTGATGTTTTTCTCACTCCTACTAGTGAATCTAATGTAACACACACCCATACAATGCGCACCACCCCGTACTGTTTTTGTCACTCCTACTAGTGAATGTAATGTAACACACACCCATACAATGCGCACCACCCCGTGATGTTTTTCTCACTCCTACTAGTGAATGTAATGTAACACACACCCATACAATGCGCACCACCCCGTGATGTTTTTCTCACTCCTACTAGTGAATCTAATGTAACACACACAAATACAATGCGCACCACCCCGTGATGTTTTTCTAACTCCTACTAGTGAATGTAATGTAACACACACCCATACAATGCGCACCACCCCGTGATGTTTTTCTCACTCCTACTAGTGAATGTAATGTAACACACACCCATACAATGCGCACCACCCCGTACTGTTTTTGTCACTCCTACTAGTGAATGTAATGTAACACACACCCATACAATGCGCACCACCCCGTGATGTTTTTCTCACTCCTACTAGTGAATGTAATGTAACACACACCCATACAATGCGCACCACCCCGCGATGTTTTTCAGAAACCTATCCTACATTGCCACTGCTTGTTCCCTGACCTCCCCATGCTGACCACCCCGCGGTGCTTTTCTCCATCCTACATTGCCACTCACTGCCTATCCTAATTCAGACCCTCCGATTCACACCACCCCGTGATGTTTTTCTCACTCCTACTAGTGAATGTAATATAACACACACCCATACAATGCGCACCACCCCGTGATGTTTTTCTCACTCCTACTAGTGAATATAATGTACCACACACCCATACAATGCGCACCACCCCGTGATGTTTTTCTCACTCCCACTAGTGAATCTAATGTAACACACACCCATACAATGCGCACCACCCCGTGATGTTTTTCTCACTCCTACTAGTGAATGTAATGTAACACACACCCATACAATGCGCACCACCCCTGAATGTTTTTCTCACACCTACTAGTGAATATAATGTAACAACACCCATACAATGCGCACCACCCCATGATGTTTTTCTCACTCCTTCTAGTGAATGTACTGTAACACACACCCATACAATGCGCACCACCCCGTGATGTTTTTCTCACTCCTACTAGTGAATGTAATGTAACACACACCCATACAATGCGCACCACCCCGTGATGTTTTTCTCACTTCTACTAGTGAATGTAATGTAACACACAACCATACAATGCGCACCACCCCGTGATGTTTTTCTCACTCCTATTAGTGAATCTAATGTAACACACACCCATACAATGTGCACCACCCCGTGATGTATTTCTCACTCCTACTAGTGAATCTAATGTAACACACACCCATACAATGCGCACCACCCCGTGATGTTTTTCTCACTCCTACTAGTGAATGTAATGTAACACACTCCCATACAATGCGCACCACCCCGTGATGTTTTTCTCACACCTACTTGTGAATCTAATGTAACACACACCCATACAATGCGCACCACCCCGTGATGTTTTTCTCACTCCTACTAGTGAATCTAATGTAACACACACCCATACAATGTGCACCACCCCGTGTTTTTCTCACTCCTACTAGTGAATGTAATGCAACACACACCCATACAATGCGCACCTCCCCGTGATGTTTTTCTCACTTCCACTAGTGAATGTAATGTAACACACACCAATACAATGCGCACCACCCCGTGATGTTTTTCTCACTCCTACTAGTGAATCTAATGTAACACACACCCATACAATGCGCACCACCCCGTGATGTTTTTCTCACTCCTACTAGTGAATCTAATGTAACACACACCCATACAATGCGCACCACCCCGTGATGTTTTTCTCACTCCTACTAGTGAATCTAATGTAATACACACCCATACAATGCGCACCACCCCGTTAAGTTTTTCTCACTCCTACTAGTGAATGTAATGTAACACACACCCATACAATGCGCTCCACCCCGTGATGTTTTCCTCACTCCTACTAGTGAATGTAATGTAACACACACCCATACAATGCGCAACACCCCGTGATGTTTTTCTCACTCCTACTAGTGAACGTAATGTAACACACACCCATACAATGCGCACCACCCCGTGATGTTTTTCTCACTCCTACTAGTGAATGTAATGTAACACACACCCATACAATGCGCACCACCCCGTGATGTTTTTCTCACTCCTACTAGTGAATGTAATGTAACACACACCCATACAATGCGCACCACCCCGTGATGTTTTTCTCACTCCTACTAGTGAATCTAATAAAACACACACAAATACAATGCGCACCACCCCGTGATGTTTTTCAAACTCCTACTAGTGAATGTAATGTAACACACACCCATACAATGCGCACCACCCCGTGATGTTTTTCTCACTCCTTCTAGTGAATGTAATGTAACACACACCCATACAATGCGCACCACCCCGTACTGTTTTTGTCACTCCTACTAGTGAATGTAATGTAACACACACCCATACAATGCGCACCACCCCGTGATGTTTTTCTCACTCCTACTAGTGAATATAATGTAACACACACCCATACAATGCGCACCACCCCGTGATGTTTTTCTCACTCCTACTAGTGAATCTAATGTAACACACACCCATACAATGCGCACCACCCCGTGATGTTTTTCTCACTCCTACTAGTGAATGTAATGTAACACACACCCATACAATGCGCACCACCCCGTGATGTTTTTCTCACTCCTACTAGTGAATGTAATGTAACAACACCCATACAATGCGCACCACCCCGTGATGTTTTTCTCACTCCTACTAGTGAATGTACTGTAACACACACCCATACAATGCGCACCACCCCGTGATGTTTTTCTCACTCCTACTAGTGAATGTAATGTAACACACACCCATACAATGCGCACCACCCCGTGATGTTTTTCTCACTCCTACTAGTGAATATAATGTAACACACACCCATACAATGCGCACCACCCCGTGATGTTTTTCTCACTCCTACTAGTGAATCTAATGTAACACACACCCATACAATGCGCACCACCCCGTGATGTATTTCTCACTCCTACTAGTGAATGTAATGTAACACACACCCATACAATGCGCACCACCCCGTGATGTTTTTCTCACTCCTACTAGTGAATGTAATGCAACACACACCCATACAATTCGCACCACCCCGTGATGTTTTTCTCACTCCTACTAGTGAATCAAATGTAACACACACCCATACAATGCGCACCACCCCATGATGTTTTTCTCACTCCTACTAGTGAATCTAATGTAACACACACCCATACAATGCGCACCACCCCATGATGTATTTCTCACTCCTACTAGTGAATGTAATGTAACACACACCCATACAATGCGCACCACCCCGTGATGTTTTTCTCACTCCTACTAGTGAATGTAATGTAACACACACCCATACAATGCGCACCACCCCGTGTTTTTCTCACTCCTACTAGTGAATGTAATGTAACACACACCCATACAATGCGCACCACCCCGTGATGTTTTTCTCACTTCCACTATTGAATGTAATGTAACACACACCAATACAATGCGCATCACCCCGTGATGTTTTTCTCACTCCTACTAGTGAATCTAATGTAACACACACCCATACAATGCGCACCACCCCGTGATGTTTTTCTCACTCCTACTAGTGAATCTAATGTAACACACACCCATACAATGCGCACCACCCCGTGATGTTTTTCTTACTCCTACTAGTGAATCTAATGTAACACACACCCATACAATGCGCACCAGCCCGTGATGTTTTTCTCACTCCTACTAGTGAATCTAATGTAACACACACCCATACAATGCGCACCACCCCGTACTGTTTTTGTCACTCCTACTAGTGAATGTAATGTAACACACACCCATACAATGCGCACCACCCCGTGATGTTTTTCTCACTCCTACTAGTGAATGTAATGTAACACACACCCATACAATGCGCACCACCCCGTGATGTTTTTCTCACTCCTACTAGTGAATCTAATGTAACACACACAAATACAATGCGCACCACCCCGTGATGTTTTTCTAACTCCTACTAGTGAATGTAATGTAACACACACCCATACAATGCGCACCACCCCGTGATGTTTTTCTCACTCCTACTAGTGAATGTAATGTAACACACACCCATACAATGCGCACCACCCCGTACTGTTTTTGTCACTCCTACTAGTGAATGTAATGTAACACACACCCATACAATGCGCACCACCCCGTGATGTTTTTCTCACTCCTACTAGTGAATGTAATGTAACACACACCCATACAATGCGCACCACCCCGCGATGTTTTTCAGAAACCTATCCTACATTGCCACTGCTTGTTCCCTGACCTCCCCATGCTGACCACCCCGCGGTGCTTTTCTCCATCCTACATTGCCACTCACTGCCTATCCTAATTCAGACCCTCCGATTCACACCACCCCGTGATGTTTTTCTCACTCCTACTAGTGAATGTAATATAACACACACCCATACAATGCGCACCACCCCGTGATGTTTTTCTCACTCCTACTAGTGAATATAATGTACCACACACCCATACAATGCGCACCACCCCGTGATGTTTTTCTCACTCCCACTAGTGAATCTAATGTAACACACACCCATACAATGCGCACCACCCCGTGATGTTTTTCTCACTCCTACTAGTGAATGTAATGTAACACACACCCATACAATGCGCACCACCCCTGAATGTTTTTCTCACACCTACTAGTGAATATAATGTAACAACACCCATACAATGCGCACCACCCCATGATGTTTTTCTCACTCCTTCTAGTGAATGTACTGTAACACACACCCATACAATGCGCACCACCCCGTGATGTTTTTCTCACTCCTACTAGTGAATGTAATGTAACACACACCCATACAATGCGCACCACCCCGTGATGTTTTTCTCACTCCTACTAGTGAATGTAATGTAACACACAACCATACAATGCGCACCACCCCGTGATGTTTTTCTCACTCCTATTAGTGAATCTAATGTAACACACACCCATACAATGTGCACCACCCCGTGATGTATTTCTCACTCCTACTAGTGAATCTAATGTAACACACACCCATACAATGCGCACCACCCCGTGATGTTTTTCTCACTCCTACTAGTGAATGTAATGTAACACACTCCCATACAATGCGCACCACCCCGTGATGTTTTTCTCACACCTACTTGTGAATCTAATGTAACACACACCCATACAATGCGCACCACCCCTTGATGTTTTTCTCACTCCTACTAGTGAATCTAATGTAACACACACCCATACAATGTGCACCACCCCGTGTTTTTCTCACTCCTACTAGTGAATGTAATGCAACACACACCCATACAATGCGCACCTCCCCGTGATGTTTTTCTCACTTCCACTAGTGAATGTAATGTAACACACACCAATACAATGCGCACCACCCCGTGATGTTTTTCTCACTCCTACTAGTGAATCTAATGTAACACACACCCATACAATGCGCACCACCCCGTGATGTTTTTCTCACTCCTACTAGTGAATCTAATGTAACACACACCCATACAATGCGCACCACCCCGTGATGTTTTTCTCACTCCTACTAGTGAATCTAATGTAATACACACCCATACAATGCGCACCACCCCGTTAAGTTTTTCTCACTCCTACTAGTGAATGTAATGTAACACACACCCATACAATGCGCTCCACCCCGTGATGTTTTCCTCACTCCTACTAGTGAATGTAATGTAACACACACCCATACAATGCGCAACACCCCGTGATGTTTTTCTCACTCCTACTAGTGAACGTAATGTAACACACACCCATACAATGCGCACCACCCCGTGATGTTTTTCTCACTCCTACTAGTGAATGTAATGTAACACACACCCATACAATGCGCACCACCCCGTGATGTTTTTCTCACTCCTACTAGTGAATGTAATGTAACACACACCCATACAATGCGCACCACCCCGTGATGTTTTTCTCACTCCTACTAGTGAATCTAATAAAACACACACAAATACAATGCGCACCACCCCGTGATGTTTTTCAAACTCCTACTAGTGAATGTAATGTAACACACACCCATACAATGCGCACCACCCCGTGATGTTTTTCTCACTCCTTCTAGTGAATGTAATGTAACACACACCCATACAATGCGCACCACCCCGTACTGTTTTTGTCACTCCTACTAGTGAATGTAATGTAACACACACCCATACAATGCGCACCACCCCGTGATGTTTTTCTCACTCCTACTAGTGAATATAATGTAACACACACCCATACAATGCGCACCACCCCGTGATGTTTTTCTCACTCCTACTAGTGAATCTAATGTAACACACACCCATACAATGCGCACCACCCCGTGATGTTTTTCTCACTCCTACTAGTGAATGTAATGTAACACACACCCATACAATGCGCACCACCCCGTGATGTTTTTCTCACTCCTACTAGTGAATGTAATGTAACAACACCCATACAATGCGCACCACCCCGTGATGTTTTTCTCACTCCTACTAGTGAATGTACTGTAACACACACCCATACAATGCGCACCACCCCGTGATGTTTTTCTCACTCCTACTAGTGAATGTAATGTAACACACACCCATACAATGCGCACCACCCCGTGATGTTTTTCTCACTCCTACTAGTGAATATAATGTAACACACACCCATACAATGCGCACCACCCCGTGATGTTTTTCTCACTCCTACTAGTGAATCTAATGTAACACACACCCATACAATGCGCACCACCCCGTGATGTATTTCTCACTCCTACTAGTGAATGTAATGTAACACACACCCATACAATGCGCACCACCCCGTGATGTTTTTCTCACTCCTACTAGTGAATGTAATGCAACACACACCCATACAATTCGCACCACCCCGTGATGTTTTTCTCACTCCTACTAGTGAATCAAATGTAACACACACCCATACAATGCGCACCACCCCATGATGTTTTTCTCACTCCTACTAGTGAATCTAATGTAACACACACCCATACAATGCGCACCACCCCATGATGTATTTCTCACTCCTACTAGTGAATGTAATGTAACACACACCCATACAATGCGCACCACCCCGTGATGTTTTTCTCACTCCTACTAGTGAATGTAATGTAACACACACCCATACAATGCGCACCACCCCGTGATGTTTTTCTCAATCCTACTAGTGAATCTAATGTAACACACACCCATACAATGCGCACCACCCCGTGATGTTTTTCTCACTCCTACTAGTGAATCTAATGTAACACACACCCATACAATGCGCACCACCCCGTGTTTTTCTCACTCCTACTAGTGAATGTAATGTAACACACACCCATACAATGCGCACCACCCCGTGATGTTTTTCTCACTTCCACTAGTGAATGTAATGTAACACACACCAATACAATGCGCACCACCCCGTGATGTTTTTCTCACTCCTACTAGTGAATCTAATGTAACACACACCCATACAATGCGCACCACCCCGTGATGTTTTTCTCACTCCTACTAGTGAATCTAATGTAACACACACCCATACAATGCGCACCACCCCGTGATGTTTTTCTTACTCCTACTAGTGAATCTAATGTAACACAGACCCATACAATGCGCACCACCCCGTGATGTTTTTCTCACTCCTACTAGTGAATCTAATGTAACACACACCCATACAATGCGCACCACTCCGTGATGTTTTTCTTACTCCTACTAGTGAATCTAATGTAACACACACCCATACAATGCGCACCACCCCGTGATGTTTTTCTCACTCCTACTAGTGAATCTAATGTAACACACACCCATACAATGCGCACCACCCCGTGATGTTTTTCTCACTCCTACTAGTGAATCTAATGTAACACACACCCATACAATGCGTACCACCCCGTGATATTTTTCTCACTCCTACTAGTGAATGTAATGTAACACACACCCATACAATGCGCACCACCCCGTGATGTTTTTCTCACTTCTACTAGTGAATCTAATGTAACACACACCCATACAATGCGCACCACCCCGTTATGTTTTTCTCACTCCTACTAGTGAATGTAATGTAACACACACCCATACAATGCGCACCACCCCGTGATGTTTTTCTCACTCTTACTAGTGAATGTAATGTAACACACTCCCATACAATGCGCACCACCGCGTGATGTTTTTCTCACTCCTACTAGTGAATGTAATGTAACACACACCCATACAATGCGCACCACCCCGTGATGTTTTTCTCACTCCTACTAGTGAATGTAATGTAACACACACCCATACAATACGCACCACCCAGTGATGTTTTTCTCACTCCTACTAGTGAATGTAATGTAACACACACCCATACAATGCGCACCACCCCGTGATGTTTTTCTCACTCCTATTAGTGAATGTAATGTAACACATACCCATACAATGCGCACCACCACGTGATGTTTTTCTCACTCCTACTAGTGAATGTAATGTAACACACACACATACAATGCGCACCACCCCGTGATGTTTTTCTCACTCCTACTAGTGAATGTAATGTAACACACACCCATACAATGCGCACCACCCCGTGATGTTTTTCTCACTCCTAATAGTGAATGTAATGTAACACACACCCATACAATGCGCACCACCCCGTGATGTTTTTCTCACTCCTACTAGTGAATGTAATGTGATACACACCCATACAATCCGCACCACCCCGTGATGTTTTTCTCACTCCTACTAGTGAATGTAATGTAACACACACCCATACAATGCGCACCACCCCGTGATGTTTTTCTCAATTCTACTAGTGAATGTAATGTAACACACACCCATACAATGCGCACCACTCCGTGATGTTTTTCTCACTCCTACTAGTGAATGTAATGTAACACACACCCATACAATGCGCACCACCCCGTGATGTTTTTCTCACTCCTAATAGTGAATGTAATGCAACACACACCCATACAATGCGCACCACTCCGTGATGTTTTTCTCAATCCTACTAGTGAATGTAATGTAACACACACCCATACAATGCGCACCACCCCGTGATGTTTTTCTCACTCCTACTTGTGAATGTAATGTAACACACACCCATACAATGCGCACCACCCCTGATGTTTTTCTCACTCTTATTAGTGAATGTAATGTAACACACACCCATACAATGTGCACCACCCCGTGATGTTTATCTCACTCCTACTAGTGAATCTAATGTAACACACACCCATACAATGCGCACCTCCCCGTGATGTTTTTCTCACTCCTACTAGTGAATGTAATGTAACACACACCCATACAATGCGCACCACCCCGTGATGTTTTTCTCACTCCTACTAGTGAATGTAATGTAACACACACCCATACAATGCGAACCACCCCGTGATGTTTTTCTCACTCCTACTAGTGAATGTAATGTAACACACACCCATACAATGCGCACCACCCCGTGATGTTTTTCTCACTCCTAATAGTGAATGTAATGCAACACACACCCATACAATGCGCACCACTCCGTGATGTTTTTCTCACTCCTACTAGTGAATGTAATGTAACACACACCCATACAAGGCGCACCACCCCGTGATGTTTTTCTCACTCCTACTAGTGAATGTAATGTAACACACACCCATACAATGCGCACCACCCCGTGATGTTTTTCTCATTCCTACTAGTGAATCTAATGTAACACACACCCATACAATGCGCACCACCCCGTGATGTTTTTCTCACTCCTACTAGTGAATGTAATGTAACACACACCCATACAATGCGCACTACCCCGTGATGTTTTTCTCACTTTTACTAGTGAATCTAATGTAACACACACCCATACAATGCGCACCACCCCGTTATGTTTTTCTCACTCCTACTAGTGAATGTAATTTAACACACACCCATACAATGCGCACCACCCCGTGATGTTTTCCTCACTCTTACTAGTGAATGTAATGTAACACACTCCCATACAATGCGCACCACCGCGTGATGTTTTTCTCACTCCTACTAGTGAATGTAATGTAACACACACCCATACAATGCGCACCACCCCGTGATGTTTTTCTCACTCCTACTAGTGAATGTAATGTGATACACACCCATACAATCCGCACCACCCCGTGATGTTTTTCTCACTCCTACTAGTGAATGTAATGTAACACACACCCATACAATGCGCACCACCCCGTGATGTTTTTCTCACTCCTAATAGTGAATGTAATGCAACACACACCCATACAATGCGCACCACTCCGTGATGTTTTTCTCACTCCTACTAGTGAATCTAATGTAACACACACCCATACAATGCGCACCACCCCTGATGTTTTTCTCACTCTTATTAGTGAATGTAATGTAACACACACCCATACAATGTGCACCACCCCGTGATATTTTTCTCACTCCTACTAGTGAATCTAATGTAACACACACCCATACAATGCGCACCTCCCCGAGATGTTTTTCTCACTCCTACTAGTGAATGTAATGTAACACACACCCATACAATGCGCACCACCCCGTGATGTTTTTCTCACTCCTACTAGTGAATGTAATGTAACACACACCCATACAATGCGCACCACCCCGTGATGTTTTTCTCACTCCTACTAGTGAATGTAATGTAACACACACCCATACAATGCGCACCACCCCGTGATGTTTTTCTCACTCCTAATAGTGAATGTAATGCAACACACACCCATACAATGCGCACCACTCCGTGATGTTTTTCTCACTCCTACTAGTGAATGTAATGTAACACACACCCATACAAGGCGCACCACCCCGTGATGTTTTTCTCACTCCTACTAGTGAATGTAATGTAACACACACCCATACAATGCGCACCACCCCGTGATGTTTTTCTCATTCCTACTAGTGAATCTAATGTAACACACACCCATACAATGCGCACCACCCCGTGATGTTTTTCTCACTCCTACTAGTGAATGTAATGTAACACACACCCATACAATGCGCACCACCCCGTGATGTTTTTCTCATTCCTACTAGTGAATCTAATGTAACACACACCCATACAATGCGCACCACCCCGTGATGTTTTTCTCACTCCTACTAGTGAATGTAATGTAACACACACCCATACAATGCGCACTACCCCGTGATGTTTTTCTCACTTTTACTAGTGAATCTAATGTAACACACACCCATACAATGCGCACCACCCCGTTATGTTTTTCTCACTCCTACTAGTGAATGTAATTTAACACACACCCATACAATGCGCACCACCCCGTGATGTTTTCCTCACTCTTACTAGTGAATGTAATGTAACACACTCCCATACAATGCGCACCACCGCGTGATGTTTTTCTCACTCCTACTAGTGAATGTAATGTAACACACACCCATACAATGCGCACCACCCCGTGATGTTTTTCTCACTCCTACTAGTGAATGTAATGTGATACACACCCATACAATCCGCACCACCCCGTGATGTTTTTCTCACTCCTACTAGTGAATGTAATGTAACACACACCCATACAATGCGCACCACCCCGTGATGTTTTTCTCACTCCTAATAGTGAATGTAATGCAACACACACCCATACAATGCGCACCACTCCGTGATGTTTTTCTCACTCCTACTAGTGAATCTAATGTAACACACACCCATACAATGCGCACCACCCCTGATGTTTTTCTCACTCTTATTAGTGAATGTAATGTAACACACACCCATACAATGTGCACCACCCCGTGATATTTTTCTCACTCCTACTAGTGAATCTAATGTAACACACACCCATACAATGCGCACCTCCCCGAGATGTTTTTCTCACTCCTACTAGTGAATGTAATGTAACACACACCCATACAATGCGCACCACCCCGTGATGTTTTTCTCACTCCTACTAGTGAATGTAATGTAACACACACCCATACAATGCGCACCACCCCGTGATGTTTTTCTCACTCCTACTAGTGAATGTAATGTAACACACACCCATACAATGCGCACCACCCCGTGATGTTTTTCTCACTCCTAATAGTGAATGTAATGCAACACACACCCATACAATGCGCACCACTCCGTGATGTTTTTCTCACTCCTACTAGTGAATGTAATGTAACACACACCCATACAAGGCGCACCACCCCGTGATGTTTTTCTCACTCCTACTAGTGAATGTAATGTAACACACACCCATACAATGCGCACCACCCCGTGATGTTTTTCTCATTCCTACTAGTGAATCTAATGTAACACACACCCATACAATGCGCACCACCCCGTGATGTTTTTCTCACTCCTACTAGTGAATGTAATGTAACACACACCCATACAATGCGCACCACCCCGTGATGTTTTCCTCACTCTTACTAGTGAATGTAATGTAACACACTCCCATACAATGCGCACCACCGCGTGATGTTTTTCTCACTCCTACTAGTGAATGTAATGTAACACACACCCATACAATGCGCACCACCCCGTGATGTTTTTCTCACTCCTACTAGTGAATGTAATGTAACACACACCCATACAATACGCACCACCCCGTGATGTTTTTCTCACTCCTACTAGTGAATGTAATGTAACACACACCCATACAATGCGCACCACCCCGTGATGTTTTTCTCACTCCTATTAGTGAATGTAATGTAATACATACCCATACAATGCGCACCACCCCGTGATGTTTTTCTCACTCCTACTAGTGAATGTAATGTAACACACACCCTTACAATGCGCACCACCCCGTGATGTTTTTCTCACTCCTACTAGTGAATGTAATGTAACACACTCCCATACAATGCGCACCACCGCGTGATGTTTTTCTCACTCCTACTAGTGAATGTAATGTAACACACACCCATACAATGCGCACCACCCCGTGATGTTTTTCTCACTCCTACTAGTGAATGTAATGTAACACACACCCATACAATACGCACCACCCCGTGATGTTTTTCTCACTCCTACTAGTGAATGTAATGTAACACACACCCATACAATGCGCACCACCCCGTGATGTTTTTCTCACTCCTATTAGTGAATGTAATGTAACACATACCCATACAATGCGCACCACCACGTGATGTTTTTCTCACTCCTACTAGTGAATGTAATGTAACACACACACATACAATGCGCACCACCCCGTGATGTTTTTCTCACTCCTACTAGTGAATGTAATGTAACACACACCCATACAATGCGCACCACCCCGTGATGTTTTTCTCACTCCTACTAGTGAATGTAATGTAACACACACCCATACAATGCGCACCACCCCGTGATGTTTTTCTCACTCCTACTAGTGAATGTAATGTGATACACACCCATACAATCCGCACCACCCCGTGATGTTTTTCTCACTCCTACTAGTGAATGTAATGTAACACACACCCATACAATGCGCACCACCCCGTGATGTTTTTCTCAATTCTACTAGTGAATGTAATGTAACACACACCCATACAATGCGCACCACTCCGTGATGTTTTTCTCACTCCTACTAGTGAATGTAATGTAACACACACCCATACAATGCGCACCACCCCGTGATGTTTTTCTCACTCCTAATAGTGAATGTAATGCAACACACACCCATACAATGCGCACCACTCCGTGATGTTTTTCTCACTCCTACTAGTGAATGTAGTGTAACACACACCCATACAATGCGCACCACCCCGTGATGTTTTTCTCACTCCTACTTGTGAATGTAATGTAACACACACCCATACAATGCGCACCACCCCTGATGTTTTTCTCACTCTTATTAGTGAATGTAATGTAACACACACCCATACAATGTGCACCACCCCGTGATGTTTTTCTCACTCCTACTAGTGAATCTAATGTAACACACACCCATACAATGCGCACCTCCCCGTGATGTTTTTCTCACTCCTACTAGTGAATGTAATGTAACACACACCCATACAATGCGCACCACCCCGTGATGTTTTTCTCACTCCTACTAGTGAATGTAATGTAACACACACCCATACAATGCGCACCACCCCGTGATGTTTTTCTCACTCCTACTAGTGAATGTAATGTAACACACACCCATACAATGCGCACCACCCCGTGATGTTTTTCTCACTCCTAATAGTGAATGTAATGCAACACACACCCATACAATGCGCACCACTCCGTGATGTTTTTCTCACTCCTACTAGTGAATGTAATGTAACACACACACATACAATGCGCACCAGCCCGTGATGTTTTTCTCACTCCTACTAGTGAATCTAATGTAACACACACCCATACAATGCGCACCACCCCGTACTGTTTTTGTCACTCCTACTAGTGAATGTAATGTAACACACACCCATACAATGCGCACCACCCCGTGATGTTTTTCTCACTCCTACTAGTGAATGTAATGTAACACACACCCATACAATGCGCACCACCCCGTGATGTTTTTCTCACTCCTACTAGTGAATCTAATGTAACACACACAAATACAATGCGCACCACCCCGTGATGTTTTTCTAACTCCTACTAGTGAATGTAATGTAACACACACCCATACAATGCGCACCACCCCGTGATGTTTTTCTCACTCCTACTAGTGAATGTAATGTAACACACACCCATACAATGCGCACCACCCCGTACTGTTTTTGTCACTCCTACTAGTGAATGTAATGTAACACACACCCATACAATGCGCACCACCCCGTGATGTTTTTCTCACTCCTACTAGTGAATGTAATGTAACACACACCCATACAATGCGCACCACCCCCTGATGTTTTTCAGAAACCTATCCTACATTGCCACTGCTTGTTCCCTGACCTCCCCATGCTGACCACCCCGCGGTGCTTTTCTCCATCCTACATTGCCACTCACTGCCTATCCTAATTCAGACCCTCCGATTCACACCACCCCGTGATGTTTTTCTCACTCCTACTAGTGAATGTAATGTAACACACACCCATACAATGCGCACCACCCCGTGATGTTTTTCTCACTCCTACTAGTGAATATAATGTACCACACACCCATACAATGCGCACCACCCCGTGATGTTTTTCTCACTCCCACTAGTGAATCTAATGTAACACACACCCATACAATGCGCACCACCCCGTGATGTTTTTCTCACTCCTACTAGTGAATGTAATGTAACACACACCCATACAATGCGCACCACCCCTGAATGTTTTTCTCACTCCTACTAGTGAATATAATGTAACAACACCCATACAATGCGCACCACCCCATGATGTTTTTCTCACTCCTTCTAGTGAATGTACTGTAACACACACCCATACAATGCGCACCACCCCGTGATGTTTTTCTCACTCCTACTAGTGAATGTAATGTAACACACACCCATACAATGCGCACCACCCCGTGATGTTTTTCTCACTCCTACTAGTGAATGTAATGTAACACACAACCATACAATGCGCACCACCCCGTGATGTTTTTCTCACTCCTATTAGTGAATCTAATGTAACACACACCCATACAATGTGCACCACCCCGTGATGTATTTCTCACTCCTACTAGTGAATCTAATGTAACACACACCCATACAATGCGCACCACCCCGTGATGTTTTTCTCACTCCTACTAGTGAATGTAATGTAACACACTCCAATACAATGCGCACCACCCCGTGATGTTTTTCTCACACCTACTTGTGAATCTAATGTAACACACACCCATACAATGCGCACCACCCCGTGATGTTTTTCTCACTCCTACTAGTGAATCTAATGTAACACACACCCATACAATGTGCACCACCCCGTGTTTTTCTCACTCCTACTAGTGAATGTAATGCAACACACACCCATACAATGCGCACCTCCCCGTGATGTTTTTCTCACTTCCACTAGTGAATGTAATGTAACACACACCAATACAATGCGCACCACCCCGTGATGTTTTTCTCACTCCTACTAGTGAATCTAATGTAACACACACCCATACAATGCGCACCACCCCGTGATGTTTTTCTCACTCCTACTAGTGAATCTAATGTAACACACACCCATACAATGCGCACCACCCCGTGATGTTTTTCTCACTCCTACTAGTGAATCTAATGTAATACACACCCATACAATGCGCACCACCCCGTTAAGTTTTTCTCACTCCTACTAGTGAATGTAATGTAACACACACCCATACAATGCGCTCCACCCCGTGATGTTTTCCTCACTCCTACTAGTGAATGTAATGTAACACACACCCATACAATGCGCAACACCCCGTGATGTTTTTCTCACTCCTACTAGTGAACGTAATGTAACACACACCCATACAATGCGCACCACCCCGTGATGTTTTTCTCACTCCTACTAGTGAATGTAATGTAACACACACCCATACAATGCGCACCACCCCGTGATGTTTTTCTCACTCCTACTAGTGAATGTAATGTAACACACACCCATACAATGCGCACCACCCCGTGATGTTTTTCTCACTCCTACTAGTGAATCTAATAAAACACACACAAATACAATGCGCACCACCCCGTGATGTTTTTCAAACTCCTACTAGTGAATGTAATGTAACACACACCCATACAATGCGCACCACCCCGTGATGTTTTTCTCACTCCTTCTAGTGAATGTAATGTAACACACACCCATACAATGCGCACCACCCCGTACTGTTTTTGTCACTCCTACTAGTGAATGTAATGTAACACACACCCATACAATGCGCACCACCCCGTGATGTTTTTGTCACTCCTACTAGTGAATGTAATGTAACACACACCCATACAATGCGCACCACCCCGTGATGTTTTTCTCACTCCTACTAGTGAATATAATGTAACACACACCCATACAATGCGCACCACCCCGTGATGTTTTTCTCACTCCTACTAGTGAATCTAATGTAACACACACCCATACAATGCGCACCACCCCGTGATGTTTTTCTCACTCCTACTAGTGAATGTAATGTAACACACACCCATACAATGCGCACCACCCCGTGATGTTTTTCTCACTCCTACTAGTGAATGTAATGTAACAACACCCATACAATGCGCACCACCCCGTGATGTTTTTCTCACTCCTACTAGTGAATGTACTGTAACACACACCCATACAATGCGCACCACCCCGTGATGTTTTTCTCACTCCTACTAGTGAATGTAATGTAACACACACCCATACAATGCGCACCACCCCGTGATGTTTTTCTCACTCCTACTAGTGAATCTAATGTAACACACACCCATACAATGCGCACCACCCCGTGATGTTTTTCTCACTCCTACTAGTGAATCTAATGTAACACACACCCATACAATGCGCACCACCCCGTGATGTATTTCTCACTCCTACTAGTGAATCTAATGTAACACACACCCATACAATGCGCACCACCCCGTGATGTTTTTCTCACTCCTACTAGTGAATGTAATGCAACACACACCCATACAATTCGCACCACCCCGTGATGTTTTTCTCACTCCTACTAGTGAATCAAATGTAACACACACCCATACAATGCGCACCACCCCATGATGTTTTTCTCACTCCTACTAGTGAATCTAATGTAACACACACCCATACAATGCGCACCACCCCGTGATGTATTTCTCACTCCTACTAGTGAATCTAATGTAACACACACCCATACAATGCGCACCACCCCGTGATGTTTTTCTCACTCCTACTAGTGAATGTAATGTAACACACACCCATACAATGCGCACCACCCCGTGATGTTTTTCTCAATCCTACTAGTGAATCTAATGTAACACACACCCATACAATGCGCACCACCCCGTGATGTTTTTCTCACTCCTACTAGTGAATCTAATGTAACACACACCCATACAATGCGCACCACCCCGTGTTTTTCTCACTCCTACTAGTGAATGTAATGTAACACACACTCATACAATGCGCACCACCCCGTGATGTTTTTCTCACTTCCACTAGTGAATGTAATGTAACACACACCAATACAATGCGCACCACCCCGTGATGTTTTTCTCACTCCTACTAGTGAATCTAATGTAACACACACCCATACAATGCGCACCACCCCGTGATGTTTTTCTCACTCCTACTAGTGAATCTAATGTAACACACACCCATACAATGCGCACCACCCCGTGATGTTTTTCTTACTCCTACTAGTGAATCTAATGTAACACAGACCCATACAATGCGCACCACCCCGTGATGTTTTTCTCACTCCTACTAGTGAATCTAATGTAACACACACCCATACAATGCGCACCACTCCGTGATGTTTTTCTTACTCCTACTAGTGAATCTAATGTAACACACACCCATACAATGCGCACCACCCCGTGATGTTTTTCTCACTCCTACTAGTGAATCTAATGTAACACACACCCATACAATGCGCACCACCCCGTGATGTTTTTCTCACTCCTACTAGTGAATCTAATGTAACACACACCCATACAATGCGTACCACCCCGTGATATTTTTCTCACTCCTACTAGTGAATGTAATGTAACACACACCCATACAATGCGCACCACCCCGTGATGTTTTTCTCACTTCTACTAGTGAATCTAATGTAACACACACCCATACAATGCGCACCACCCCGTTATGTTTTTCTCACTCCTACTAGTGAATGTAATGTAACACACACCCATACAATGCGCACCACCCCGTGATGTTTTTCTCACTCTTACTAGTGAATGTAATGTAACACACTCCCATACAATGCGCACCACCGCGTGATGTTTTTCTCACTCCTACTAGTGAATGTAATGTAACACACACCCATACAATGCGCACCACCCCGTGATGTTTTTCTCACTCCTACTAGTGAATGTAATGTAACACACACCCATACAATACGCACCACCCAGTGATGTTTTTCTCACTCCTACTAGTGAATGTAATGTAACACACACCCATACAATGCGCACCACCCCGTGATGTTTTTCTCACTCCTATTAGTGAATGTAATGTAACACATACCCATACAATGCGCACCACCACGTGATGTTTTTCTCACTCCTACTAGTGAATGTAATGTAACACACACACATACAATGCGCACCACCCCGTGATGTTTTTCTCACTCCTACTAGTGAATGTAATGTAACACACACCCATACAATGCGCACCACCCCGTGATGTTTTTCTCACTCCTACTAGTGAATGTAATGTAACACACACCCATACAATGCGCACCACCCCGTGATGTTTTTCTCACTCCTACTAGTGAATGTAATGTGATACACACCCATACAATCCGCACCACCCCGTGATGTTTTTCTCACTCCTACTAGTGAATGTAATGTAACACACACCCATACAATGCGCACCACCCCGTGATATTTTTCTCAATTCTACTAGTGAATGTAATGTAACACACACCCATACAATGCGCACCACTCCGTGATGTTTTTCTCACTCCTACTAGTGAATGTAATGTAACACACACCCATACAATGCGCACCGCCCCGTGATGTTTTTCTCACTCCTAATAGTGAATGTAATGCAACACACACCCATACAATGCGCACCACTCCGTGATGTTTTTCTCACTCCTACTAGTGAATGTAATGTAACACACACCCATACAATGCGCACCACCCCGTGATGTTTTTCTCACTCCTACTTGTGAATGTAATGTAACACACACCCATACAATGCGCACCACCCCTGATGTTTTTCTCACTCTTATTAGTGAATGTAATGTAACACACACCCATACAATGTGCACCACCCCGTGATGTTTATCTCACTCCTACTAGTGAATCTAATGTAACACACACCCATACAATGCGCACCTCCCCGTGATGTTTTTCTCACTCCTACTAGTGAATGTAATGTAACACACACCCATACAATGCGCACCACCCCGTGATGTTTTTCTCACTCCTACTAGTGAATGTAATGTAACACACACCCATACAATGCGAACCACCCCGTGATGTTTTTCTCACTCCTACTAGTGAATGTAATGTAACACACACCCATACAATGCGCACCACCCCGTGATGTTTTTCTCACTCCTAATAGTGAATGTAATGCAACACACACCCATACAATGCGCACCACTCCGTGATGTTTTTCTCACTCCTACTAGTGAATGTAATGTAACACACACCCATACAAGGCGCACCACCCCGTGATGTTTTTCTCACTCCTACTAGTGAATGTAATGTAACACACACCCATACAATGCGCACCACCCCGTGATGTTTTTCTCATTCCTACTAGTGAATCTAATGTAACACACACCCATACAATGCGCACCACCCCGTGATGTTTTTCTCACTCCTACTAGTGAATGTAATGTAACACACACCCATACAATGCGCACTACCCCGTGATGTTTTTCTCACTTTTACTAGTGAATCTAATGTAACACACACCCATACAATGCGCACCACCCCGTTATGTTTTTCTCACTCCTACTAGTGAATGTAATTTAACACACACCCATACAATGCGCACCACCCCGTGATGTTTTCCTCACTCTTACTAGTGAATGTAATGTAACACACTCCCATACAATGCGCACCACCGCGTGATGTTTTTCTCACTCCTACTAGTGAATGTAATGTAACACACACCCATACAATGCGCACCACCCCGTGATGTTTTTCTCACTCCTACTAGTGAATGTAATGTGATACACACCCATACAATCCGCACCACCCCGTGATGTTTTTCTCACTCCTACTAGTGAATGTAATGTAACACACACCCATACAATGCGCACCACCCCGTGATGTTTTTCTCAATCCTACTAGTGAATGTAATGTAACACACACCCATACAATGCGCACCACCCCGTGATGTTTTTCTCACTCCTACTAGTGAATGTAATGTAACACACACCCATACAATGCGCACCACCCCGTGATGTTTTTCTCACTCCTAATAGTGAATGTAATGCAACACACACCCATACAATGCGCACCACTCCGTGATGTTTTTCTCACTCCTACTAGTGAATCTAATGTAACACACACCCATACAATGCGCACCACCCCTGATGTTTTTCTCACTCTTATTAGTGAATGTAATGTAACACACACCCATACAATGTGCACCACCCCGTGATATTTTTCTCACTCCTACTAGTGAATCTAATGTAACACACACCCATACAATGCGCACCTCCCCGTGATGTTTTTCTCACTCCTACTAGTGAATGTAATGTAACACACACCCATACAATGCGCACCACCCCGTGATGTTTTTCTCACTCCTACTAGTGAATGTAATGTAACACACACCCATACAATGCGCACCACCCCGTGATGTTTTTCTCACTCCTACTAGTGAATGTAATGTAACACACACCCATACAATGCGCACCACCCCGTGATGTTTTTCTCACTCCTAATAGTGAATGTAATGCAACACACACCCATACAATGCGCACCACCCCGTGATGTTTTTCTCACTTCTACTAGTGAATCTAATGTAACACACACCCATACAATGCGCACCACCCCGTTATGTTTTTCTCACTCCTACTAGTGAATGTAATGTAACACACACCCATACAATGCGCACCACCCCGTGATGTTTTCCTCACTCTTACTAGTGAATGTAATGTAACACACTCCCATACAATGCGCACCACCGCGTGATGTTTTTCTCACTCCTACTAGTGAATGTAATGTAACACACACCCATACAATGCGCACCACCCCGTGATGTTTTTCTCACTCCTACTAGTGAATGTAATGTAACACACACCCATACAATACGCACCACCCCGTGATGTTTTTCTCACTCCTACTAGTGAATGTAATGTAACACACACCCATACAATGCGCACCACCCCGTGATGTTTTTCTCACTCCTATTAGTGAATGTAATGTAACACATACCCATACAATGCGCACCACCCCGTGATGTTTTTCTCACTCCTACTAGTGAATGTAATGTAACACACACCCATACAATGCGCACCACCCCGTGATGTTTTTCTCACTCCTACTAGTGAATGTAATGTAACACACTCCCATACAATGCGCACCACCGCGTGATGTTTTTCTCACTCCTACTAGTGAATGTAATGTAACACACACCCATACAATGCGCACCACCCCGTGATGTTTTTCTCACTCCTACTAGTGAATGTAATGTAACACACACCCATACAATACGCACCACCCAGTGATGTTTTTCTCACTCCTACTAGTGAATGTAATGTAACACACACCCATACAATGCGCACCACCCCGTGATGTTTTTCTCACTCCTATTAGTGAATGTAATGTAACACATACCCATACAATGCGCACCACCACGTGATGTTTTTCTCACTCCTACTAGTGAATGTAATGTAACACACACACATACAATGCGCACCACCCCGTGATGTTTTTCTCACTCCTACTAGTGAATGTAATGTAACACACACCCATACAATGCGCACCACCCCGTGATGTTTTTCTCACTCCTACTAGTGAATGTAATGTAACACACACCCATACAATGCGCACCACCCCGTGATGTTTTTCTCACTCCTACTAGTGAATGTAATGTGATACACACCCATACAATCCGCACCACCCCGTGATGTTTTTCTCACTCCTACTAGTGAATGTAATGTAACACACACCCATACAATGCGCACCACCCCGTGATGTTTTTCTCAATTCTACTAGTGAATGTAATGTAAGTCACACCCATACAATGCGCACCACTCCGTGATGTTTTTCTCACTCCTACTAGTGAATGTAATGTAACACACACCCATACAATGCGCACCACCCCGTGATGTTTTTCTCACTCCTAATAGTGAATGTAATGCAACACACACCCATACAATGCGCACCACTCCGTGATGTTTTTCTCACTCCTACTAGTGAATGTAGTGTAACACACACCCATACAATGCGCACCACCCCGTGATGTTTTTCTCACTCCTACTTGTGAATGTAATGTAACACACACCCATACAATGCGCACCACCCCTGATGTTTTTCTCACTCTTATTAGTGAATGTAATGTAACACACACCCATACAATGTGCACCACCCCGTGATGTTTTTCTCACTCCTACTAGTGAATCTAATGTAACACACACCCATACAATGCGCACCTCCCCGTGATGTTTTTCTCACTCCTACTAGTGAATGTAATGTAACACACACCCATACAATGCGCACCACCCCGTGATGTTTTTCTCACTCCTACTAGTGAATGTAATGTAACACACACCCATACAATGCGCACCACCCCGTGATGTTTTTCTCACTCCTACTAGTGAATGTAATGTAACACACACCCATACAATGCGCACCACCCCGTGATGTTTTTCTCACTCCTAATAGTGAATGTAATGCAACACACACCCATACAATGCGCACCACTCCGTGATGTTTTTCTCACTCCTACTAGTGAATGTAATGTAACACACACCCATACAAGGCGCACCACCCCGTGATGTTTTTCTCACTCCTACTAGTGAATGTAATGTAACACACACCCATACAATGCGCACCACCCCGTGATGTTTTTCTCATTCCTACTAGTGAATCTAATGTAACACACACCCATACAATGCGCACCACCCCGTGATGTTTTTCTCACTCCTACTAGTGAATGTAATGTAACACACACCCATACAATGCGCACTACCCCGTGATGTTTTTCTCACTTTTACTAGTGAATCTAATGTAACACACACCCATACAATGCGCACCACCCCGTTATGTTTTTCTCACTCCTACTAGTGAATGTAATTTAACACACACCCATACAATGCGCACCACCCCGTGATGTTTTCCTCACTCTTACTAGTGAATGTAATGTAACACACTCCCATACAATGCGCACCACCTCGTGATGTTTTTCTCACTCCTACTAGTGAATGTAATGTAACACACACCCATACAATGCGCACCACCCCGTGATGTTTTTCTCACTCCTACTAGTGAATGTAATGTGATACACACCCATACAATCCGCACCACCCCGTGATGTTTTTCTCACTCCTACTAGTGAATGTAATGTAACACACACCCATACAATGCGCACCACCCCGTGATGTTTTTCTCAATCCTACTAGTGAATGTAATGTAACACACACCCATACAATGCGCACCACCCCGTGATGTTTTTCTCACTCCTACTAGTGAATGTAATGTAACACACACCCATACAATGCGCACCACCCCGTGATGTTTTTCTCACTCCTAATAGTGAATGTAATGCAACACACACCCATACAATGCGCACCACTCCGTGATGTTTTTCTCACTCCTACTAGTGAATCTAATGTAACACACACCCATACAATGCGCACCACCCCTGATGTTTTTCTCACTCTTATTAGTGAATGTAATGTAACACACACCCATACAATGTGCACCACCCCGTGATATTTTTCTCACTCCTACTAGTGAATCTAATGTAACACACACCCATACAATGCGCACCTCCCCGTGATGTTTTTCTCACTCCTACTAGTGAATGTAATGTAACACACACCCATACAATGCGCACCACCCCGTGATGTTTTTCTCACTCCTACTAGTGAATGTAATGTAACACACACCCATACAATGCGCACCACCCCGTGATGTTTTTCTCACTCCTACTAGTGAATGTAATGTAACACACACCCATACAATGCGCACCACCCCGTGATGTTTTTCTCACTCCTAATAGTGAATGTAATGCAACACACACCCATACAATGCGCACCACTCCGTGATGTTTTTCTCACTCCTAGTAGTGAATGTAATGTAACACACACCCATACAAGGCGCACCACCCCGTGATGTTTTTCTCACTCCTACTAGTGAATGTAATGTAACACACACCCATACAATGCGCACCACCCCGTGATGTTTTTCTCATTCCTACTAGTGAATCTAATGTAACACACACCCATACAATGCGCACCACCCCGTGATGTTTTTCTCACTCCTACTAGTGAATGTAATGTAACACACACCCATACAATGCGCACCACCCCGAGATGTTTTTCTCAATTCTACTAGTGAATCTAATGTAACACACACCCATACAATGCGCACCACCCCGTTATGTTTTTCTCACTCCTACTAGTGAATGTAATGTAACACACACCCATACAATGCGCACCACCCCGTGATGTTTTCCTCACTCTTACTAGTGAATGTAATGTAACACACTCCCATACAATGCGCACCACCGCGTGATGTTTTTCTCACTCCTACTAGTGAATGTAATGTAACACACACCCATACAATGCGCACCACCCCGTGATGTTTTTCTCACTCCTACTAGTGAATGTAATGTAACACACACCCATACAATACGCACCACCCCGTGATGTTTTTCTCACTCCTACTAGTGAATGTAATGTAACACACACCCATACAATGCGCACCACCCCGTGATGTTTTTCTCACTCCTATTAGTGAATGTAATGTAACACATACCCATACAATGCGCACCACCCCGTGATGTTTTTCTCACTCCTACTAGTGAATGTAATGTAACACACACCCATACAATGCGCACCACCCCGTGATGTTTTTCTCACTCCTACTAGTGAATGTAATGTAACACACACCCATACAATGCGCACCACCCCGTGATGTTTTTCTCACTCCTACTAGTGAATGTAATGTAACACACACCCATACAATGCGCACCACCCCGTGATGTTTTTCTCACTCCTACTAGTGAATGTAATGTGATACACACCCATACAATCCGCACCACCCCGTGATGTTTTTCTCACTCCTACTAGTGAATGTAATGTAACACACACCCATACAATGCGCACCACCCCGTGATATTTTTCTCAATCCTACTAGTGAATGTAATGTAACACACACCCATACAATGCGCACCACCCCGTGATGTTTTTCTCACTCCTACTAGTGAATGTAATGTAACACACACCCATACAATGCGCACCACCCCGTGATGTTTTTCTCACTCCTAATAGAGAATGTAATGCAACACACACCCATACAATGCGCACCACTCCGTGATGTTTTTCTCACTCCTACTAGTGAATGTAATGTAACACACACCCATACAAGGCGCACCACCCCGTGATGTTTTTCTCACTCCTACTAGTGAATGTAATGTAACACACACCCATACAAGGCGCACCACCCCGTGATGTTTTTCTCACTCCTACTAGTGAATGTAATGTAACACACACCCATACAAGGCGCACCACCCCGTGATGTTTTTCTCACTCCTACTAGTGAATGTAATGTAACACACACCCATACAATGCGCACCACCCCGTGATGTTTTTCTCACTCCTACTAGTGAATGTAATGTAACACACACCCATACAATGTGCACCACCCCGTGATGTTTTTCTCATTCCTACTAGTGAATCTAATGTAACACACACCAATACAATGCGCACCACCCCGTGATGTTTTTCTCACTCCTACTAGTGAATTTAATGTAACACACACCCATACAATGCGCACCACCCCGTGATGTTTTTCTCACTCCTACTAGTGAATGTAATGTAACACACACGCATACAAGGCGCACCACCCCGTGATGTTTTTCTCACTCCTACTAGTGAATGTAATGTAACACACACCCATACAATGCGCACCACCCCGTGATGTTTTTCTCACTCCTACTAGGGAATGTAATGTGATACACACCCATACAATCCGCACCACCCCGTGATGTTTTTCTCACTCCTACTAGTGAATGTAATGTAACACACACCCATACAATGCGCACCACCCCGTGATGTTTTTCTCAATTCTACTAGTGAATGTAATGTAACACACACCCATACAGTGCGCACCACTCCGTGATGTTTTTCTCACTCCTACTAGTGAATGTAATGTAACACACACCCATACAATGCGCACCACCCCGTGATGTTTTTCTCACTCCTAATAGTGAATGTAATGCAACACACACCCATACAATGCGCACCACTCCGTGATGTTTTTCTCACTCCTACTAGTGAATGTAATGTAACACACACCCATACAATGCGCACCACCCCGTGATGTTTTTCTCACTCCTACTTGTGAATGTAATGTAACACACACCCATACAATGCGCACCACCAATGATGTTTTTCTCACTCTTATTAGTGAATGTAATGTAACACACACCCATACAATGTGCACCACCCCGTGATGTTTTTCTCACTCCTACTAGTGAATCTAAAGTAACACACACCCATACAATGCGCACCTCCCCGTGATGTTTTTCTCACTCCTACTAGTGAATGTAATGTAACACACACCCATACAATGCGCACCACCCCGTGATGTTTTTCTCACTCCTACTAGTGAATGTAATGTAACACACACCCATACAATGCGCACCACCCCGTGATGTTTTTCTCACTCCTACTAGTGAATGTAATGTAACACACACCCATACAATGCGCACCACCCCGTGATGTTTTTCTCACTCCTAATAGTGAATGTAATGCAACACACACCCATACAATGCGCACCACTCCGTGATGTTTTTCTCACTCCTACTAGTGAATGTAATGTAACACACACCCATACAAGGCGCACCACCCCGTGATGTTTTTCTCACTCCTACTAGTGAATGTAATGTAACACACACCCATACAATGCGCACCACACCGTGATGTTTTTCTCATTCCTACTAGTGAATCTAATGTAACACACACCCATACAATGCGCACCACCCCGTGATGTTTTTCTCACTCCTACTAGTGAATGTAATGTAACACACACCCATACAATGCGCACTACCCCGTGATGTTTTTCTCACTTTTACTAGTGAATCTAATGTAACACACACCCATACAATGCGCACCACCCCGTTATGTTTTTCTCACTCCTACTAGTGAATGTAATTTAACACACACCCATACAATGCGCACCACCCCGTGATGTTTTCCTCACTCTTACTAGTGAATGTAATGTAACACACTCCCATACAATGCGCACCACCGCGTGATGTTTTTCTCACTCCTACTAGTGAATGTAATGTAACACACACCCATACAATGCGCACCACCCCGTGATGTTTTTCTCACTCCTACTAGTGAATGTAATGTGATACACACCCATACAATCCGCACCACCCCGTGATGTTTTTCTCACTCCTACTAGTGAATGTAATGTAACACACACCCATACAATGCGCACCACCCCGTGATGTTTTTCTCAATCCTACTGGTGAATGTAATGTAACACACACGCATACAATGCGCACCACCCCGTGATGTTTTTCTCACTCCTACTAGTGAATGTAATGTAACACACACCCATACAATGCGCACCACCCCGTGATGTTTTTCTCACTCCTAATAGTGAATGTAATGCAACACACACCCATACAATGCGCACCACTCCGTGATGTTTTTCTCACTCCTACTAGTGAATCTAATGTAACACACACCCATACAATGCGCACCACCCCTGATGTTTTTCTCACTCTTATTAGTGAATGTAATGTAACACACACCCATACAATGTGCACCACCCCGTGATATTTTTCTCACTCCTACTAGTGAATCTAATGTAACACACACCCATACAATGCGCACCTCCCCGTGATGTTTTTCTCACTCCTACTAGTGAATGTAATGTAACACACACCCATACAATGCGCACCACCCCGTGATGTTTTTCTCACTCCTACTAGTGAATGTAATGTAACACACACCCATACAATGCGCACCACCCCGTGATGTTTTTCTCACTCCTACTAGTGAATGTAATGTAACACACACCCATACAATGCGCACCACCCCGTGATCTTTTTCTCACTCCTAATAGTGAATGTAATGCAACACACACCCATACAATGCGCACCACTCCGTGATGTTTTTCTCACTCCTACTAGTGAATGTAATGTAACACACACCCATACAAGGCGCACCACCCCGTGATGTTTTTCTCACTCCTACTAGTGAATGTAATGTAACACACACCCATACAATGCGCACCACCCCGTGATGTTTTTCTCATTCCTACTAGTGAATCTAATGTAACACACACCCATACAATGCGCACCACCCCGTGATGTTTTTCTCACTCCTACTAGTGAATGTAATGTAACACACACCCATACAATGCGCACCACCCCGTGATGTTTTTCTCACTTCTACTAGTGAATCTAATGTAACACACACCCATACAATGCGCACCACCCCGTTATGTTTTTCTCACTCCTACTAGTGAATGTAATGTAACACACACCCATACAATGCGCACCACCCCGTGATGTTTTCCTCACTCTTACTAGTGAATGTAATGTAACACACTCCCATACAATGCGCACCACCGCGTGATGTTTTTCTCACTCCTACTAGTGAATGTAATGTAACACACACCCATACAATGCGCACCACCCCGTGATGTTTTTCTCACTCCTACTAGTGAATGTAATGTAACACACACCCATAAAATACGCACCACCCCGTGATGTTTTTCTCACTCCTACTAGTGAATGTAATGTAACACACACCCATACAATGCTCACCACCCCGTGATGTTTTTCTCACTCCTATTAGTGAATGTAATGTAACACATACCCATACAATGCGCACCACCCCGTGATGTTTTTCTCACTCCTACTAGTGAATGTAATGTAACACACACCCATACAATGCGCACCACCCCGTGATGTTTTTCTCACTCCTACTAGTGAATGTAATGTAACACACACCCATACAATGCGCACCACCCCGTGATGTTTTTCTCACTCCTACTAGTGAATGTAATGTAACACACACCCATACAATGCGCACCACCCCGTGATGTTTTTCTCACTCCTACTAGTGAATGTAATGTGATACACACCCATACAATCCGCACCACCCCGTGATGTTTTTCTCACTCCTACTAGTGAATGTAATGTAACACACACCCATACAATGCGCACCACCCCGTGATATTTTTCTCAATCCTACTAGTGAATGTAATGTAACACACACCCATACAATGCGCACCACCCCGTGATGTTTTTCTCACTCCTACTAGTGAATGTAATGTAACACACACCCATACAATGCGCACCACCCCGTGATGTTTTTCTCACTCCTAATAGAGAATGTAATGCAACACACACCCATACAATGCGCACCACTCCGTGATGTTTTTCTCACTCCTACTAGTGAATGTAATGTAACACACACCCATACAAGGCGCACCACCCCGTGATGTTTTTCTCACTCCTACTAGTGAATGTAATGTAACACACACCCATACAAGGCGCACCACCCCGTGATGTTTTTCTCACTCCTACTAGTGAATGTAATGTAACACACGCCCATACAAGGCGCACCACCCCGTGATGTTTTTCTCACTCCTACTAGTGAATGTAATGTAACACACACCCATACAATGCGCACCACCCCGTGATGTTTTTCTCACTCCTACTAGTGAATGTAATGTAACACACACCCATACAATGCGCACCACCCCGTGATGTTTTTCTCATTCCTACTAGTGAATCTAATGTAACACACACCAATACAATGCGCACCACACCGTGATGTTTTTCTCACTCATACTAGTGAATTTAATGTAACACACACCCATACAATGCGCACCACCCCGTGATGTTTTTCTCACTCCTACTAGTGAATGTAATGTAACACACACGCATACAAGGCGCACCACCCCGTGATGTTTTTCTCACTCCTACTAGTGAATGTAATGTAACACACACCCATACAAGGCGCACCACCCCGTGATGTTTTTCTCACTCCTACTGGTGAATGTAATGTAACACACACCCATACAATGCGCACCACCCCGTGATGTTTTTCTCACTCCTACTAGTGAATGTAATGTAACACACACCCATACAATGCGCACCACCCCGTGATGTTTTTCTCATTCCTACTAGTGAATCTAATGTAACACACACCAATACAATGCGCACCACACCGTGATGTTTTTCTCACTCATACTAGTGAATTTAATGTAACACACACCCATACAATGCGCACCAACCCGTGATGTTTTTCTCACTCCTACTAGTGAATGTAATGTAACACACACCCATACAATGCGCACCACCCCGTGATGTTTTTCTCACTCCTACTAGTGAATTTAATGTAACACACACCCATACAATGCGCACCACCCCGTGATGTATTTCTCACTCCTAATAGTGAATGTAATGTAACACACATCCATACAATGCGCACCACCACGTGATGTTTTTCTCACTCCTACTAGTGAATCTAATGTAACACACACCCATACAATGCGCACCACCCCGTGATGTTTTTCTCACTCCTACTAGTGAATGTAATGTAACACACACCCATACAATGCGCACCACCCCGTGATGTTTTTCTCACTCCTACTAGTGAATCTAATGTAACATACACCCATACAATGCGCACCACCCCGTGATGTTTTTCTCACTCCTACTAGTGAATGTTATGTAACACACACCCATACAATGCGCACCACCCCGTGATGTTTTTCTCACTCCTACTAGTGAATGTAATGTAACACACACCCATACAATGCGCACCACCCCGTGATGTTTTTCTCACTCCTACTAGTGAATGTAATGTAACACACACCCATACAATGCGCACCACCCCGCGATGTTTTTCTCACTCCTACTAGTGAATGTAATGTAACACACACCCATACAATGCGCACCACCCCGTGATGTTTTTCTCACTCCGACTAGTGAATGTAATGTAACACAAACCCATACAATGCGCACCACCCAGTGATGTTTTTCTCACTCCTACTAGTGAATGTAATGTAACACACACCCATCCAATGCGCACCACCCCGCGATCTTTTTCAGAAACCTATCCTACATTTCCACTGCATGTTCCCTGACTTCCCCATGCTGACCACCCCGCGGTGCTATTCTCCATCCTACATTGCCACTCACTGCCTATCCTAATTTAGACCCTCCGATTCACACCACCCTGTGATGTTTTTCTCACTCCTACTAGTGAATGTAATGTAACACACACCCATACAATGTGCACCACCCCGAGATATTTTTCTCACTCCTACAAGGAATGTAATGTAACACACACCCATACAATGCGCACCACCCCGCGATGTTTTTCAAAAACCTATCCTACATTGACACTGAATGTTCCCTGACCTCCCCATGCTGACCACCCCGCCGTGCTTTTCTCCATCCTACATTGCCACTCACTGCCTATCCTAATGCAGATCATCCGATTCACACCACCCCGTGATGTTTTTCTCACTCCTACTAGTGAATGTAATGCAACACACACACATACAATGCGCACCACCCCGCGATGTTTTTCAGAAACCCATCCTACATTGCCAATGCATGTTCCCTGACCTCCCCTTGCTGACCACCCCGCGGTGCTTTTCTCCATCCTACATTGCCACTCACTGCCTATCCTAATTCAGACCCTCCGATTCACACCACCCCGTGATGTTTTTCTCACTCCTAATAGTGAATGTAATGTAACTCACACCCATACAATGTGCACCACCCCGCGATGTTTTTCTCACTCCTACTAGTGAATGTAATGTAACACACACCCATACAATGGGCACCACCCTGCGATGTGTTTCAGAAACCTATCCTACTTTCCCACTGCATGTTCCCTGACCTCCCCATGCTGACCACCCCGCGGTGCTTTTCTCCATCCTACATTGCCACTCACGGCCTATCCTAATTCAGACCCTCCGATTCACACATCGCCGTGATGTTTTTCTCATTCCTACTAGGGAATTTAATGTACCACATACCCATACAATGTGCACCAGCCCGCGATGTTTTTAAGAAACCTATCCTACATTGCCACTGCATGTTCCCTGATCTCCCCATGCTGACCACCCAGCGGTGCTTTTCTCCATCCAACATGCCACTCACTGCCTATCCTAATTCAGACCCTCCGATTCACACCACCCCTTGATGTTTTTCTCACTCCTACTTGTGAATGTAATGTAACACACAGCCATACAATGCGCACAACCCTGTGATGTTTTTCTCACTCCTACTAGTGATTGTAATGTAACACAGACCCATACAATGCGCACCACACCGCGCTGTTTTTCAGAAACCTATCCTACATTGCCACTGCATGTTCCCTGACCTCCCCATGCTGACCACCCCTCAGTGCTTTTCTCCATCCTATATTGCCACTCACTCCCTATTCTAATTCTGACCCTCTGATTCACACATCCCCGTGATGTTTTTCTCACTCCTACTAGTGAATGTAATGTAAAACACACCCATACAATGCGCACCACCCCGCGATGTTTTTTCAGAAACCTATCCATCATTGCCACAGCATGTTCCCTGACCTCCCCATGCTAACCACCCTGCGGTGCTTTTCTCCATCTTACATTGCCACTCACTGCCTATCCTAATTCAGACCCTCCGATTCACACCACCCTGTGATGTTTTTCTCACTCCTACTAGTGAATGTAATGTAACACACACCCATACAATGCGCACCACCCCGTGATGTTTTTCTCACTCCTACTAGTGAATATAATGTAACACACACCCATACAATGCGCACCACCCCGTGATGTTTTTCTCACTCCTACTAGTGAATCTAATGTAACACACACCCATACAATGCGCACCACCCCGTGATGTTTTTCTCACTCCTACTAGTGAATGTAATGTAACACACACCCATACAATGCGCACCACCCCGTGATGTTTTTCTCACTCCTACTAGTGAATGTAATGTAACAACACCCATACAATACGCACCACCCCGTGATGTTTTTCTCACTCCTACTAGTGAATGCACTGTAACACACACCCATACAATGCGCACCACCCCGTGATGTTTTTCTCACTCCTACTAGTGAATGTAATGTAACACACACCCATACAATGCGCACCACCCCGTGATGTTTTTCTCACTCCTAATAGTGAATGTAATGTAACACACACCCATACAATGCGCACCACCCCGTGATGTTTTTCTCACTCCTACTAGTGAATCTAATGTAACACACACCCATACAATGCGCACCACCCCGTCATGTATTTCTCACTCCTACTAGTGAATCTAATGTAACACACACCCATACAATGCGCACCACCCCGTGATGTTTTTCTCACACCTACTAGTGAATGTAATGTAACACACACCCATACAATTCGCACCACCCTGTGATGTTTTTCTCACTCCTACTAGTGAATCTAATGTAACACACACCCATACAATGCGCACCACCCCATGATGTTTTTCTCACTCCTACTAGTGAATCTAATGTAACACACACCCATACAATGCGCACCACCCCATGATGTATTTCTCACTCCTACTAGTGAATGTAATGTAACACACACCCATACAATGCGCACCACCCCGTGATGTTTTTCTCACTCCTACTAGTGAATGTAATGTAACACACACCCATACAATGCGCACCACCCCGTGATGTTTTTCTCACTCCTACTAGTGAATCTAATGTAACACACACCCATACAATGCGCACCACCCCGTGATGTTTTTCTCACTCCTACTAGTGAATCTAATGTAACACACACCCATACAATGCGCACCACCCCGTGTTTTTCTCACTCCTACTAGTGAATGTAATGTAACACAGACCCATACAATGCGCACCACCCCGTGATGTTTTTCTCACTCCTACTAGTGAATCTAATGTAACACACACCCATACAATGCGCACCACCCCGTGATGTTTTTCTCACTCCTACTAGTGAATCTAATGTAACACACACCCATACAATGCGCACCACCCCGTGATATTTTTCTCACTCCTACTAGTGAATGTAATGTAACACACACCCATACAATGCGCACCATCCCGTGATGTTTTTCTCACTTCTACTAGTGAATCTAATGTAACACACACCCATACAATGCGCACCACCCCGTGATGTTTTTCTCACTCCTACTAGTGAATGTAATGTAACACACACCCATACAATGCGCACCACCCCATGATGTTTTTCTCACTCTTACTAGTGAATGTAATGTAACACACTCCCATACAATGCGCACCACCGCGTGATGTTTTTCTCACTCCTACTAGTGAATGTAATGTAACACACACCCATACAATGCGCACCACCCCGTGATGTTTTTCTCACTCCTACTAGTGAATGTAATGTAACACACACCCATACAATACGCACCACCATGTGATGTTTTTCTCACTCCTACTAGTGAATGTAATGTAACACACACCCATACAATGCGCACCACCCCGTGATGTTTTTCTCACTCCTATTAGTGAATGTAATGTAACACATACCCATACAATGCGCACCACCCCGTGATGTTTTTCTCACTCCTACTAGTGAATGTAATGTAACACACACCCATACAATGCGCACCACCCCGTGATGTTTTTCTCACTCCTACTAGTCAATGTAATGTAACACACACCCATACAATGCGCACCACCCCGTGATGTTTTTCTCACTCCTACTAGTGAATGTAATGTGACACACACCCATACAATGCGCACCACCCCGTGATGTTTTTCTCACTCCTACTAGTGAATGTAATGTGATACACACCCATACAATCCGCACCACCCCGTGATGTTTTTCTCACTCCTACTAGTGAATGTAATGTAACACACACCCATACAATGCGCACCACTCCGTGATGTTTTTCTCAATCCTACTAGTGAATATAATGTAACACACACCCATACAATGCGCACCACCCCGTGATGTTTTTCTCACTCCTACTAGTGAATGTAATGTAACACACACCCATACAATGCGCACCACCCCGTGATGTTTTTCTCACTCCTAATAGTGAATGTAATGCAACACACACCCATACAATGCGCACCACCCCGTGATGTTTTTCTCACTCCTACTAGTGAATGTAATGTAACACACACCCATACAAGGCGCACCACCCCGTGATGTTTTTCTCACTCCTACTAGTGAATTTAATGTAACACACACCCATACAATGCGCACCACCCCGTGATGTTTTTCTCACTCCTACTAGTGAATGTAATGTAACACACACCCATACAATGCGCACCACCCCGTGATGTTTTTCTCACTCCTACTAGTGAATGTAATGTAACACACACCCATACAATGCGCACCACCCCGTGATGTTTTTCTCACTCCTACTAGTGAATTTAATGTAACACACACCCATACAATGCGCACCACCCCGTGATGTATTTCTCACTCCTACTAGTGAATGTAATGTAACACACATCCATACAATGCGCACCACCCCGTGATGTTTTTCTCACTCCTACTAGTGAATCTAATGTAACACACACCCATACAATGCGCACCACCCCGTGATGTTTTTCTCACTCCTACTAGTGAATGTAATGTAACACACACCCATACAATGCGCACCACCCCGTGATGTTTTTCTCACTCCTACTAGTGAATCTAATGTAACATACACCCATACAATGCGCACCACCCCGTGATGTTTTTCTCACTCCTACTAGTGAATGTAATGTAACACACACCCATACAATGCGCACCACCCCGTGATGTTTTTCTCACTCCTACTAGTGAATGTAATGTAACACACACCCATACAATGCGCACCACCCCGTGATGTTTTTCTCACTCCTACTAGTGAATGTAATGTAACACACACCCATACAATGCGCACCACCCCGCGATGTTTTTCTCACTCCTACTAGTGAATGTAATGTAACACACACCCATACAATGCGCACCAACCCGTGATGTTTTTCTCACTCCGACTAGTGAATGTAATGTAACACAAACCCATACAATGCGCACCACCCAGTGATGTTTTTCTCACTCCTACTAGTGAATGTAATGTAACACACACCCATCCAATGCGCACCACCCCGCGATCTTTTTCAGAAACCTATCCTACATTTCCACTGCACGTTCCCTGACTTCCCCATGCTGACCACCCCGCGGTGCTTTTCTCCATCCTACATTGCCACTCACTGCCTATCCTAATTTAGACCCTCCGATTCACACCACCCTGTGATGTTTTTCTCACTCCTACTAGTGAATGTAATGTAACACACACCCATACAATGCGCACCACCCCGAGATGTATTTCTCACTCCTACAAGGAATGTAATGTAACACACACCCATACAATGCGCACCACCCCGCGATGTTTTTCAGAAACCTATCCTACATTGACACTGAATGTTCCCTGACCTCCCCATGCTGACCACCCCGCCGTGCTTTTCTCCATCCTACATTGCCACTCACTGCCTATCCTAATGCAGACCATCCGATTCACACCACCCCGTGATGTTTTTCTCACTCCTACTAGTGAATGTAATGCAACACACACACATACAATGCGCACCACCCCGCGATGTTTTTCAGAAACCCATCCTACATTGCCAATGCATGTTCCCTGACCTCCCCTTGCTGACCACCCCGCGATGCTTTTCTCCATCCTACATTGCCACTCACTGCCTATCCTAATTCAGACCCTCCGATTCACACCACCCCGTGATGTTTTTCTCACTCCTAATAGTGAATGTAATGTAACACACACCCATACAATGTGCACCACCCCGCGATGTTTTTCTCACTCCTACTAGTGAATGTAATGTAACACACACCCATACAATGGGCACCACCCTGCGATGTGTTTCAGAAACCTATCCTACTTTCCCACTGCATGTTCCCTGACCTCCCCATGCTGACCACCCCGTGGTGCTTTTCTCCATCCTACATTGCCACTCACTGCCTATCCTATTTCAGACCCTCCGAATCACACATCGCCGTGATGTTTTTCTCATTCCTACTAGGGAGTTTAATGTACCACATACCCATAGAATGTGCACCAGCCCGCGCTGTTTTTAAGAAACCTATCCTACATTGCCACTGCATGTTCCCTGATCTCCCCATGCTGACCACCCCGCGGTGCTTTTCTCCATCCAACATGCCACTCACTGCCTATCCTAATTCAGACCCTCCGATTCACACCACCCCTTGATGTTTTTCTCACTCCTACTTGTGAATGTAATGTAACACACAGCCATACAATCCGCACAACCCCGTGATGTTTTTTTCTCACTCCTACTAGTGATTGTAATGTAACACAGACCCATACAATGCGCACCACACCGCGCTGTTTTTCAGAAACCTATCCTACATTGCCACTGCATGTTCCCTGACCTCCCCATGCTGACCACCCCTCAGTGCTTTTCTCCATCCTATATTGCCACTCACTCCCTATTCTAATTCTGACCCTATGATTCACACATCCCCGTGATGTTTTTCTCACTCCTACTAGTGAATGTAATGTAAAACACACCCATACAATGCGCACCACCCCGCGATGTTTTTTCAGAAACCTATCCATCATTGCCACAGCATGTTCCCTGACCTCCCCATGCTAACCACCCTGCGGTGCTTTTCTCCATCCTACATTGCCACTCACTGCCTATCCTAATTCAGACCCTCCGATTCACAACACCCCGTGATGTTTTTCTCACTCGTACTAGTGAATGTAATGTAACACACACCCATACAATGCGCACCACCCCATGATGTTTTTCTCACTCCTACTAGTGAATGTAATGTAACACACACCCATACTATGCGCACCACCCCGTGATGGTTTTCTCACTCCTACTAGTGAATTTAATGTAACACACACCCATACAATGCGCACCACTGCGTGATGTATTTCTCACTCCTACTAGTGAATGTAATGTAACACACATCCATACAATGCGCACCACCCCGTGATGTTTTTCTCACTCCTACTAGTGAATCTAATGTAACACACACCCATACAATGCGCACCACCCCGTGATGTTTTTCTCACTCCTACTAGTGAATATAATGTAACACACACCCATACAATGCGCACCACCCCGTGATGTTTTTCTCACTCCTACTAGTGAATCTAATGTAACATACACCCATACAATGCACACCACCCCGTGATGTTTTTCTCACTCGTACTAGTGAATGTAATGTAACACACACCCATACAATGCGCACCACCCCGTGATGTTTTTCTCACTCCTACTAGTGAATGTAATGTAACACACACCCATACAATGCGCACCACCCCGTGATGTTTTTCTCACTCCTACTAGTGAATTTAATGTAACACACACCCATACAATGCGCACCACCCCGTGATGTATTTCTCACTCCTACTAGTGAATGTAATGTAACACACATCCATACAATGCGCACCACCCCGTGATGTTTTTCTCACTCCTACTAGTGAATCTAATGTAACACACACCCATACAATGCGCACCACCCCGTGATGTTTTTCTCATTCCTACTAGTGAATCTAATGTAACACACACCCATACAATGCGCACCACACCGTGATGTTTTTCTCACTCCTACTAGTGAATTTAATGTAACACACACCAATACAATGCGCACCACCCCGTGATGTATTTCAAACTCCTACTAGTTAATGTAATGTAACACACACCCATACAATGCGCACCACCCCGTGATGTTTTTCTCACTCCTTCTAGTGAATGTAATGTAACACACACCCATACAATGCGCACCACCCCGTACTGTTTTTGTCACTCCTACTAGTGAATGTAATGTAACACACACACATGCAATGCGCACCACCCCGTGATGTTTTTCTCACTCCTACTAGTGAATGTAATGTAACACACACCCATACAATGCGCACCACCCCGTGATGTTTTTCTCACTCCTACTAGTGAATCTAATGTAACACACACCCATACAATGCGCACCACCCCGTGATATTTTTCTCACTCCTACTAGTGAATGTAATGTAACACACACCCATACAATGCGCACCACCCCGTGATGTTTTTCTCACTCCTACTAGTGAATGTAATGTTACACACGCATACAATGTGCACCACCCCGCGACCTTTTTCTCACTCCTACTAGTGAATGTAATGTTACACACCCATATAACGCGCACCACCCCGCGATGTTTTTCAGAAACCTATCCTACATTGCCACTGCTTGTTCCCTGACCTCCCCATGCTGACCACCCCGCGGTGCTTTTCTCCATCTTACATTGCCACTCACTGCCTATCCTAATTCAGACCCTCCGATTCACACCACCCTGTGATGTTTTTCTCACTCCTACTAGTGAATGTAATGTAACACACACCCATACAATGCGCACCACCCCGTGATGTTTTTCTCACTCCTACTAGTGAATATAATGTAACACACACCCATACAATGCGCACCACCCCGTGATGTTTTTCTCACTCCTAATGGTGAATCTAATGTAACACACACCCATACAATGCGCACCACCCCGTGATGTTTTTCTCACTCCTACTAGTGAATGTAATGTAACACACACCCATACAATGCGCACCACCCCGTGATGTTTTTCTCACTCCTACTAGTGAATGTAATGTAACAACACCCATACAATACGCACCACCCCGTGATGTTTTTCTCACTCCTACTAGTGAATGCACTGTAACACACACCCATACAATGCGCACCACCCCGTGATGTTTTTCTCACTCCTACTAGTGAATGTAATGTAACACACACCCATACAATGCGCACCACCCCGTGATGTTTTTCTCACTCCTAATAGTGAATGTAATGTAACACACACCCATACAATGCGCACCACCCCGTGATGTTTTTCTCACTCCTACTAGTGAATCTAATGTAACACACACCCATACAATGCGCACCACCCCGTCATGTATTTCTCACTCCTACTAGTGAATCTAATGTAACACACACCCATACAATGCGCACCACCCCGTGATGTTTTTCTCACACCTACTAGTGAATGTAATGTAACACACACCCATACAATTCGCACCACCCTGTGATGTTTTTCTCACTCCTACTAGTGAATCTAATGTAACACACACCCATACAATGCGCACCACCCCATGATGTTTTTCTCACTCCTACTAGTGAATCTAATGTAACACACACCCATACAATGCGCACCACCCCATGATGTATTTCTCACTCCTACTAGTGAATGTAATGTAACACACACCCATACAATGCGCACCACCCCGTGATGTTTTTCTCACTCCTACTAGTGAATGTAATGTAACACACACCCATACAATGCGCACCACCCCGTGTTGTTTTTCTCACTCCTACTAGTGAATCTAATGTAACACACACCCATACAATGCGCACCACCCCGTGATGTTTTTCTCACTCCTACTAGTGAATCTAATGTAACACACACCCATACAATGCGCACCACCCCGTGTTTTTCTCACTCCTACTAGTGAATGTAATGTAACACAGACCCATACAATGCGCACCACCCCGTGATGTTTTTCTCACTCCTACTAGTGAATCTAATGTAACACACACCCATACAATGAGCACCACCCCGTGATGTTTTTCTTACTCCTACTAGTGAATCTAATGTAACACACACCCATACAATGCGCACCACCACGTGATGTTTTTCTCACTCCTACTAGTGAATCTAATGTAACACACACCCATACAATGCGCACCACCCCGTGATGTTTTTCTTACTCCTACTAGTGAATCTAATGTAACACACACCCATACAATGCGCACCACCCATGATGTTTTCCTCACTCCTACTAGTGAATCTAATGTAACACACACCCATACAATGCGCACCACCCCGTGATGTTTTTCTCACTCCTACTAGTGAATCTAATGTAACACACACCCATACAATGCGCACCACCCCGTGATATTTTTCTCACTCCTACTAGTGAATGTAATGTAACACACACCCATACAATGCGCACCATCCCGTGATGTTTTTCTCACTTCTACTAGTGAATCTAATGTAACACACACCCATACAATGCGCACCACCCCGTTATGTTTTTCTCACTCCTACTAGTGAATGTAATGTAACACACACCCATACAATGCGCACCACCCCATGATGTTTTTCTCACTCTTACTAGTGAATGTAATGTAACACACTCCCATACAATGCGCACCACCACGTGATGTTTTTCTCACTCCTACTAGTGAATGTAATGTAACACACACCCATACAATGCGCACCACCCCGTGATGTTTTTCTCACTCCTACTAGTGAATGTAATGTAACACACACCCATACAATACGCACCACCATGTGATGTTTTTCTCACTCCTACTAGTGAATGTAATGTAACACACACCCATACAATGCGCACCACCCCGTGATGTTTTTCTCACTCCTATTAGTGAATGTAATGTAACACATACCCATACAATGCGCACCACCCCGTGATGTTTTTCTCACTCCTACTAGTGAATGTAATGTAACACACACCCATACAATGCGCACCACCCCGTGATGTTTTTCTCACTCCTACTAGTCAATGTAATGTAACACACACCCATACAATGCGCACCACCCCGTGATGTTTTTCTCACTCCTACTAGTGAATGTAATGTAACACACACCCATACAATGCGCACCACCCCGTGATGTTTTTCTCACTCCTACTAGTGAATCTAATGTAACATACACCCATACAATGCGCACCACCCCGTGATGTTTTTCTCACTCCTACTAGTGAATGTAATGTAACACACACCCATACAATGCGCACCACCCCGTGATGTTTTTCTCACTCCTACTAGTGAATGTAATGTAACACACACCCATACAATGCGCACCACCCCGTGATGTTTTTCTTACTCCTACTAGTGAATGTAATGTAACACACACCCATACAATGCGCACCACCCCGCGATGTTTTTCTCACTCCTACTAGTGAATGTAATGTAACACACACCCATACAATGCGCACCAACCCGTGATGTTTTTCTCACTCCGACTAGTGAATGTAATGTAACACAAACCCATACAATGCGCACCACCCAATGCTGTTTTTCTCACTCCTACTAGTGAATGTAATGTAACACACACCCATCCAATGCGCACCACCCCGTGATCTTTTTCAGAAACCTATCCTACATTTCCACTGCATGTTCCCTGACTTCCCCATGCTGACCACCCCGCCGTGCTTTTCTCCATCCTACATTGCCACTCACTGCCTATCCTAATTTAGACCCTCCGATTCACACCACCCTGTGATGTTTTTCTCACTCCTACTAGTGAATGTAATGTAACACACACCCATACAATGCGCACCACCCCGAGATGTATTTCTCACTCCTACAAGGAATGTAATGTAACACACACCCATACAATGCGCACCACCCCGCGATGTTTTTCAGAAACCTATCCTACATTGACACTGAATGTTCCCTGACCTCCCCATGCTGACCACCCCGCCGTGCTTTTCTCCATCCTACATTGCCACTCACTGCCTATCCTAATGCAGACCATCCGATTCACACCACCCCTTGATGTTTTTCTCACTCCTACTAGTGAATGTAATGCAACACACACACATACAATGCGCACCACCCCGCGATGTTTTTCAGAAACCCATCCTACATTGCCAATGCATGTTCCCTGACCTCCCCTTGCTGACCACCCCGCGATGCTTTTCTCCATCCTACATTGCCACTCACTGCCTATCCTAATTCAGACCCTCCGATTCACACCACCCCGTGATGTTTTTCTCACTCCTAATAGTGAATGTAATGTAACACACACCCATACAATGCGCACCACCCCGTGATGTTTTTCTCACTCCTACTAGTGAATTTAATGTAACACACACCCATACAATGCGCACCACTCCGTGATGTATTTCTCACTCCTACTAGTGAATGTAATGTAACACACATCCAAACAATGCGCACCACCCCGTGATGTTTTTCTCACTCCTACTAGTGAATCTAATGTAACACACACCCATACAATGCCCACCACCCCGTGATGTTTTTCTCACTCCTACTAGTGAATGTAATGTAACACACACCCATACAATGCGCACCACCCCGTGATGTATTTCTCACTCCTACTAGTGAATGTAATGTAACACACATCCATACAATGCGCACCACCCCGTGATGTTTTTCTCACTCCTACTAGTGAATCTAATGTAACACACACCCATACAATGCCCACCACCCCGTGATGTTTTTCTCACTCCTACTAGTGAATGTAATGTAACACACACCCATACAATGCGCACCACCCCGTGATGTTTTTCTCACTCCTACTAGTGAATCTAATGTAACATACACCCATACAATGCGCACCACCCCGTGATGTTTTTCTCACTCGTACTAGTGAATGTAATGTAACACACCCCCATACAATGCGCACCACCCCGTGATGTTTTTCTCACTCCTACTAGTGAATGTAATGTAACACACACCCATACAATGCGCACCACCCCGTGATGTTTTTCTCACTCCTACTAGTGAATTTAATGTAACACACACCCATACAATGCGCACCACCCCGTGATGTATTTCTCACTCCTACTAGTGAATGTAATGTAACACACATCCATACAATGCGCACCACCCCGTGATGTTTTTCTCACTCCTACTAGTGAATCTAATGTAACACACACCCATACAATGCGCACCACCCCGTGATGTTTTTCTCATTCCTACTAGTGAATCTAATGTAACACACACCCATACAATGCGCACCACACCGAGATGTTTTTCTCACTCCTACTAGTGAATTTAATGTAACACACACCCATACAATGCGCACCACCCCGTGATGTTTTTCAAACTCCTACTAGTGAATGTAAGGTAACACACACCCATACAATGCGCACCACCCCGTGATGTTTTTCTCACTCCTTCTAGTGAATGTAATGTAACACACACCCATACAATGCGCACCACCCCGTACTGTTTTTGTCACTCCTACTAGTGAATGTAATGTAACACACACACATACAATGCGCACCACCCCGTGATGTTTTTCTCACTCCTACTAGTGAATGTAATGTAACACACACCCATACAATGCGCACCACCCCGCGATGTTTTTCAGAAACCTATCCTACATTGCCACTGCTTGTTCCCTGACCTCCACATGCTGACCACCCCGCGGTGCTTTTCTCCATCTTACATTGCCACTCACTGCCTATCCTAATTCAGACCCTCCGATTCACACCAACCTGTGATGTTTTTGTCACTCCTACTAGTGAATGTAATGTAACACACACCCATACAATGCGCACCACCCCGTGATGTTTTTCTCACTCCTACTAGTGAATATAATGTAACACACACCCATACAATGCGCACCACCCCGTGATGTTTTTCTCACTCCTACTAGTGAATCTAATGTAACACACACCCATACAATGCGCACCACCCCGTGATGTTTTTCTCACTCCTACTTGTGAATGTAATGTAACACACACCCATACAATGCGCACCACCCCGTGATGTTTTTCTCACTCCTACTAGTGAATGTAATGTAACAACACCCATACAATGCGCACCACCCCGTGATGTTTTTCTCACTCCTACTAGTGAATGTACTGTAACACACACCCATACATTGCGCACCACCCCGTAATGTTTTTCTCACTCCTACTAGAGAATGTAATGTAACACACACCCATACAATGCGCACCACCCCGTGATGTTTTTCTCACTCCTACTAGTGAATGTAATGTAACACACACCCATACAATGCGCACCACCCCGTGATGTTTTTCTCACTCCTACTAGTGAATCTAATGTAACACACACCCATACAATGCGCACCACCCCGTGATGTATTTCTCACTCCTACTAGTGAATCTAATGTAACACACAACCATACAATGCGCACCACCCCGTGATGTTTTTCTCACACCTACTAGTGAATGTAATGTAACACACACCCATACAATTCGCACCACCCCGTGATGTTTTTCTCACTCCTACTAGTGAATCTAATGTAACACACACCCATACAATGCGCACCACCCCATGATGTTTTTCTCACTCCTACTAGTGAATCTAATGTAACACACACCCATACAATGCGCACCACCCCATGATGTATTTCTCACTCCTACTAGTGAATGTAATGTAACACACTCCCATACAATGCGCACCACCCCGTGATGTTTTTCTCACTCCTACTAGTGAATGTAATGTAACACACACCCATACAATGCGCACCACCCCGTGATGTTTTTCTCACTCCTACTAGTGAATCTAATGTAACACACACCCATACAATGCGCACCACCCCGTGATGTTTTTCTCACTCCTACTAGTGAATCTAATGTAACACACACCCATACAATGCGCACCACCCCGTGTTTTTCTCACTCCTACTAGTGAATGTAATGTAACACACACCCATACAATGCGCACCACCCCGTGATGTTTTTCTCACTCCTACTAGTGAATGTAATGTAACACACACCCATACAATGCGCACCACCCCGTGATGTTTTTCTCACTCCTACTAGTGAATCTAATGTAACACACACCCATACAATGCGCACCACCCCGTGATGTTTTTCTCACTCCTAATAGTGAATGTAATGCAACAAACACCCATACAATGCGCACCACTCCGTGATGTTTTTCTCACTCCTACTAGTGAATGTAATGTAACACACACCCATACAAGGCGCACCACCCCGTGATTTTTTCTCACTCCTACTAGTGAATTTAATGTAACACACACCCATACAATGCGCACCACCCCGTGATGTTTTTCTCACTCCTACTAGTGAATGTAATGTAACACACACCCATACAATGCGCACCACCCCGTGATGTTTTTCTCACTCCTACTAGTGAATCTAATGTAACACACACCCATACAATGCGCACCACCCCGTGATGTTTTTCTCACTGCTACTAGTGAATTTAATGTAACACACACCCATACAATGCGCACCACCCCGTGATGTATTTCTCACTCCTACTAGTGAATGTAATGTAACACACATCCATACAATGCGCACCACCCTGTGATGTTTTTCTCACTCCTACTAGTGAATCTAATGTAACACACACCCATACAATGCGCACCACCCCGTGATGTTTTTCTCACTCCTACTAGTGAATGTAATGTAACACACACCCATACAATGCGCACCACCCCGTGATGTTTTTCTCACTCCTACTAGTGAATCTAATGTAACATACACCCATACAATGCGCACCACCCCGTGATGTTTTTCTCACTCCTACTAGTGAATGTAATGTAACACACACCCATACAATGCGCACCACCCCGTGATGTTTTTCTCACTCCTACTAGTGAATGTAATGTAACACACACCCATACAATGCGCACCACCCCGTGATGTTTTTCTCACTCCTACTAGTGAATGTAATGTAACACACACCCATACAATGCGCACCACCCCGCGATGTTTTTCTCACTCCTACTAGTGAATGTAATGTAACACATACCCATACAATGCGCACCACCCCGTGATGTTTTTCTCACTCCGACTAGTGAATGTAATGTAACACAAACCCATACAATGCGCACCACCCAGTGATGTTTTTCTCACTCCTACTAGTGAATGTAATGTAACACACACCCATCCAATGCGCACCACCCCGCGATCTTTTTCAGAAACCTATCCTACATTTCCACTGCATGTTCCCTGACTTCCCCATGCTGACCACCCCGCGGTGCTTTTCTCCATCCTACATTGCCACTCACTGCCTATCCTAATTTAGACCCTCCGATTCACACCACCCTGTGATGTTTTTCTCACTCCTACTAGTGAATGTAATGTAACACACACCCATACAATGCGCACCACCCCGAGATGTTTTTCTCACTCCTACAAGGAATGTAATGTAACACACACCCATACAATGCGCACCACCCCGCGATGTTTTTCAGAAACCTATCCTACATTGACACTGAATGTTCCCTGACCTCCCCATGCTGACCACCCCGCCGTGCTTTTCTCCATCCTACATTGCCACTCACTGCCTATCCTAATGCAGACCATCCGATTCACACCACCCCGTGATGTTTTTCTCACTCCTACTAGTGAATGTAATGCAACACACACACATACAATGCGCACCACCCCGCGATGTTTTTCAGAAACCCATCCTACATTGCCAATGCATGTTCCCTGACCTCCCCTTTCTGACCACCCCGCGATGCTTTTCTCCATCCTACATTGCCACTCACTGCCTATCCTAATTCAGACCCTCCGATTCAAACCACCCCGTGATGTTTTTCTCACTCCTAATAGTGAATGTAATGTAACACACACCCATACAATGTGCACCACCCCGCGATGTTTTTCTCACTCCTACTAGTGAATGTAATGTAACACACACCCATACAATGGGCACCACCCTGCGATGTGTTTCAGAAACCTATCCTACTTTCCCACTGCATGTTCCCTGACCTCCCCATGCTGACCACCCCGCGGTGCTTTTCTCCATCCTACATTGCCACTCACTGCCTATCCTAATTCAGACCCTCCGAATCACACATCGCCGTGATGTTTTTCTCATTCCTACTAGGGAATTTAATGTACCACATACCCATACAATGTGCACCAGCCCGCGATGTTTTTAAGAAACCTATCCTACATTGCCACTGCATGTTCCCTGATCTCCCCATGCTGACCACCCCGCGGTGCTTTTCTCCATCCAACATGCCACTCACTGCCTATCCTAATTCAGACCCTCCGATTCACACCACCCCTTGATGTTTTTCTCACTCGTACTTGTGAATGTAATGTAACACACAGCCATACAATGCGCACAACCCCGTGATGTTTTTCTCACTCCTACTAGTGATTGTAATGTCACACAGACCCATACAATGCGCACCACACCGCGCTGTTTTTCAGAAACCTATCCTACATTGCCACTGCATGTTCCCTGACCTTCCCATGCTGACCACCCCTCAGTGCTTTTCTCCATCCTATATTGCCACTCACTCCCTATTCTAATTCTGACCCTCTGATTCACACATCCCCGTGATGTTTTTCTCACTCCTACTAGTGAATGTAATGTAAAACACACCCATACAATGCGCACCACCCCGCGATGTTTTTTCAGAAACCTATCCATCATTGCCACAGCATGTTCCATGACCTCCCCATGCTAACCACCCTGCGGTGCTTTTCTCCATCCTACATTGCCACTCACTGCCTATCCTAATACAGACCCTCCGATTCACACCACCCCGTGATGTTTTTCTCACTCGTACTAGTGAATGTAATGTAACACACACCCATACAATGCGCACCACCCCGTGATGTTTTTCTCACTCCTACTAGTGAATGTAATGTAACACACACCCATACAATGCGCACCACCCCTTGATGTTTTTCTCACTCCTACTAGTGAATTTAATGTAACACACACCCATACAATGCGCACCACCCCGTGATGTATTTCTCACTCCTACTAGTGAATGTAATGTAACACACATCCATACAATGCGCACCACCCCGTGATGTTTTTCTCACTCCTACTAGTGAATCTAATGTAACACACACCCATACAATGCGCACCACCCCGTGATGTTTTTCTCACTCCTACTAGTGAATGTAATGTAACACACACCCATACAATGCGCACCACCCCGTGATGTTTTTCTCACTCCTACTAGTGAATCTAATGTAACATACACCCATACAATGCGCACCACCCCGTGATGTTTTTCTCACTCGTACTAGTGAATGTAATGTAACACACACCCATACAATGCGCACCACCCCGTGATGTTTTTCTCACTCCTACTAGTGAATGTAATGTAACACACACCCATACAATGCGCACCACCCCGTGATGTTTTTCTCACTCCTACTAGTGAATTAAATGTAACACACACCCATACAATGCGCACCACCCCGTGATGTTTTTCTCACTCCTACTAGTGAATGTAATGTAACACACATCCATACAATGCGCACCACCCCGTGATGTTTTTCTCACTCCTACTAGTGAATCTAATGTAACACACACCCATACAATGCGCACCACCCCGTGATGTTTTTCTCATTCCTACTAGTGAATCTAATGTAACACACACCCATACAAAGCGCACCACACCGTGATGTATTTCTCACTCCTACTAGTGAATTTAATGTAACACACACCCATACAATGCGCACCACCCCGTGATGTTTTTCTCACTCCTACTAGTGAATGTAATGTAACACACACCCATACAATGCGCACCACCCCGTGATGTTTTTCTCACTCCTACTAGTGAATGTAATGTAACACACACCCATACAATGCGCACCACCCCGTGATGTTTTTCTCACTCCTACTAGTGAATTTAATGTAACACACACCCATACAATGCGCACCACCCCGTGATGTATTTCTCACTCCTACTAGTGAATGTAATGTAACACACATCCATACAATGCGCACCACCCCGTGATGTTTTTCTCACTCCTACTAGTGAATCTAATGTAACACACACCTATACAATGCGCACCACCCCGTGATGTTTTTCTCACTCCTACTAGTGAATGTAATGTAACACACACCCATACAATGCGCACCACCCCGTGATGTTTTTCTCACTCCTACTAGTGAATCTAATGTAACATACACCCATACAATGCGCACCACCCCGTGATGTTTTTCTCACTCCTACTAGTGAATGTAATGTAACACACACCCATACAATGCGCACCACCCCGTGATGTTTTTCTCACTCCTACTAGTGAATGTAATGTAACACACACCCATACAATGCGCACCACCCCGTGATGTTTTTCTCACTCCTACTAGTGAATGTAATGTAACACACACCCATACAATGCGCACCACCCCGCGATGTTTTTCTCACTCCTACTAGTGAATGTAATGTAACACACACCCATACAATGTGCACCACCCCGTGATGTTTTTCTCACTCCGACTAGTGAATGTAATGTAACACAAACCCATACAATGCGCACCACCCAGTGATGTTTTTCTCACTCCTACTAGTGAATGTAATGTAACACACACCCATCCAATGAGCACCACCCCGCGATCTTTTTCAGAAACCTATCCTACATTTCCACTGCATGTTCCCTGACTTCCCCATGCTGACCACCCCGCGGTGCTTTTCTCCATCCTACATTGCCACTCACTGCCTATCCTAATTTAGACCCTCCGATTCACACCACCCTGTGATGTTTTTCTCACTCCTACTAGTGAATGTAATGTAACACACACCCATACAATGCGCACCACCCGAGATGTTTTTCTCACTCCTACAAGGAATGTAATGTAACACACACCCATACAATGCGCACCACCCCGTGATGTTTTTCTCACTCCTACTAGTGAATGTAATGTAACACACACCCATACAATGCGCACCACCCCGCGATGTTTTTCAGAAACCTATCCTACATTGCCACTGCTTGTTCCCTGACCTCCCCATGCTGACCACCCCGCGGTGCTTTTCTCCATCTTACATTGCCACTCACTGCCTATCCTAACTCAGACCCTCCGATTCACACCACCCTGTGATGTTTTTGTCACTCCTACTAGTGAATGTAATGTAACACACACCCATACAATGCGCACCACCCCGTGATGTTTTTCTCACTCCTACTAGTGAATATAATGTAACACACACCCATACAATGCGCACCACCCCGTGATGTTTTTCTCACTCCTACTAGTGAATCTAATGTAACACACACCCATACAATGCGCACCACCCCGTGATGTTTTTCTCACTCCTACTAGTGAATGTAATGTAACAACACCCATACAATGCGCACCACCCCGTGATGTTTTTCTCACTCCTACTAGTGAATGTACTGTAACACACACCCATACATTGCGCACCACCCCGTAATGTTTTTCTCACTCCTACTAGTGAATGTAATGTAACACACACCCATACAATGCGCACCACCCCGTGATGTTTTTCTCACTCCTACTAGTGAATGTAATGTAACACACACCCATACAATGCGCACCACCCCGTGATGTTTTTCTCACTCCTACTAGTGAATCTAATGTAACACACACCCATACAATGCGCACCACCCCGTGATGTATTTCTCACTCCTACTAGTGAATCTAATGTAACACACAACCATACAATGCGCACCACCCCGTGATGTTTTTCTCACACCTACTAGTGAATGTAATGTAACACACACCCATACAATTCGCACCACCCCGTGATGTTTTTCTCACTCCTACTAGTGAATCTAATGTAACACACACCCATACAATGCGCACCACCCCATGATGTATTTCTCACTCCTACTAGTGAATGTAATGTAACACACACCCATACAATGCGCACCACCCCGTGATGTTTTTCTCACTCCTACTAGTGAATGTAATGTAACACACACCCATACAATGCGCACCACCCCATGATGTTTTTCTCACTCCTACTAGTGAATCTAATGTAACACACACCCATACAATGCGCACCACCCCGTGATGTTTTTCTCACTCCTACTAGTGAATCTAATGTAACACACACCCAAAAATGCGCACCACCCCGTGTTTTTCTCACTCCTACTAGTGAATGTAATGTAACACACACCCATACAATGCGCACCACCCCGTGATGTTTTTCTCACTCCTACTAGTGAATCTAATGTAACACACACCCATACAATGCGCACCACCCCGTGATGTTTTTCTCACTCCTACTAGTGAATCTAATGTAACACACACCCATACAATGCGCACCACCCCGTGATGTTTTTCTCACTCCTAATAGTGAATGTAATGCAACAAACACCCATACAATGCGCACCACTCCGTGATGTTTTTCTCACTCCTACTAGTGAATGTAATGTAACACACACCCATACAAGGCGCACCACCCCGTGATGTTTTTCTCACTCCTACTAGTGAATTTAATGTAACACACACCCATACAATGCGCACCACCCCGTGATGTTTTTCTCACTCCTACTAGGGAATGTAATGTAACACACACCCATACAATGCGCACCACCCCGTGATGTTTTTCTCACTCCTACTAGTGAATCTAATGTAACACACACCCATACAATGCGCACCACCCCGTGATGTTTTTCTCACTCCTACTAGTGAATTTAATGTAACACACACCCATACAATGCGCACCACCCCGTGATGTATTTCTCACTCCTACTAGTGAATGTAATGTAACACACATCCATACAATGCGCACCACCCCGTGATGTTTTTCTCACTCCTACTAGTGAATCTAATGTAACACACACCCATACAATGCGCACCACCCCGTGATGTTTTTCTCACTCCTACTAGTGAATGTAATGTAACACACACCCATACAATGCGCACCACCCCGTGATGTTTTTCTCACTCCTACTAGTGAATCTAATGTAACACACACCCATACAATGCGCACCACCCCGTGATGTTTTTCTCACTCCTACTAGTGAATCTAATGTAACACACACCCATACAATGCGCACCACCCCGTGATGTATTTCTCACTCCTACTAGTGAATGTAATGTAACACACATCCATACAATGCGCACCACCCCGTGATGTTTTTCTCACTCCTACTAGTGAATCTAATGTAACACACACCCATACAATGCGCACCACCCCGTGATGTTTTTCTCACTCCTACTAGTGAATGTAATGTAACACACACCCATACAATGCGCACCACCCCGTGATGTTTTTCTCACTCCTACTAGTGAATGTAATGTAACACACACCCATACAATGCGCACCACCCCGTGATGTTTTTCTCACTCCTACTAGTGAATGTAATGTAACACACACCCATACAATGCGCACCACCCCGCGATGTTTTTCTCACTCCTACTAGTGAATGTAATGTAACACATACCCATACAATGCGCACCACCCCGTGATGTTTTTCTCACTCCGACTAGTGAATGTAATGTAACACAAACCCATACAATGCGCACCACCCAGTGATGTTTTTCTCACTCCTACTAGTGAATGTAATGTAACACACACCCATCCAATGCGCACCACCCCGCGATCTTTTTCAGAAACCTATCCTACATTTCCACTGCATGTTCCCTGACTTCCCCGTGCTGACCACCCCGCGGTGCTTTTCTCCATCCTACATTGCCACTCACTGCCTATCCTAATTTAGACCCTCCGATTCACACCACCCTGTGATGTTTTTCTCACTCCTACTAGTGAATGTAATGTAACACACACCCATACAATGCGCACCACCCCGAGATGTTTTTCTCACTCCTACAAGGAATGTAATGTAACACACACCCATACAATGCGCACCACCCCGCGATGTTTTTCAGAAACCTATCCTACATTGACACTGAATGTTCCCTGACCTCCCCATGCTGACCACCCCGCCGTGCTTTTCTCCATCCTACATTGCCACTCACTGCCTATCCTAATGCAGACCATCCGATTCACACCACCCCGTGATGTTTTTCTCACTCCTACTAGTGAATGTAATGCAACACACACACATACAATGCGCACCACCCCGCGATGTTTTTCAGAAACCCATCCTACATTGCCAATGCATGTTCCCTGACCTCCCCTTGCTGACCACCCCGCGATGCTTTTCTCCATCCTACATTGCCACTCACTGCCTATCCTAATTCAGACCCTCCGATTCACACCACCCCGTGATGTTTTTCTCACTCCTAATAGTGAATGTAATGTAACACACACCCATACAATGTGCACCACCCCGCGATGTTTTTCTCACTCCTACTAGTGAATGTAATGTAACACACACCCATACAATGGGCACCACCCTGCGATGTGTTTCAGAAACCTATCCTACTTTCCCACTGCATGTTCCCTGACCTCCCCATGCTGACCACCCCGCGGTGCTTTTCTCCATCCTACATTGCCACTCACTGCCTATCCTAATTCAGACCCTCCGAATCACACATCGCCGTGATGTTTTTCTCATTCCTACTAGGGAATTTAATGTACCACATACCCATACAATGTGCACCAGCCCGCGATGTTTTTAAGAAACCTATCCTACATTGCCACTGCATGTTCCCTGATCTCCCCATGCTGACCACCCCGCGGTGCTTTTCTCCATCCAACATGCCACTCACTGCCTATCCTAATTCAGACCTTCCGATTCACACCACCCTGTGATGTTTTTCTCACTCCTACTTGTGAATGTAATGTAACACACAGCCATACAATGCGCACAACCCCGTGATGTTTTTCTCACTCCTACTAGTGATTGTAATGTAACACAGACCCATACAATGCGCACCACACCGCGCTGTTTTTCAGAAACCTATCCTACATTGCCACTGCATGTTCCCTGACCTTCCCATGCTGACCACCCCTCAGTGCTTTTCTCCATCCTATATTGCCACTCTCTCCCTATTCTAATTCTGACCCTCTGATTCACACATCCCCGTGATGTTTTTCTCACTCCTACTAGTGAATGTAATGTAAAACACACCCATACAATGCGCACCACCCCGCGATGTTTTTTCAGAAACCTATCCATCATTGCCACAGCATGTTCCATGACCTCCCCATGCTAACCACCCTGCGGTGCGTTTCTCCATCCTACATTGCCACTCACTGCCTATCCTAATACAGACCCTCCGATTCACACCACCCCGTGATGTTTTTCTCACTCGTACTAGTGAATGTAATGTAACACACACCCATACAATGCGCACCACCCCGTGATGTTTTTCTCACTCCTACTAGTGAATGTAATGTAACACACACCCATACAATGCGCACCACCCCGTGATGTTTTTCTCACTCCTACTAGTGAATTTAATGTAACACACACCCATACAATGCGCACCACCCCGTGATGTATTTCTCACTCCTACTAGTGAATGTAATGTAACACACATCCATACAATGCGCACCACCCCGTGATGTTTTTCTCACTCCTACTAGTGAATCTAATGTAACACACACCCATACAATGCGCACCACCCCGTGATGTTTTTCTCACTCCTACTAGTGAATGTAATGTAACACACACCCATACAATGCGCACCACCCCGTGATGTTTTTCTCACTCCTACTAGTGAATCTAATGTAACATACACCCATACAATGCGCACCACCCCGTGATGTTTTTCTCACTCGTACTAGTGAATGTAATGTAACACACACCCATACAATGCGCACTACCCCGTGATGTTTTTCTCACTCCTACTATTGAATGTAATGTAACACACACCCATACAATGCGCACCACCCCGTGATGTTTTTCTCACTCCTACTAGTGAATTTAATGTAACACACACCCATACAATGCGCACCACCCCGTGATGTATTTCTCACTCCTACTAGTGAATGTAATGTAACACACATCCATACAATGCGCACCACCCCGTGATGTTTTTCTCACTCCTACTAGTGAATCTAATGTAACACACACCTATACAATGCGCACCACCCCGTGATGTTTTTCTCACTCCTACTAGTGAATGTAATGTAACACACACCCATACAATGCGCACCACCCCGTGATGTTTTTCTCACTCCTACTAGTGAATCTAATGTAACATACACCCATACAATGCGCACCACCCCGTGATGTTTTTCTCACTCCTACTAGTGAATGTAATGTAACACACACCCATATAATGCGCACCACCCCGTGATGTTTTTCTCACTCCTACTAGTGAATGTAATGTAACACACACCCATACAATGCGCACCACCCCGTGATGTTTTTCTCACTCCTACTAGTGAATGTAATGTAACACACACCCATACAATGCGCACCACCCCGCGATGTTTTTCTCACTCCTACTAGTGAATGTAATGTAACACACACCCATACAATGCGCACCACCCCGTGATGTTTTTCTCACTCCGACTAGTGAATGTAATGTAACACAAACCCATACAATGCGCACCACCCAGTGATGTTTTTCTCACTCCTACTAGTGAATGTAATGTAACACACACCCATCCAATGCGCACCACCCCGCGATCTTTTTCAGAAACCTATCCTACATTTCCACTGCATGTTCCCTGACTTCCCCATGCTGACCACCCCGCGGTGCTTTTCTCCATCTTACATTGCCACTCACTGCCTATCCTAATTTAGACCCTCCGATTCACACCACCCTGTGATGTTTTTCTCACTCCTACTAGTGAATGTAATGTAACACACACCCATACAATGCGCACCACCCGAGATGTTTTTCTCACTCCTACAAGGAATGTAATGTAACACACACCCATACAATGCGCACCACCCCGCGATTTTTTTCAGAAACCTATCCTACATTGACACTGAATGTTCCCTGACCTCCCAATGCTGACCACCCCGCCGTGCTTTTCTCCATCCTACATTGCCACTCACTGCCTATCCTAATGCAGACCATCCGATTCACACCACCCCGTGATGTTTTTCTCACTCCTACTAGTGAATGTAATGCAACACACACACATACAATGCGCACCACCCCGCGATGTTTTTCTCACTCCTACTAGTGAATGTAATGTAACACACACCCATACAATGGGCACCACCCTGCGATGTGTTTCAGAAACCTATCCTACTTTCCCACTGCATGTTCCCTGACCTCCCCATGCTGACCACCCCGCGGTGCTTTTCTCCATCCTACATTGCCACTCACTGCCTATCCTAATTCAGACCTTCCAATTCACACATCGCCGTGATGTTTTTCTCATTCCTACTAGGGAATTTAATGTACCACATACCCATACAATGTGCACCAGCCCGCGATGTTTTTAAGAAACCTATCCTACATTGCCACTGCATGTTCCCTGATCTCCCCATGCTGACCACCCCGCGGTGCTTTTCTCCATCCAACATGCCACTCACTGCCTATCCTAATTCAGACCCTCCGATTCACACCACCCCGTGATGTTTTTCTCACTCCTACTTGTGAATGTAATGTAACACACAGCCATACAATGCGCACAACCCCGTGATGTTTTCCTCACTCCTACTAGTGATTGTAATGTAACACAGACCCATAAAATGCGCACCACACCGCGCTGTTTTTCAGAAACCTATCCTACATTGCCACTGCATGTTCCCTGACCTCCCCATGCTGACCACCCCTCAGTGCCTTTCTCCATCCTATATTGCCACTCACACCCTATTCTAATTCTGACCCTCTGATTCACACATCCCCGTGATGTTTTTCTCACTCCTACTAGTGAATGTAATGTAAAACACACCCATACAATGCGCACCACCCCGCGATGTTTTTTCAGAAACCTATCCATCATTGCCACAGCATGTTCCCTGACCTCCCCATGCTAACCACCCTGCGGTGCTTTTCTCCTTCCTACATTGCCACTCACTGCCTATCCTAATTCAGACTCTCCGATTCACACCACCCCGTGATGTTTTTCTCACTCGTACTAGTGAATGTAATGTAACACACACCCATACAATGCGCACCACCCCGTGATGTTTTTCTCACTCCTACTAGTGAATGTAATGTAACACACACCCATACAATGCGCACCACCCCGTGATGTTTTTCTCACTCCTACTAGTGAATTTAATGTAACACACACCCATACAATGCGCACCACCCCGTGATGTTTTTCTCACTCCTACTAGTGAATCTAATGTAACATACACCCATACAATGCGCACCACCCCGTGATGTTTTTCTCACTCGTACTAGTGAATGTAATGTAACACACACCCATACAATGCGCACCACCCCGTGATGTTTTTCTCACTCCTACTAGTGAATGTAATGTAACACACACCCATACAATGCGCACCACCCCGTGATGTTTTTCTCACTCCTACTAGTGAATTTAATGTAACACACACCCATACAATGCGCACCACCCCGTGATGTATTTCTCACTCCTACTAGTGAATGTAATGTAACACACATCCATACAATGCGCACCACCCCGTGATGTTTTTCTCACTCCTACTAGTGAATCTAATGTAACACACACCCATACAATGCGCACCACCCCGTGATGTTTTTCTCACTCCTACTAGTGAATGTAATGTAACACACACCCATACAATGCGCACCACCCCGTGATGTTTTTCTCACTCCTACTAGTGAATCTAATGTAACATACACCCATACAATGCGCACCACCCCGTGATATTTTTCTCACTCCTACTAGTGAATGTAATGTAACACACACCCATACAATGCGCACCTCCCCGTGATGTTTTTCTCACTCCTACTAGTGAATGTAATGTAACACACACCCATACAATGCGCACCACCCCGTGATGTTTTTCTCACTCCTACTATTGAATGTAATGTAACACACACCCATACAATGCGCACCACCCCGCGATGTTTTTCTCACTCCTACTAGTGAATGTAATGTAACACACACCCATACAATGCGCACCACCCCGTGATGTTTTTCTCACTCCGACTTTTGAATGTAATGTAACACAAACCCATACAATGCGCACCACCCAGTGATGTTTTTCTCAATCCTACTAGTGAATGTAATGTAACACACACCCATCCAATGCGCACCACCCCGCGATCTTTTTCAGAAACCTATCCTACATTTCCACTGCATGTTCCCTGACTTCCCCATGCTGACCACCCCGCGGTGCTTTTCTCCATCCTACATTGCCACTCACTGCCTATCCTAATTTAGACCCTCCGATTCACACCACCCTGTGATGTTTTTCTCACTCCTACTAGTGAATGTAATGTAACACACACCCATACAATGCGCACCACCCCGAGATGTTTTTCTCACTCCTACAAGGAATGTAATGTAACACACACCCATACAATGCACACCACCCCGCGATGTTTTTCAGAAACCTATCCTACATTGACACTGAATGTTCCCTGACCTCCCCATGCTGACCACCCCGCGGTGCTTTTCTCCATCCTACATTGCCACTCACTGCCTATCCTAATGCAGACCATCCGATTCACACCACCCCGTGATGTTTTTCTCACTCCTACTAGTGAATGTAATGCAACACACACACATACAATGCGCACCACCCCGCGATGTTTTTCAGAAACCCATCCTACATTGCCAATGCATGTTCCCTGACCTCCCCTTGCTGACCACCCCGCGGTGCTTTTCTCCATCCTACATTGCCACTCACTGCCTATCCTAATTCAGACCCTCCGATTCACACCACCCCGTGATGTTTTTCTCACTCCTAATAGTGAATGTAATGTTACACACACCCATACAATGTGCACCACCCCACGATGTTTTTCTCACTCCTACTAGTGAATGTAATGTAACACACACCCATACAATGGGCACCACCCTGCGATGTGTTTCAGAAACCTATCCTACTTTCCCCCTTCATGTTCCCTGACCTCCCCATGCTGACCACCCCGCGGTGCTTTTCTCCATCCTACATTGCCACTCACTGCCTATGCTAATTCAGACCCTCCGATTCACACATCGCCGTGATGTTTTTCTCATTCCTACTAGGGAATTTAATGTACCACATACCCATACAATGTGCACCTGCCCGCGATGTTTTTAAGAAACCTATCCTACATTGCCACTGCATGTTCCCTGATCTCCCCATGCTGACCACCCCGCGGTGCTTTTCTCCATCCAACATGCCACTCACTGCCTATCCTAATTCAGACCCTACGATTCACACCACCCCGTGATGTTTTTCTCACTCCTACTTGTGAATGTAATGTAACACACAGCCATACAATGCGCACAACCCCGTGATGTTTTTCTCACTCCTACTAATGATTGTAATGTAACACACACCCATACAATGCGCACCACACCGCACTGTTTTTCAGAAACCTATCCTAAATTGCCACTGCATGTTCCCTGACCTCCCCATGCTGACCACCCCTCAGTGCTTTTCTCCATCCTATATTGCCACTCACTCCCTATTCTAATTCTGACCCTCTGATTCACACATCCCCGTGATATTTTTCTCACTCCTACTAGTGAATGTAATGTAAAACACACCCATACAATGCGCACCACCCCGCGATGTTTTTTCAGAAACCTATCAATCATTGCCACAGCATGTTCCCTGACCTCCCCATGCTAACCACCCTGCGGTGTTTTTCTCGATCCTACATTGCCACTCACTGCCTATCCTAATTCAGACCCTCCGATTCACACCACCCCGTGATGTTTTTCTCACTTCTACTAGTGAATGTAATGTTACACACGCATACAATGCGCACCACCCCGTGACGTTTTTCTCACTCCTACTAGTGAATGTAATGTTACACACCCATATAACGCGCACCACCCTGCGATGTTTTTCAGAAACCTATCCTACATTGCCACTACATGTTCCCTGACCTCCCCATGTTGACCACCCTGCGGTGCTTTTCTCCATCCTACATTGCCACTCACGGCCTATACTTATTCAGACCCTCCGATTCACACCACCCCGTGATGTTTTTCTCACTCCTACTAGTGAATGCAATGTAACACACACCCATACAATGCGCACCACCCCGCGAAGTTTTTCTCACTCCTACTAGTGAATGTAATGTAACACACACCAATACAATGCGCAGCACCCAGCGATCTGTTTCAGAAACCTATCCTACTTTGCCCCTGCATGTTCCATGACTTCCCCATGCTGACCACCCCACGCTGCTTTTCTCCATCCTACATTGCCACTCACTGCCTATCCTAATTCAGACCCGCCGATTCACACATCCCCGTGATGTTTTTCTCACTCCTACTAGTGAATGTAATGTAACACACACCCATACAATGCGCACCACCCCGCGATGTTTTTCAGAAACCTATCCTACATTGCCACTCCATGTTCCCTGCCCTCCCCATGTTGACCACCCCGCGGTGCTTTTCTCCATCCTACATTGCCACTCACTGCCTATCCTAATTCAGACCCTCCGATTCACACCACCCCGTGATGTTTTTCTCACTCCTACTAGTGAATTTAATGTAACACACACCCATACAATGCGCACCACCCCGTGATGTTTTTCTCACTCCTACTAGTGAATCTAATGTAACATACACCCATACAATGCGCACCACCCCGTGATGTTTTTCTCACTCGTACTAGTGAATGTAATGTAACACACACCCATACAATGCGCACCACCCCGTGATGTTTTTCTCACTCCTACTAGTGAATGTAATGTAACACACACCCATACAATGCGCACCACCCCGTGATGTTTTTCTCACTCCTACTAGTGAATTTAATGTAACACACACCCATACAATGCGCACCACCCCGTGATGTATTTCTCACTCCTACTAGTGAATGTAATGTAACACACATCCATACAATGCGCACCACCCCGTGATGTTTTTCTCACTCCTACTAGTGAATCTAATGTAACACACACCCATACAATGCGCACCACCCCGTGATGTTTTTCTCACTCCTACTAGTGAATGTAATGTAACACACACCCATACAATGCGCACCACCCCGTGATGTTTTTCTCACTCCTACTAGTGAATCTAATGTAACATACACCCATACAATGCGCACCACCCCGTGATATTTTTCTCACTCCTACTAGTGAATGTAATGTAACACACACCCATACAATGCGCACCACCCCGTGATGTTTTTCTCACTCCTACAAGTGAATGTAATGTAACACACACCCATACAATGCGCACCACCCCGTGATGTTTTTCTCACTCCTACTAGTGAATGTAATGTAACACACACCCATACAATGCGCACCACCCCGCGATGTTTTTCTCACTCCTACTAGTGAATGTAATGTAACACACACCCATACAATGCGCACCACCCCGTGATGTTTTTCTCACTCCGACTTTTGAATGTAATGTAACACAAACCCATACAATGCGCACCACCCAGTGATGTTTTTCTCAATCCTACTAGTGAATGTAATGTAACACACACCCATCCAATGCGCACCACCCCGCGATCTTTTTCAGAAACCTATCCTACATTTCCACTGCATGTTCCCTGACTTCCCCATGCTGACCACCCCGCGGTGCTTTTCTCCATCCTACATTGCCACTCACTGCCTATCCTAATTTAGACCCTCCGATTCACACCACCCTGTGATGTTTTTCTCACTCCTACTAGTGAATGTAATGTAACACACACCCATACAATGCGCACCACCCCGAGATGTTTTTCTCACTCCTACAAGGAATGTAATGTAACACACACCCATACAATGCACACCACCCCGCGATGTTTTTCAGAAACCTATCCTACATTGACACTGAATGTTCCCTGACCTCCCCATGCTGACCACCCCGCGGTGCTTTTCTCCATCCTACATTGCCACTCACTGCCTATCCTAATGCAGACCATCCGATTCACACCACCCCGTGATGTTTTTCTCACTCCTACTAGTGAATGTAATGCAACACACACACATACAATGCGCACCACCCCGCGATGTTTTTCAGAAACCCATCCTACATTGCCAATGCATGTTCCCTGACCTCCCCTTGCTGACCACCCCGCGGTGCTTTTCTCCATCCTACATTGCCACTCACTGCCTATCCTAATTCAGACCCTCCGATTCACACCACCCCGTGATGTTTTTCTCACTCCTAATAGTGAATGTAATGTTACACACACCCATACAATGTGCACCACCCCGCGATGTTTTTCTCACTCCTACTAGTGAATGTAATGTAACACACACCCATACAATGGGCACCACCCTGCGATGTGTTTCAGAAACCTATCCTACTTTCCCCCTTCATGTTCCCTGACCTCCCCATGCTGACCACCCCGCGGTGCTTTTCTCCATCCTACATTGCCACTCACTGCCTATGCTAATTCAGACCCTCCGATTCACACATCGCCGTGATGTTTTTCTCATTCCTACTAGGGAATTTAATGTACCACATACCCATACAATGTGCACCTGCCCGCGATGTTTTTAAGAAACCTATCCTACATTGCCACTGCATGTTCCCTGATCTCCCCATGCTGACCACCCCGCGGTGCTTTTCTCCATCCAACATGCCACTCACTGCCTATCCTAATTCAGACCCTACGATTCACACCACCCCGTGATGTTTTTCTCACTCCTACTTGTGAATGTAATGTAACACACAGCCATACAATGCGCACAACCCCGTGATGTTTTTCTCACTCCTACTAATGATTGTAATGTAACACACACCCATACAATGCGCACCACACCGCACTGTTTTTCAGAAACCTATCCTAAATTGCCACTGCATGTTCCCTGACCTCCCCATGCTGACCACCCCTCAGTGCTTTTCTCCATCCTATATTGCCACTCACTCCCTATTCTAATTCTGACCCTCTGATTCACACATCCCCGTGATATTTTTCTCACTCCTACTAGTGAATGTAATGTAAAACACACCCATACAATGCGCACCACCCCGCGATGTTTTTTCAGAAACCTATCAATCATTGCCACAGCATGTTCCCTGACCTCCCCATGCTAACCACCCTGCGGTGTTTTTCTCGATCCTACATTGCCACTCACTGCCTATCCTAATTCAGACCCTCCGATTCACACCACCCCGTGATGTTTTTCTCACTTCTACTAGTGAATGTAATGTTACACACGCATACAATGCGCACCACCCCGTGACGTTTTTCTCACTCCTACTAGTGAATGTAATGTTACACACCCATATAACGCGCACCACCCTGCGATGTTTTTCAGAAACCTATCCTACATTGCCACTACATGTTCCCTGACCTCCCCATGTTGACCACCCTGCGGTGCTTTTCTCCATCCTACATTGCCACTCACGGCCTATACTTATTCAGACCCTCCGATTCACACCACCCCGTGATGTTTTTCTCACTCCTACTAGTGAATGCAATGTAACACACACCCATACAATGCGCACCACCCCGCGAAGTTTTTCTCACTCCTACTAGTGAATGTAATGTAACACACACCAATACAATGCGCAGCACCCAGCGATCTGTTTCAGAAACCTATCCTACTTTGCCCCTGCATGTTCCATGACTTCCCCATGCTGACCACCCCACGCTGCTTTTCTCCATCCTACATTGCCACTCACTGCCTATCCTAATTCAGACCCGCCGATTCACACATCCCCGTGATGTTTTTCTCACTCCTACTAGTGAATGTAATGTAACACACACCCATACAATGCGCACCACCCCGCGATGTTTTTCAGAAACCTATCCTACATTGCCACTCCATGTTCCCTGCCCTCCCCATGTTGACCACCCCGCGGTGCTTTTCTCCATCCTACATTGCCACTCACTGCCTATCCTAATTCAGACCCTCCGATTCACACCACCCCGTGATGTTTTTCTCACTCCTACTAGTGAATTTAATGTAACACACACCCATACAATGCGCACCACCCCGTGATGTTTTTCTCACTCCTACTAGTGAATCTAATGTAACATACACCCATACAATGCGCACCACCCCGTGATGTTTTTCTCACTCGTACTAGTGAATGTAATGTAACACACACCCATACAATGCGCACCACCCCGTGATGTTTTTCTCACTCCTACTAGTGAATGTAATGTAACACACACCCATACAATGCGCACCACCCCGTGATGTTTTTCTCACTCCTACTAGTGAATTTAATGTAACACACACCCATACAATGCGCACCACCCCGTGATGTATTTCTCACTCCTACTAGTGAATGTAATGTAACACACATCCATACAATGCGCACCACCCCGTGATGTTTTTCTCACTCCTACTAGTGAATCTAATGTAACACACACCCATACAATGCGCACCACCCCGTGATGTTTTTCTCACTCCTACTAGTGAATGTAATGTAACACACACCCATACAATGCGCACCACCCCGTGATGTTTTTCTCACTCCTACTAGTGAATCTAATGTAACATACACCCATACAATGCGCACCACCCCGTGATATTTTTCTCACTCCTACTAGTGAATGTAATGTAACACACACCCATACAATGCGCACCACCCCGTGATGTTTTTCTCACTCCTACTAGTGAATGTAATGTAACACACACCCATACAATGCGCACCACCCCGTGATGTTTTTCTCACTCCTACTAGTGAATGTAATGTAACACACACCCATACAATGCGCACCACCCCGCGATGTTTTTCTCACTCCTACTAGTGAATGTAATGTAACACACACCCATACAATGCGCACCACCCCGTGATGTTTTTCTCACTCCGACTTTTGAATGTAATGTAACACAAACCCATACAATGCGCACCACCCAGTGATGTTTTTCTCAATCCTACTAGTGAATGTAATGTAACACACACCCATCCAATGCGCACCACCCCGCGATCTTTTTCAGAAACCTATCCTACATTTCCACTGCATGTTCCCTGACTTCCCCATGCTGACCACCCCGCGGTGCTTTTCTCCATCCTACATTGCCACTCACTGCCTATCCTAATTTAGACCCTCCGATTCACACCACCCTGTGATGTTTTTCTCACTCCTACAAGTGAATGTAATGTAACACACACCCATACAATGCGCACCACCCCGAGATGTTTTTCTCACTCCTACAAGGAATGTAATGTAACACACACCCATACAATGCACACCACCCCGCGATGTTTTTCAGAAACCTATCCTACATTGACACTGAATGTTCCCTGACCTCCCCATGCTGACCACCCCGCCGTGCTTTTCTCCATCCTACATTGCCACTCACTGCCTATCCTAATGCAGACCATCCGATTCACACCACCCCGTGATGTTTTTCTCACTCCTACTAGTGAATGTAATGCAACACACACACATACAATGCGCACCACCCCGCGATGTTTTTCAGAAACCCATCCTACATTGCCAATGCATGTTCCCTGACCTCCCCTTGCTGACCACCCCGCGGTGCTTTTCTCCATCCTACATTGCCACTCACTGCCTATCCTAATTCAGACCCTCCGATTCACACCACCCCGTGATGTTTTTCTCACTCCTAATAGTGAATGTAATGTTACACACACCCATACAATGTGCACCACCCCGCGATGTTTTTCTCACTCCTACTAGTGAATGTAATGTAACACACACCCATACAATGGGCACCACCCTGCGATGTGTTTCAGAAACCTATCCTACTTTCCCCCTGCATGTTCCCTGACCTCCCCATGCTGACCACCCCGCGGTGCTTTTCTCCATCCTACATTGCCACTCACTGCCTATGCTAATTCAGACCCTCCGATTCACACATCGCCGTGATGTTTTTCTCATTCCTACTAGGGAATTTAATGTACCACATACCCATACAATGTGCACCTGCCCGCGATGTTTTTAAGAAACCTATCCTACATTGCCACTGCATGTTCCCTGATCTCCCCATGCTGACCACCCCGCGGTGCTTTTCTCCATCCAACATGCCACTCACTGCCTATCCTAATTCAGACCCTACGATTCACACCACCCCGTGATGTTTTTCTCACTCCTACTTGTGAATGTAATGTAACACACAGCCATACAATGCGCACAACCCCGTGATGTTTTTCTCACTCCTACTAATGATTGTAATGTAACACACACCCATACAATGCGCACCACACCGCACTGTTTTTCAGAAACCTATCCTAAATTGCCACTGCATGTTCCCTGACCTCCCCATGCTGACCACCCCTCAGTGCTTTTCTCCATCCTATATTGCCACTCACTCCCTATTCTAATTCTGACCCTCTGATTCACACATCCCCGTGATATTTTTCTCACTCCTACTAGTGAATGTAATGTAAAACACACCCATACAATGCGCACCACCCCGCGATGTTTTTTCAGAAACCTATCAATCATTGCCACAGCATGTTCCCTGACCTCCCCATGCTAACCACCCTGCGGTGTTTTTCTCGATCCTACATTGCCACTCACTGCCTATCCTAATTCAGACCCTCCGATTCACACCACCCCGTGATGTTTTTCTCACTTCTACTAGTGAATGTAATGTTACACACGCATACAATGCGCACCACCCCGTGACGTTTTTCTCACTCCTACTAGTGAATGTAATGTTACACACCCATATAACGCGCACCACCCTGCGATGTTTTTCAGAAACCTATCCTACATTGCCACTACATGTTCCCTGACCTCCCCATGCTGACCACCCTGCGGTGCTTTTCTCCATCCTACATTGCCACTCACGGCCTATACTTATTCAGACCCTCCGATTCACACCACCCCGTGATGTTTTTCTCACTCCTACTAGTGAATGTAATGTAACACACACCCATACAATGCGCACCACCCCGCGAAGTTTTTCTCACTCCTACTAGTGAATGTAATGTAACACACACCAATACAATGCGCAGCACCCAGCGATCTGTTTCAGAAACCTATCCTACTTTGCCCCTGCATGTTCCATGACTTCCCCATGCTGACCACCCCACGCTGCTTTTCTCCATCCTACATTGCCACTCACTGCCTATCCTAATTCAGACCCGCCGATTCACACATCCCCGTGATGTTTTTCTCACTCCTACTAGTGAATGTAATGTAACACACACCCATACAATGCGCACCACCCCGCGATGTTTTTCAGAAACCTATCCTACATTGCCACTCCATGTTCCCTGCCCTCCCCATGTTGACCACCCTGCGGTGCTTTTCTCCATCCTACATTGCCACTCACTGCCTATCCTAATTCAGACCCTCCGATTCACACCACCCCGTGATGTTTTTCTCACTCCTACTAGTGAATGTAATGTAACACACACCCATAATATGCGCACCACCCCGTGATATTTTTCTCACTCCTACTAGTGAATGTAATATAACACACACCCATACAATGCGCACCACCCCGTGATGTTTTTTTCACTTCTACTAGTGAATGTAATGTAACACACACCCATACAATGCACACCACCCCGTTATGTTTTTCTCACTCCTACTAGTGAATGTAATGTAACACACACCCATACAATGCGCACCACCCCGCGATGTTTTTCTCACTCCTACTATTGAATGTAATGTAACACACACCCATACAATGCGCACCACCCCGCGATGTTTTTCAGAAACCTATCCTACATTGCCACTGCATGTTCCCTTACCTCCCCATGCTGACCACGCCGCGGTGCTTTTCTCCATCCTACATTGCCACTCACTGATTTCCTAATTCAGACCCTCCGATTCACACCAACCCGTGATGTTTTTCTCACTCGTACTAGTGAATGTCATGTAACACACACCCATACAATGCGCACCACCCCGCGATGTTTTTCAGAAACCTATCCTACATTGGCACTGCGTGTTCCCTGCCCTCCCCATGCTGACCACCCCGCACTGCTTTTTTCCATCCTGCATTGCCACTCACTGCCTATCCTAATTCAGACCCTCTGATTCACACCACCCCGTGATGTTTTTCTCACTCTTACTAGTGAATTTAATGTAACACACACACATGCAATGCGCAAAACCCCGTGATATTTTTCTCACTCATACTAGTGAATGTAATATAACACACACCCATACAATGCGCACCACCCCGTGATGTTTTTTTCACTCCTACTAGTGAATGTAATGTAACACACACCCATACAATGCGCACCACTTCGTGATGTTTTTCTCACTCCTACTAGTGAATGTAATGTAACACACACCCATACCATGCGCCCCACACGTGATGTTTTGCTCACTCCTACTAGGGAATGTAACGTAACACACACCGATAAAATGCGCACCACCCCTCGATTTTTTTCAGAAACCTATCCTACATTGCCACTGCATGTTCCCTGACCTCCCCATGCTGACCACCCTGCGGTGCTTTTCTCCATCCTACATTGCCACTCACTGCCTATCCTAATTCAGACCCTCCGATTCACACCACCTTGTGATGTTTTTCTCACTCCTACTAGTGAATGTAACGTAACACACACCCATACAATGCGCACCACCCCGCGATGTTTTTCAGAAACCTATCCTACATTGCCACTGCATGTTCCCTGACCTCCCCATGCTGACCACCATGCGGTGCTTTTCTCCATCCTACATTGACACTCACTGCCTATCCTAATTCAGACCCTCCGATTCACACCTCCCCGTCATGTTTTTCTCACTCCTACTAGTGAATGTAATGTAACACACACCCATACAATGCGCACCAACTCTGAGATGTTTTTCTCACTCCTACTAGTGAATTTAATGTAACACACACCCATACAATGCGCACCACCCCGCGATGTTTTTCAGAAACCTATCCTACATTGCCACTGCGTGTTCCCTGACCTCCAAATGCTGACCACGCCGCGGTGCTTTTCTCCATCCTACATTGCCAATCACGGCCTATACTAATTCAGACCCTCCGATTCACACCACCCCGTCATGTTTTTCTCACTCCTACTAGTGAATGTACTGTAACACACACCCATACAATGCGCACCACCCCGCGATGTTTTTCTCATTCCTACTGGTGAATGTAATGTAACACACACCCATACAATGCGCACCACCCAGTGATCTTTTTCAGAAACCTATCCTACATTGCCACTGCATGTTCCCTGACCTCCCCAGGCTGACCACACCGCGGTGCTTTTCTCCATCCTACATTGCCACTCACTGCCTATCCTAATTCAGTCACTCCGATTCACACATCACCGTGATGTTTTTCTCACTCCTAATAGTGAATGTAATGTAACACACACCCATACAATGCGCACAACCCCGCCATGTTTTTCAGAAACCTATCCTACATTGCCACTGCATGTTACCTGACCTCCCCATGCTGACCACCCCGCGGTGCTTTTCTCCATCCTACATTGCCACTCACTGCGTATCCTAATTCAGACCCTCCGATTCACACCACCCCGTGACGTTTTTCTCACTACTACTCGTGAATGTAATGTAACACACACCGATCCAATGTGCACCACCCCGTGATGTTTTTCTCACTCCTACTAGTGAATGTAATGTAACACACACCGATACAATGCGCACCACCCCGTGATATTTTTCTCACTCCTACTAGGGAATGTAATGTAACACAAACCCATACAATGCGCACCACCCTGTGATGTTTTTCTCACTCCTACTAGTGAATGTAATGTAACACACACCCATACAATGCGCACCACCCCGTGATGTTTTTCTCACTCCTACTAGTGAATGTAATGTAACACACACCCATACAGTGCGCACCACCCCATGATGTTTTTCTCACTCCTACTAGTGAATGTAATGTAACACACACCCATACACTGCGCACCACCCAGTGATGTTTTTCTCTCTCCTACTAGTGAATGTAATGTAACACACACCCATACAATGCGCACCACCCAGCGATCTTTTCAGAAACCTATCCTACATTGCCACTGCATGTTCCATGACCTCCCCATGCTGACCACCCCGCGGTGCTTTTCTCCATCCTACATTGCCACTCACTGCCTATCCTAATTCAGGCCCTCCGATTCACACATCCCCTTGATGTTTTTCTCACTCCTACTAGTAAATGTAATGTAACACACACCCATACAATGTGCAGCACCCCGCTATGTTTTTCAGAAACCTATCCTACATTGCCACTGCATGTTCCCTGACCTCCCCATGCTGACCACCCTGCAGTGCTTTTCTCCATCCTACATTGCCACTCACTGCCTATCCTAATTCAGACCCTCCGATTCACACCACCCCGTGATGTTTTTCTCATTCCTACTAGTGAATGCAATGTTACACACGCATACAATGCGCACCACGCCGCAATGTTTTTCTCACTCCTATTAGTGAATGTAATGTTACACACCCATATAACGCGCCCCACCCCGCGATGTTTTTCAGAAACCTATCCTACATTGCCATGGCATGTTCCATGACCTCCCCATGCTGACCACCCCGCGGTGCTTTTCTCCATTCTAACTTGCCACTCACGGCCTATCCTAATTCAGAGACTCCGATTCACACCACCCCGTGATGTTTTTCTCACTCCTACTTGTGAATGTAATGTAACACACACCCATACAATGCGCACCACCACGCGATGTTTTTCTCACTCCTACTAGTGAATGTAATGTAACACACACCCATACAATGCGCACCACCCCGAGATGTTTTTGTCACTCCTACAAGGAATGTAATGTAACACCCACCCATACAATGCGCACAGCCACCCGATGTTTTTCAGAAACCATCGTACATTGCCACTGCACGTTCCCTGACCTCCCCATGCTGACCACACCGCGGTGCTTTTCTCCATGCTGCATTGCCACTCACTGCCTATCCTAATTCAGACCCTCCGATTCACACCACCCCGTGATGTTTTTCTCACTCCTACTAGTGAATGTAATGTAACACACACCCATACAATGCGCACCACTCCGCGATGTTTTTCTCACTAGTACTAGTGAATGTAATGTAACACACACCCATACAATGCGCACCACCCCGCGATGTTTTTCAGAAACCTATCCTATTTAGGCACTGCATGTTCCCTGACCTCCCCATGCTGACCACCCCGCGGTGCTTTTCTCCATCCTACATTGCCACTCACTGCCCTATCCTAATTCAGACCCTCCGATTCACACCACCCAGTGATGTTTTTCTCACTTCTACTAGTGAATGTAATGTAACACACACCCATACAATGCGCACCACCCCGCGATGTTTTTCTCCACTCCTACTAGTGAATGTAATGTAACACACACCCATACCATGCGCACCACCCCGCGATGTTTTTCAGAAACCTATCCTACTTTGCCACTGCATGTTCCCTGACCTCCCCATGCTGACCACCCCACGGTGCTTTTCTCGATCCTACATTGCCACTCACTGCCTATCCTAATTCAGACCCTCCGATTCACACATTCCCTTGATGTTTTTCTCACTCCTACTAGTGAATGTAATGTAAACACACACCCATACAATGCGCACCACCCGCGATGTTTTTCAGAAACCTATCCTACATTGCCACTGCATGTTCCCTGACCTCCCCATGCTGACCACCCCGCGGTGCTTTTCTCCATCCTACATTGCCACTCACTGCCTACCCTAATTCAGACCCCCGATTCACACCACCCCGTGATGTTTTTCTCACTCCTACTAGTGAATGTAATGTAACACACACCCATACAATTCGCACCACCCCGGGATGTTTTTCAGAAACCTATCCTACATTGCCACTGCATGTTCCCTGACCTCCCCATGCTGACCACCCCGCGGCGCTTTTCTCCATCCTACATCGCCACTCACTGCCTATCCTAACTCAGACCCTCTGATTCACACCACCCCGTGATGTTTTTCTCACTCCTACTAGTGAATGTAATGTAACACACACCCGTACAATGTGCACCACCCTGCGATGTTTTTCAGAAACCTATCCTACATTGCCACTTCATGTTCCCTGACCTCCCTATTCTGACCACCCCGCGGTGCTTTTCTCCATCCTACATTGCCACTCACTTCCTATCGTAATTCAGACCCTCCGATTCACACCACCCCGTGATGGTTTTCTCACTCCTACTAGTGAATGTAATGTAACAAACACCCATAGAATGCGCGCCACCCCGCGATGTTTTTCTCACTCCTACTAGTTAATGTAATGTAACACACACCATACAATGCGCACCACCCCGCGATGTTTTTCAGAAACCTATCCTACATTTCCACAGCAAATTCCCTGCCCTCCCCATGCTGACAACCCCTCGGTGCTTTTCTCCATCCTACATTGCAACTCACTGTCTATCCTAATTCAGACCCTCCGATTCCCACCACCCCGTGATGTTTTTCTCACTCCTACTAGTGAATGTAATGTAACACACACACATACAATGCGCACCACCCCGTGATGTTTTTCTCACTCATACTTGTGAATGTAATGTAACACACAACCATACAATGCGCACCACCCCGTGATTTTTTTTTTCACTCCTACTAGTGAATGCAATGTAACACACACCCATACAATGCGCACCACCCCGGGATCTTTTTCAGAAACCTATCCTACATTGCCACTGCATGTTCCCTGACCTCCCCTTGCTGACCACCCCACGTAGCTTTACTCCATCCTACATTGCCACTCACTGCCTATCCTAATTCAGACCCTCCGATTCACACCACCCCGTGATGTTTTTCTCATTCCTACTAGTGAATGTAATGTAACACACACCCATACAATGCGCACCACCCCGCGATGTTTTTCAGAAACCTATCGTACATTGCTACTTCATGTTCCCTGACCTCCCCATGCTGACCACCCCGCGGTGCTTTTCTCCATCCTACATCGCCACTCACTGCCTATCCTAACTCAGACCCTCTGATTCACACCACCCCGTGATGTTTTTCTCACTCCTACTAGTGAATGTAATGTAACACACACCCGTACAATGTGCACCACCCTGCGATGTTTTTCAGAAACCTATCCTACATTGCCACTTCATGTTCCCTGACCTCCCTGTGCTGACCACCCCGCGGTGCTTTTCTCCATCTTACATTGCCACTCACTCCCTATCGTAATTCAGACCCTCCGATTCACACCACCCCGTGATGGTTTTTTCACTCCTACTAGTGAATGTAATGTAACACACACCCATAGAATGCGCGCCACCCCGCGATGTTTTTCTCACTCCTACTAGTGAATGTAATGTAACACACACCCATACAATGCGCACCACCCCGCGATGTTTTTCAGAAACCTATCCTACATTTCCACAGCAAGTTCCCTGCCCTCCCCATGCTGACAACCCCGCGGTGCTTTTCTCCATCCTACATTGCAACTCACTGTCTACCCTAATTCAGACCCTCCGATTCACACCACCCCGTGATGTTTTTCTCACTCCTACTAGTGAATGTAAAGTAACACCCACACATACAATGCGCACCACCCCGTGATGTTTTTCTCACTCCTACTTGTGAATGTAATGTAACACACAACCATACAATGCGCACCACCCCGCGATGTTTTTCAGAAACCTATCGTACATTGCTACTGCATGTTCCCTGACCTCCCCATGCTGACCACCCCGCGGTGCTTTTCTCCATCCTACATTGCCACTCACTGCCTATCCTAATTCAGACCATCCAATTCATACCACCCTGTGATGTTTTTCTCACTCCTACTCGTGAATGTAATGTAACACACACACATACAATGCGCACCACCCTGCGATATTTTTCAGAAACCTATCCTACATTGCCACTGCATGTTCCCTAACCTCACCATGATGACCACTCCGCGGTGCTTTTCTCCATCCTACATTGCCACTCACTGCCTATCCTAATTCAGAACCTCCGATTCACACCACCCCGCGATGTTTTTCTCACTCCTACTAGTGAATGTAATGTAACACACACCCATACAATGCGCACCACCCCGTGATGTTTTTCTCACTCCTACTAGTGAATGTAATGTAACTCAAACCCATACAATGCGCACCACCCAGTGATGTTTTTCTCACTCCTACTAGTGAATGTAATGTAACACACACCCATACAATGCGCACCACCCCGCGATCTTTTTCAGAAACCTATCCTACATTTCCACTGCATGTTCCCTGACTTCCCCATGCTGACCACCCCGCGGTGCTTTTCTCCATCCTACATTGCCACTCACTGCCTATCCTAATTCAGACCCTCCGATTCACACCACCCCGTGATGTTTTTCTCATTCCTACTAGTGAATGTAATGTAACACACACCCATACAATGCGCACCACCCCGCGATGTTTTTCAGAAACCTATCTTACATTGCTACTGCATGTTCCCTGACCTCCCCATGCTGACCACCCCGCGGTGCTTTTCTCCATCCTACATTGCCACTCACTGCCTATCCTAATTCAGACCATCCAATTCATACCACCCTGTGATGTTTTTCTCACTCCTACTAGTGAATGTAATGTAACACACACACATACAATGCGCACCACCCTGCGATGTTTTTCAGAAACCTATCCTACATTGCCACTGCATGTTCCCTGACCTCACCATGCTGACCACTCCGCGGTGCTTTTCTCCATCCTACATTGCCACTCACTGCCTATCCTAATTCAGAACCTCCGATTCACACCACCCCGTGATGTTTTTCTCACTCCTACTAGAGAATGTAATGTAACACACACCCATACAATGCGCACCACCCCGCGATGTTTTTCTCACTCCTACTAGTGAATATAATGTAACACACACCCATACAATGCGCACCACCCCGGGATGTTTTTCAGAAACCTATCCTACATTGCCACTGCATGTTCCCTGACCTCCCCATGCTGACCATCCCGCGGTGCTTTTCTCCATCCTACATCGCCACTCACTGCCTATTCTAACTCAGACCCTCTGATTCACACCACCCCGTGATGTTTTTCTCACTCCTACTAGTGAATGTAATGTAACACACACCCGTACAATGTGCACCACCCTGCGATGTTTTTCAGAAACCTATCCTACATTGCCACTTCATGTTCCCTGACCTCCCTATGCTGACCACCCCGCGGTGCTTTTCTCCATCCTACATTGCCACTCACTCCCTATCGTAATTCAGACCCTCCGATTCACACCACCCCGTGATGGTTTTTTCACTCCTACTAGTGAATGTAATGTAACACATACCCATAGAATGCGCGCCACCCCGCGATGTTTTTCTCACTCCTACTAGTGAATGTAATGTAACACACACCCATACAATGCGCACCACCCCGCGATGTTTTTCAGAAACCTATCCTACATTTCCACAGCAAGTTCCCTGCCCTCCCCATGCTGACAACCCCGCGGTGCTTTTCTCCATCCTACATTGCAACTCACTGTCTATCCTAATTCAGACCCTCCGATTCACACCACCCCGTGATGTTTTTCTCACTCCTACTAGTGAATGTAACGTAACACACACACATACAATGCGCACCACCCCGTGATGTTTTTCTCACTCCTACTTGTGAATGTAATGTAACACACAACCATACAATGCGCACCACCCCGCGATGTTTTTCAGAAACCTATCGTACATTGCTACTGCATGTTCCCTGACCTCCCCATGCTGACCACCCCGCGGTGCTTTTCTCCATCCTACATTGCCACTCACTGCCTATCCTAATTCAGACCATCCAATTCATACCACCCTGTGATGTTTTTCTCACTCCTACTCGTGAATGTAATGTAACACACACACATACAATGCGCACCACCCTGCGATGTTTTTCAGAAACCTATCCTACATTGCCACTGCATGTTCCCTGACCTCACCATGATGACCACTCCGCGGTGCTTTTCTCCATCCTACATTGCCACTCACTGCCTATCCTAATTCAGAACCTCCGATTCACACCACCCCGTGATGTTTTTCTCACTCCTACTAGAGAATGTAATGTAACACACACCCATACAATGCTCACCACCCCGCGATGTTTTTCTCACTCCTACTAGTGAATGTAATGTAACACACACCTATACAATGCGCACCACCCCGTGATGTTTTTCTCACTCCTACTAGTGAATGTAATGTAACTCAAACCCATACAATGCGCACCACCCAGTGATGTTTTTCTCACTCCTACTAGTGAATGTAATGTAACACACACCCATACAATGCGCACCACCCAGCGATCTTTTTCAGAAACCTATCCTACATTTCCACTGCATGTTCCCTGACTTCCCCATGCTGACCACCCCGCGGTGCTTTTCTCCATCCTACATTGCCACTCACTGCCTATCCTAATTTAGACCCTCCGATTCAAACCACCCCGTGATGTTTTTCTCACTCCTACTAGTGAATGTAATGTAACACACACCCATACAATGCGCACCACCCCGAGATGTTTTTCTCACTCCTACAAGGAATGTAATGTAACACACACCCATACAATGCGCACCACCCCGCGATGTTTTTCAGAAACCTATCGTACATTGATACTGAATGTTCCCTGACCTCCCCATGCTGACCACACCGCCGTGCTTTTCTCCATCCTACATTGCAACTCACTGCCTATCCTAATGCAGACCATCCGATTCACACCACCCCGTGATGTTTTTCTCACTCCTACTAGTGAATGTAATGCAACACACACACATACAATGCGCACCACCCCGCGATGTTTTTCAGAAACGCATCCTACATTGCCAATGCATGTTCCCTGACCTCCCCTTGCTGACCACCCCGCGGTGCTTTTCTCCATCCTACATTGCCACTCACTGCCTATCCTAATTCAGACCCTCCGATTCACACCACCCCGTGATGTTTTTCTCACTCCTAATAGTGAATGTAATGTAACACACACCCATACAATGGGCAAAACCCTGCGATGTGTTTCAGAAACCTATCCTACTTTCCCACTGCATGTTCCCTGACCTCCCCATGCTAACCACCCCGCGGTGCTTTTCTCCATCCTACATAGCCACTCACTGCCTATCCTAATTCAGTCCCTCCGATTCACACATCGCCGTGATGTTTTTCTCGTTCCTACTAGGGAATGTAATGTACCACATACCCATACAATGTGCACAACCCGCGATGTTTTTAAGAAACCTATCCTACATTGCCACTGCATGTTCCCTGATCTCCCCATGCTGACCACCCCGCGGTGCTTTTCTCCATCCAACATGCCACTCACTGCCTATCCTAATTCAGACCTACCGATTCACACCACCCCGTGATGTTTTTCTCACTCCTAATAGTGAATGTAATGTAACACACAGCCATACAATGCGCACCGCCCCGTGATGTTTTTCTCACTCCTACTAGTGATTGTAATGTAACACACACCCATATAATGCGCACCACACCGCGATGTTTTTCAGAAACCTATCCTACATTGCCACTGCATGTTCCCTGACCTCCCCATGCTGACCACCCCTCAGTGCTTTTCTCCATCGTATATTGCCACTCACTGCCTATCCTAATTCTGACCCTCTGATTCACACATCCCCGTGATGTTTTTCTCATTCCTACTAGTGAATGTAATGTAAAACACACCCATACAATGCGCACCACCCCGCGATATTTTTTCAGAAACCTATCCATCATTGCCACAGCATGTTCCCTGACCTCCCCATGCTGACCACCCTGCGGTGCTTTTCTCCATCCTACATTGCCACTCACTGCCTATCCTAATTCAGCCCCTCCGATTCACACCACCCCGTGATGTTTTTCTCACTTCTACTAGTGAATGTAATGTTACACACGCATACAATGCGCACCACCCCTTGACGTTTTTCTCACTCCTACTAGTGAATGTAATGTTACACACCCATATAACGCGCACCACCCTGCGATGTTTTTCAGAAACCTATCCTACATTGCCACTGCATGTTCCCTGACTTCCCCATGCTGACCACCCCGCGGTGCTTTTCTCCATCCTACATTGCCACTCACGGCCTATACTTATTCAGACCCTCCGATTCACACAACCCCGTGATGTTTTTCTCACTCCTACTAGTGAATGTAATGTAACACACACCCATACAATGCGCACCACCCCACGATGTTTTTCTCACTCCTACTAGTGAATGTAATGTAACACACACCAATACAATGCGCACCACCCAGCGATCTGTTTCAGAAACCTATCCTACTTTGCCACTGCATGTTCCATGACCTCCTCATGCTGACCACCCCGCGCTGCTTTTCTCCATCCTACATTGCCACTCACTGCCTATCCTAATTCAGACCCGCCGATTCACACATCCCCGTGATGTTTTTCTCACTCCTACTAGTGAATGTAATGTAACACACACCCATACAATGCGCACCACCCCGCGATGTTTTTCAGAAACCTATCCTACATTGCCACTCCATGTTCCCTGCCCTCCCCATGCTGACCACCCCGCGGTGCTTTTCTCCATCCTACATTGCCAGTCACTGCCTATCGTAATTCAGACCCTCCGATTCACACCACCCCGTGATGTTTTTCTCACTCCTACTAGTGAATGTAATGTAACACACACCCATATTATGCGCACCACCCCGTGATATTTTTCTCACTCCCACTAGTGAATGTAATATAAGACACACCCATACAATGCGCACCACCCCGTGATGTTTTTTTTCACTTCTACTAGTGAATGTAATGTAACACACACGCATACAATGCGCACCACCCCTTGACGTTTTTCTCACTCCTACTAGTGAATGTAATGTTACACACCCATATAACGCGCACCACCCTGCGATGTTTTTCAGAAACCTATCCTACATTGCCACTCCATGTTCCCTTACCTCCCCATGCTGACCACGCCGCGGTGCATTTCTCCATCCTACATTGCCACTCACTGCCTTTCCTAATTCAGACCCTCCGATTCACACCACCCCGTCATGTTTTTCTCACTCCTACTAGTGAATGTACTGTAACACACACCCATACAATGCGCACCACCCCGCGATGTTTTTCAGAAACCTATCCTAAATTGCCACCGTATGTTCCCTGCCCTCCCCATCCTGACCACCCCGCGGTGCTTTTTTCCATCCTGCATTGCCACTCACTGCCTATCCTAATTCAGACCCTCCGATTCACACCACCCCGTGATGTTTTTCTCACTCCTACTAGTGAATTTAATGTAACACACACACATACAATGCGCAACACCCCGTGATATTTTTCTCACTCCTACTAGTGAATGTAATATAACACACACCCATACAATGCGCACCACCCCGTGATGTTTTTTTCACTCCTACTAGTGAATGTAATGTGACACACACCTATACAATGCGCACCACCCCGTGATGTTTTTCTCACTCCTACTAGTGAATGTTAAGTAACACACACCCATACAATGCGCACCACCCCGCGATGTTTTTCAGAAACCTATCCTACATTGGCACTGCATGCTCCCTGACCTCCCCATGCTGACCACCCCGCGGTGCATTTCTCCATCCTACATTGCCACTCACTGCCTATCCTAATTCAGACCATCCGATTCACACCTCCCCGTGATGTTTTTCTCACTCGTACTAGTGAATGTAATGTAACACTCACCCATACAATGCGCACCACCCCGAGATGTTTTTCTCACTCCTACTAGTGAATGTAATGTAACACACACCCATACAATGCGCACCACCCCGCGACGTTTTTCTCATTCCTACTGGTGAATGTAATGTAACACACACCCATACAATGCGCACCACCCAGCGATCTTTTTCAGAAACCTATCCTACATTGCCACTGCATGTTCCCTGACCTCCCCAGGCTGACCACCCCGCGGTGGTTTTCCCCATCCTACATTGCCACTCACTGCCTATCCTAATTCAGACACTCCGATTCACACATCCCCGTGATGTTTTTCTCTCTCCTACTAGTGAAGTAATGTAACACACACCCATACAATGCGCACAACCCCGCCATGTTTTTCAGAAACCTATCCTACATTGCCACTGCATGTTACTTGACCTCCCCATGCTGACCACCCCGCGGTGCTTTTCTCCATCCTACATTGCCACTCACTGCGTATCCTAATTCAGACCCTCCGATTCACAACACCCCGTGACGTTTTTCTCACTACTACTCGTGAATGTAATGTAACACACACCGATCCAATGCGCACCACCCCGTGATGTTTTTCTCACTCCTACTAGTGAATGTAATGTAACACACACCGATACAATGCGCACCACCCCGTGATATTTTTCTCACTCCTACTAGTGAATGTAATGTAACACACACCCATACAATGCGCACCACCCCGTGATGTTTTTCTCACTGCTACTAGTGAATGTAATGTAACACACACCCATACAATGCGCACCACCCCGTGACGTTTTTCTCACTCCTACTAGTGAATGTAATGTAACACACACCCATACAATGCGCACCACCCCATGATGTTTTTCTCACTCCTACTAGTGAATGTAATGTAACACACACCCATACAATGCGCACCACCCAGCGATCTTTTTCAGAATCCTATCCTACATTGCCACTGCATGTTCCCTGACCTCCCCATGCTGACCACCCTGCGGTGCTTTTCTCCATCCTACATTGCCACTCACTGCCTATCCTAATTCAGGCCCTCCGATTCACACAACCCCTTGATGTTTTTCTCACTCCTACTAGTAAATGTAATGTAACACACACCCATACAATGCGCAGCACCCCGCGATGTTTTTCAGAAACCTAACCTACATTGCCACTGCATGTTCCCTGACCTCCCCATGCTGACCACCCTGCGGTGCTTTTCTCCATCCTACATTGCCACTCACTGCCTATCCTAATTCAGACCCTCCGATTCACACCACCCCGTGATGTTTTTCTCACTCCTACTAGTGAATGTAAAGTTACACACGCATACAATGCGCACCACGCCGCGACGTTTTTCTCACTCCTATTAGTGAATGTAATGTTACACACCCATATAACGCGCCCCACCCCGCGATGTTTTTCAGAAACCTATCCTACATTTCCACTGCATGTTCCCTGACCTCCCCATGCTGACCACCCCGCGGTGCTTTTCTCCATTCTAACTTGCCACTCACGGTCTATCCTAATTCAGAGCCTCCGATTCACACCACCCCATGATGTTTTTCTCACTCCTACTAGTGAATGTAATGTAACACACACCCACACAATGCGCACCACCCCGTGATATTTTTCTCACTCCTACTAGTGAATGTAATGTGACACACACCCATACAATGCGCACCACACCGTGATGTTTTTCTCACTCCTACTAGTGAATGTAATGTAACACACACCCATACAATGCGCACCACCCAGCGATCTTTTTCAGAAACCTATCCTACATTGCCACTGCATGTTCCCTGACCTCCCCATGCTGACCACCCCGCGGTGCTTTTCTCCATCCTACATTGCCACTCACTGCCTATCCTAATTCAGACCCTCCGATTAACACATCCCCGTGATGTTTTTCTCACTCCTACTAGTGAATGTAATGTAACACACACCCATACAATGCGCACCACCCCGCGATGTTTTTCAGAAACCTATCCTACATTGCCACTGCATGTTCCCTGACCTCTCCATGCTGATGACCCTGCGATGCTTTTCTCCATCCTACATTGCCACTCACTGCCTATCCTAATTCAGACCGTCCGATTCTCACCACCCCGTGATGTTTTTCTCACTCCTACTAGTGAATGTAATGTTACACACGCATACAATGCGCACCACCCCGCGACGTTTTTCTCACTCCTACTAGTGAACGTAATGTTACACACGAATATAACGCGCGCCACCCCGCGATGTTTTTCAGAAACCTATCCTACATTGCCACTGCATGTTCCCTGACCTCTCCATGCTGACCACCCCGCGGTGCTTTTCTCCATTCCAAATTGCCACTCACTGCCTATCCTAATTCAGACCCTCCGATTCACACCACCCCGTGATGTTTTTCTCACTCCTACTAGTGAATGTAATGTAAAACACACCCATACAATGCGCACCACCCCGTGATGTTTTTCTCACTCCTACTAATGAATGTAATGTAACACCCACCCATAAAATGCGCACCACCCAGCGATGTTTTTCTCACTCCTACTAGTGAATGTCATGTAACACACACCCATACAATGCGCACCACCCCGCGAAGTTTTTCAGAAACCTATCCTACATTGCCACTGCATGTTCCCTTACCTCCCCATGCTGACCACGCCGCGGTGCTTTTCTCCATCCTACATTGCCACTCACTGCCTTTCCTAATTCAGACCCTTCGATTCACACCACCCCGTGATGTTTTTCTCACTCCTACTAGTGAATGTCATGTAACACACACCCATACAATGCGCACCACCCCGCGATGTTTTTCAGAAACCTATCCTAAATTGCCACCGCATGTTCCCTGCCCTCCCCATCCTGACCACCCCGCGGTGCTTTTTTTCATCCTGCATTGCCACTCACTGCCTATCCTAATTCAGACCCTCCGATTCACACCACCCCGTGATGTTTTTCTCACTCCTACTAGTGAATTTAATGTAACACACACACATACAATGCGCAACACCCCGTGATATTTTTCTCACTCCTACTAGTGAATGTAATATAACACACACCTATACAATGCGCACCACCCCGTGATGTTTTTTTCACTCCTACTAGTGAATGTAATGTGACACACACCCATACAATGCGCACCACCCCGTGATGTTTTTCTCACTCCTACCAGTGAATGTAATGTAACACACACCCATACAGTGCGCAACACCCCGTGATGTTTTTCTCAATCCGACTAGTGAATGTAATGTAACACACACCCATACAATGCGCACCACCCCGTGATATTTTTCTCACTCCTACTAGTGAATGTAATGTAACACACACCCATACAATGCGCACCACCCCGTGATATTTTTCTCACTCTTACTAGTGAATGTAATATAACACACACCCATACAATGCGCACCACCCCGTGACGTTTTTTTCTCTTCTACTAGTGAATGTAATGTAACACACACCCATACAATGCGCACCACCCTGTGATGTTTTTCTCACTCCTACTAGTGAATTTAATGTAACACACACCCATACCATGCGCCCTACACGTGATGTTTTGCTCACTCCTACTAGGGAATGTAATGTAACACACACCCATACAATGCCCACCACCCCTCGATTTTTTTCAGAAACCTATCCTACATTGCCACTGCATGTTCCCTGACCTCCCCATGCTGACCACCCTGCGGTGCTTTTCTCCATCCTACATTGCCACTCACTGCCTATCCTAATTCAGACCCTCCGATTCACACCACCTCGTGATGTTTTTCTCACTCCTACTAGTGAATGTAACGTAACACACACCCATACAATGCGCACCACCCCGTGATGTTTTTCTCACTCCTACTTGTGAATGTAATGTAACACACACCCATACAATGCGCACCACCCCGCGATGTTTTTCAGAAACCTATCCTAAATTGCCACCGTATGTTCCCTGCCCTCCCCATCCTGACCACCCCGCGGTGCTTTTTTCCATCCTGCATTGCCACTCACTGCCTATCCTAATTCAGACCCTCCGATTCACACCACCCCGTGATGTTTTTCTCACTCCTACTAGTGAATTTAATGTAACACACACACATACAATGCGCAACACCCCGTGATATTTTTCTCACTCCTACTAGTGAATGTAATATAACACACACCCATACAATGCGCACCACCCCGTGATGTTTTTTTCACTCCTACTAGTGAATGTAATGTGACACACACCTATACAATGCGCACCACCCCGTGATGTTTTTCTCACTCCTACTAGTGAATGTTAAGTAACACACACCCATACAATGCGCACCACCCCGCGATGTTTTTCAGAAACCTATCCTACATTGGCACTGCATGCTCCCTGACCTCCCCATGCTGACCACCCCGCGGTGCATTTCTCCATCCTACATTGCCACTCACTGCCTATCCTAATTCAGACCATCCGATTCACACCTCCCCGTGATGTTTTTCTCACTCGTACTAGTGAATGTAATGTAACACTCACCCATACAATGCGCACCACCCCGAGATGTTTTTCTCACTCCTACTAGTGAATGTAATGTAACACACACCCATACAATGCGCACCACCCCGCGACGTTTTTCTCATTCCTACTGGTGAATGTAATGTAACACACACCCATACAATGCGCACCACCCAGCGATCTTTTTCAGAAACCTATCCTACATTGCCACTGCATGTTCCCTGACCTCCCCAGGCTGACCACCCCGCGGTGGTTTTCCCCATCCTACATTGCCACTCACTGCCTATCCTAATTCAGACACTCCGATTCACACATCCCCGTGATGTTTTTCTCTCTCCTACTAGTGAATGTAATGTAACACACACCCATACAATGCGCACAACCCCGCCATGTTTTTCAGAAACCTATCCTACATTGCCACTGCATGTTACTTGACCTCCCCATGCTGACCACCCCGCGGTGCTTTTCTCCATCCTACATTGCCACTCACTGCGTATCCTAATTCAGACCCTCCGATTCACAACACCCCGTGACGTTTTTCTCACTACTACTCGTGAATGTAATGTAACACACACCGATCCAATGCGCACCACCCCGTGATGTTTTTCTCACTCCTACTAGTGAATGTAATGTAACACACACCGATACAATGCGCACCACCCCGTGATATTTTTCTCACTCCTACTAGTGAATGTAATGTAACACACACCCATACAATGCGCACCACCCCGTGATGTTTTTCTCACTGCTACTAGTGAATGTAATGTAACACACACCCATACAATGCGCACCACCCCGTGACGTTTTTCTCACTCCTACTAGTGAATGTAATGTAACACACACCCATACAATGCGCACCACCCCATGATGTTTTTCTCACTCCTACTAGTGAATGTAATGTAACACACACCCATACAATGCGCACCACCCAGCGATCTTTTTCAGAATCCTATCCTACATTGCCACTGCATGTTCCCTGACCTCCCCATGCTGACCACCCTGCGGTGCTTTTCTCCATCCTACATTGCCACTCACTGCCTATCCTAATTCAGGCCCTCCGATTCACACAACCCCTTGATGTTTTTCTCACTCCTACTAGTAAATGTAATGTAACACACACCCATACAATGCGCAGCACCCCGCGATGTTTTTCAGAAACCTAACCTACATTGCCACTGCATGTTCCCTGACCTCCCCATGCTGACCACCCTGCGGTGCTTTTCTCCATCCTACATTGCCACTCACTGCCTATCCTAATTCAGACCCTCCGATTCACACCACCCCGTGATGTTTTTCTCACTCCTACTAGTGAATGTAATGTTACACACGCATACAATGCGCACCACGCCGCGACGTTTTTCTCACTCCTATTAGTGAATGTAATGTTACACACCCATATAACGCGCCCCACCCCGCGATGTTTTTCAGAAACCTATCCTACATTTCCACTGCATGTTCCCTGACCTCCCCATGCTGACCACCCCGCGGTGCTTTTCTCCATTCTAACTTGCCACTCACGGTCTATCCTAATTCAGAGCCTCCGATTCACACCACCCCATGATGTTTTTCTCACTCCTACTAGTGAATGTAATGTAACACACACCCATACAATGCGCACCACCCCGTGATATTTTTCTCACTCCTACTAGTGAATGTAATGTGACACACACCCATACAATGCGCACCACACTGTGATGTTTTTCTCACTCCTACTAGTGAATGTAATGTAACACACACCCATACAATGCGCACCACCCAGCGATCTTTTTCAGAAACCTATCCTACATTGCCACTGCATGTTCCCTGACCTCCCCATGCTGACCACCCCGCGGTGCTTTTCTCCATCCTACATTGCCACTCATTGCCTATCCTAATTCAGACCCTCCGATTAACACATCCCCGTGATGTTTTTCTCACTCCTACTAGTGAATGTAATGTAACACACACCCATACAATGCGCACCACCCCGCGATGTTTTTCAGAAACCTATCCTACATTGCCACTGCATGTTCCCTGACCTCTCCATGCTGATGACCCTGCGGTGCTTTTCTCCATCCTACATTGCCACTCACTGCCTATCCTAATTCAGACCGTCCGATTCTCACCACCCCGTGATGTTTTTCTCACTCCTACTAGTGAATGTAATGTTACACACGCATACAATGCGCACCACCCCGCGACGTTTTTCTCACTCCTACTAGTGAACGTAATGTTACACACGAATATAACGCGCGCCACCCCGCGATGTTTTTCAGAAACCTATCCTACATTGCCACTGCATGTTCCCTGACCTCTCCATGCTGACCACCCCGCGGTGCTTTTCTCCATTCCAAATTGCCACTCACTGCCTATCCTAATTCAGACCCTCCGATTCACACCACCCCGTGATGTTTTTCTCACTCCTACTAGTGAATGTAATGTAAAACACACCCATACAATGCGCACCACCCCGTGATGTTTTTCTCACTCCTACTAATGAATGTAATGTAACACCCACCCATAAAATGCGCACCACCCAGCGATGTTTTTCTCACTCCTACTAGTGAATGTCATGTAACACACACCCATACAATGCGCACCACCCCGCGAAGTTTTTCAGAAACCTATCCTACATTGCCACTGCATGTTCCCTTACCTCCCCATGCTGACCACGCCGCGGTGCTTTTCTCCATCCTACATTGCCACTCACTGCCTTTCCTAATTCAGACCCTTCGATTCACACCACCCCATGATGTTTTTCTCACTCCTACTAGTGAATGTCATGTAACACACACCCATACAATGCGCACCACCCCGCGATGTTTTTCAGAAACCTATCCTAAATTGCCACCGCATGTTCCCTGCCCTCCCCATCCTGACCACCCCGCGGTGCTTTTTTTCATCCTGCATTGCCACTCACTGCCTATCCTAATTCAGACCCTCCGATTCACACCACCCCGTGATGTTTTTCTCACTCCTACTAGTGAATTTAATGTAACACACACACATACAATGCGCAACACCCCGTGATATTTTTCTCACTCCTACTAGTGAATGTAATATAACACACACCTATACAATGCGCACCACCCCGTGATGTTTTTTTCACTCCTACTAGTGAATGTAATGTGACACACACCCATACAATGCGCACCACCCCGTGATGTTTTTCTCACTCCTACCAGTGAATGTAATGTAACACACACCCATACAGTGCGCAACACCCCGTGATGTTTTTCTCAATCCGACTAGTGAATGTAATGTAACACACACCCATACAATGCGCACCACCCCGTGATGTTTTTCTCACTCCTACTAGTGAATGTAATGTAACACACACCCATACAATGCGCACCACCCCGTGATATTTTTCTCACTCCTACTAGTGAATGTAATATAACACACACCCATACAATGCGCACCACCCCGTGACGTTTTTTTCTCTTCTACTAGTGAATGTAATGTAACACACACCCATACAATGCGCACCACCCTGTGATGTTTTTCTCACTCCTACTAGTGAATTTAATGTAACACACACCCATACCATGCGCCCTACACGTGATGTTTTGCTCACTCCTACTAGGGAATGTAATGTAACACACACCCATACAATGCCCACCACCCCTCGATTTTTTTCAGAAACCTATCCTACATTGCCACTGCATGTTCCCTGACCTCCCCATGCTGACCACCCTGCGGTGCTTTTCTCCATCCTACATTGCCACTCACTGCCTATCCTAATTCAGACCCTCCGATTCACACCACCTCGTGATGTTTTTCTCACTCCTACTAGTGAATGTAACGTAACACACACCCATACAATGCGCAACACCCCGCGATGTTTTTCAGAAACCTATCCTACATGGCCACTGCATGTTCCCTGACCTCCCCATGCTGACCACCTTGCGGTGCTTTTCTCCATCCTACATTGCCACTCACTCCCTATCCTAATACAGACCCTCCGATTCACACCTCCCCGTGATGTTTTTCTCACTCCTACTAGTGAATGTAATGTAACACTCACCCATACAATGCGCACCACCCCGTGATGTTTTTCTCACTCCTACTAGTGAATGTAATGTAACACACACCCATACAATGCACACCAACCCCGAGATGTTTTTCTCACTCTTACTAGTGAATGTAATGTAACAAACACCCATACAATGCGCACCACCCCGCGATGTTTTTAAGAAACCTATCCTACATTGCCACTGCGTGTTCCCTGACCTCCCCATGCTGACCACGCCGCGGTGCTTTTCTCCATCCTACATTGCCACTCAGGGCCTATACTAATTCAGACCCTCCGATTCACACCACCCCGTGATGTTTTTCTCACTCCTACTAGTGAATGTAATGTAACACACACCCATACAATGCGCACCACCCCGTGATGTTTTTCTCACTCCTAGTAGTGAATGTAATGTAACACACACCCATACAATGCGCACCACCGTGTGATGTTTTTCTCACTCCTACTAGTGAATGTAATGTAACACACACCCATACAATGCGCACCACCCCGTGATGTTTTTCTCACTCCTACTAGTGAATGTAATGTAACACACACCCATACACTGCACACCACCCCGTGATGTTTTTCTCACTCCTACTAGTGAATGTAATGTAACACACACCCATACAATGCGCACCACCCAGCGATCTTTTTCAGAAACCTATCCTACATTGCCACTGCATGTTCCCTGACCCCTCATGCTGACCACCCCGCGGTGCTTTTTTCCATCCTGCATTGCCACTCACTGCCTATCCTAATTCAGACCCTCCGATTCACACCACCCCGTGATGTTTTTCTCACTCCTACTAGTGAATTTAATGTAACACACACACATACAATGCGCAACACCCCGTGATATTTTTCTCACTCCTACTAGTGAATGTAATATAACACACACCTATACAATGCGCACCACCCCGTGATGTTTTTTTCACTCCTACTAGTGAATGTAATGTGACACACACCCATACAATGCGCACCACCCCGTGATGTTTTTCTCACTCCTACCAGTGAATGTAATGTAACACACACCCATACAATGCGCACCACCCCGCGATGTTCTTCAGAAACCTATCCTACATTGCCACTGCATGTTCCCTGACCTCCCCATGCTGACCACCCTGCGGTGCTTTTCTCCATCCTACATTGCCACTCACTGCCTATCCTAATTCAGACCCTCCGATTCACACCTCCCCGTGATGTTTTTCTCACTCGTACTAGTGAATGTAATGTAACACTCCCCCATACAATGCGCACCACCCCGTGATGTTTTTCTCACTCCTACTAGTGAATGTAATGTAACACACACCCATACAATGCGCACCAACTCTGAGATGTTTTTCTCACTTCTACTAGTGAATGTAATGTAACACACACCCATACAATGCGCACCACCCCGCGATGTTTTTCAGAAACCTATCCTACATTGCCACTGCGTGTTCCCTGACCTCCCTATGCTGACCACGCCGCGGTGCTTTTCTCCATCCTACATTGCCAATCACGGCCTATACTAATTCAGACACTCCGATTCACACCACCCCGTCATGTTTTTCTCACTCCTACTAGTGAATGTACTGTAACACACACCCATACAATGCGCACCACCCCGCGATGTTTTTCTCATTCCTACTGGTGAATGTAATGTAACACACACCCATACAATGCGCACCACCCAGCGATCTTTTTCAGAAACCTATCCTACATTGCCACTGCATGTTTCCTGACCTCCCCAGGCTGACCACCCCGCGGTGCTTTTCTCCATCCTACATTGCCACTCACTGCGTATCCTAATTCAGACCCTCCGATTCACACCACCCCGTGACGTTTTTCTCACTACTACTCGTGAATGTAATGTAACACACACCGATCCAATGCGCACCACCCCGTGATGTTTTTCTCACTCCTACTAGTGAATGTAATGTAACACACACCGATACAATGCGCACCACCCCGTGATATTTTTCTCACTCCTACTAGGGAATGTAACGTAACACACACCCATACAATGCGCACCACCCTGTGATGTTTTTCTCACTGCTACTAGTGAATGTAATGTAACACACACCCATACAATGCGCACCACCCCGTGATGTTTTTCTCACTCCTACTAGTGAATATAATGTAACACACACCCATACAATGCGCACAACCCCGCCATGTTTTTCAGAAACCTATCCTACATTGCCACTGCATGTTACCTGACCTCCCCATGCTGACCACCCCGCGGTGCTTTTTTCCATCCTACATTGCCACTCACTGCGTATCCTAATTCAGACCCTCCGATTCACACCACCCCGTGACGTCTTTCTCACTACTACTCGTGAATGTAATGTAACACACACCGATCCAATGCGCACTACCCCGTGATGTTTTTCTCACTCCTACTAGTGAATGTAATGTAACACACACCGATACAATGCGCAACACCCCGTGATATTTTTCTCACTCCTACTAGGGAATGTAATGTAACACACACCCATACAATGCGCACCACCCTGTGATGTTTTTCTCACTGCTACTAGTGAATGTAATGTAACACACACCCATACAATGCGCACCACCCCGTGATGTTTTTCTCACTCCTACTAGTGAATGTAATGTAACACACACCCATACAATGCGCACCACCCCGCGATGTTTTTCAGAAACCTATCCTATATTGCCACTGCGTGTTCCCTGACCTCCCCATGCTGACCATCCTGCGGTGCTTTTCTCCATTATACATTGCCACTCACTGCCTATCCTAATTCAGACCCTCCGATTCACACCTCCCCATGATGTTTTTCTCACTCCTACTAGTGAATGTAATGTAACACTCACCCATACAATGTGCACCACCCCGTGATGTTTTTCTCACTCCTACTAGTGAATGTAATGTAACACACACCCATACAAAGTGCACCACCCCTCGATGTTTCTCAGAAACCTATCCATCATTGCCACTGCATGTTCCCTGACCTCCCCGTGCTGACCACCCCGCGGTGCTTTTCTCCATCATACATTGCCACTCACTGCCTATCCTAATTCAGAACCTCCGATTCACACCTCCCCGTGATGTTTTTCTCACTCCTAATAGTGAATGTAATGTAACACACACCCATACAATGCGCACCACCCCGTGATATTTTTCTCACTCCTACTAGTGAATGTAATATAACACACACCCATACAATGCGCACCACCCCGTGACGTTTTTTCACTTCTACTAGTGAATGTAATATAACACACACCCATACAATGCGCACCACCCTGTGATGTTTTTCTCACTCCTACTAGTGAATTTAATGTAACACACACCCATACCATGCGCCCTACACGTGATGTTTTGCTCACTCCTACTAGGGAATGTAATGTAACACACACCCATACAATGCCCACCACCCCTCGATTTTTTTCAGAAACCTATCCTACATTGCCACTGCATGTTCCCTGACCTCCCCATGCTGACCACCCTGCGGTGCTTTTCTCCATCCTACATTGCCACTCACTGCCTATCCTAATTCAGACCCTCCGATTCACACCACCTCGTGATGTTTTTCTCACTCCTACTAGTGAATGTATCGTAACACACACCCATACAATGCGCAACACCCCGCGATGTTTTTCAGAAACCTATCCTACATGGCCACTGCATGTTCCCTGACCTCCCCATGCTGACCACCTTGCGGTGCTTTTCTCCATCCTACATTGCCACTCACTGCCTATCCTAATACAGACCCTCCGATTCACACCTCCCCGTGATGTTTTTCTCACTCCTACTAGTGAATGTAATGTAACACTCACCCATACAATGCGCACCACCCCGTGATGTTTTTCTCACTCCTACTAGTGAATGTAATGTAACACACACCCATACAATGCACACCAACCCCGAGATGTTTTTCTCACTCTTACTAGTGAATGTAATGTAACAAACACCCATACAATGCGCACCACCCCGCGATGTTTTTAAGAAACCTATCCTACATTGCCACTGTGTGTTCCCTGACCTCCCCATGCTGACCACGCCGCGGTGCTTTTCTCCATCCTACATTGCCACTCAGGGCCTATACTAATTCAGACCCTCCGATTCACACCACCCCGTGATGTTTTTCTCACTCCTACTAGTGAATGTAATGTAACACACACCCATACAATGCGCACCACCCCGTGATGTTTTTCTCACTCCTAGTAGTGAATGTAATGTAACACACACCCATACAATGCGCACCACCGTGTGATGTTTTTCTCACTCCTACTAGTGAATGTAATGTAACACACACCCATACAATGCGCACCACCCCGTGATGTTTTTCTCACTCCTACTAGTGAATGTAATGTAACACACACCCATACAATGCGCACCCCCCCATGATGTTTTTCTCACTCCTACTAGTGAATGTTATGTAACACACACCCATACACTGCACACCACCCCGTGATGTTTTTCTCACTCCTACTAGTGAATGTAATGTAACACACACCCATACAATGCGCACCACCCAGCGATCTTTTTCAGAAACCTATCCTACATTGCCAATGCATGTTCCCTGACCCCTCATGCTGACCACCCCGCGGTGCTTTTCTCCATCCTACATTGCCACTCACTGCCTATCCTAATTCAGACCCTCCGATTCACACATCCCCGTGATGTTTTTCTCACTCCTACTAGTGAATGTAATGTAACACACACCGATGCAATGCGCACCACCCCGTGATATTTTTCTCACTCCTACTAGTGAATATAATGTAACACACACCCATACCATGCGCCCCACACGTGATGTTTTGCTCACTCCTACTAGGGAATGTAATGTAACACACACCCATACAATGCCCACCACCCCTCGATTTTTTTCAGAAACCTATCCTACATTGCCACTGCATGTTCCCTGACCTCCCCATGCTGACCACCCTGCGGTGCTTTTCTCCATCCTACATTGCCACTCACTGCCTATCCTAATTCAGACCCTCCGATTCACACCACCTCGTCATGTTTTTCTCACTCCTACTAGTGAATGTAACGTAACACACACCCATACAATGCGCAACACCCCGCGATGTTTTTCAGAAACCTATCCTACATGGCCACTGCATGTTCCCTGACCTCCCCATGCTGACCACCTTGCAGTGCTTTTCTCCATCCTACATTGCCACTCACTGCCTATCCTAATACAGACCCTCCGATTCACACCTCCCCGTGATGTTTTTCTCACTCCTACTAGTGAATGTAATGTAACACTCACCCATACAATGCGCACCACCCCGTGATGTTTTTCTCACTCCTACTAGTGAATGTAATGTAACACACACCCATACAATGCACACCAACACCGAGATGTTTTTTTCACTCTTACTAGTGAATGTAATGTAACAAACACCCATACAATGCGCACCACCCCGCGATGTTTTTAAGAAACCTATCCTACATTGCCACTGCGTGTTCCCTGACCTCCCCATGCTGACCACGCCGCGGTGCTTTTCTCCATCCTACATTGCCACTCAGGGCCTATACTAATTCAGACCCTCCGATTCACACCACCCCGTGATGTTTTTCTCACTCCTACTAGTGAATGTAATGTAACACACACCCATACAATGCGCACCACCCCGTGATGTTTTTCTCACTCCTAGTAGTGAATGTAATGTAACACATACCCATACAATGCGCACCACCGTGTGATGTTTTTCTCACTCCTACTAGTGAATGTAATGTAACACACACCCATACAATGCGCACCACCCCGTGATGTTTTTCTCACTCCTACTAGTGAATGTAATGTAACACACACCCATACAATGCGCACCCCCCCATGATGTTTTTCTCACTCCTACTAGTGAATGTAATGTAACACACACCCATACACTGCACACCACCCCGTGATGTTTTTCTCACTCCTACTAGTGAATGTAATGTAACACACACCCATACAATGCGCACCACCCAGCGATCTTTTTCAGAAACCTATCCTACATTGCCACTGCATGTTCCCTGACCCCTCATGCTGACCACCCCGCGGTGCTTTTCTCCATCCTACATTGCCACTCACTGCCTATCCTAATTCAGACCCTCCGATTCACACATCCCCGTGATGTTTTTCTCACTCCTACTAGTGAATGTAATGTAACACACACGCATACAATGCGCACCACCCCGCGACGTTTTTCTCACTCCTACTAGTGAATGTAATGTTACACACCCATATAACGCGCACCACCCCGTGATGTTTTTCTCACTCCTACTAATGAATGTAATGTAACACCCACCCATAAAATGCGCACCACCCCGCGATGTTTTTCTCACTCCTACTAGTGAATGTCATGTAACACACACCCATACAATGCGCACCACCCCGCGATGTTTTTCAGATACCTATCCTACATTGCCAATGCGTGTTCCCTGCCCTCTCCATGCTGACCACCCCGCGGTGCTTTTCTCCATCCTGCATTGCCACTCACTGCCTATCCTAATTCAGACCCTCCGATTCACACCACCCCGTGATGTTTTTCTCACTCCTACTAGAGAATTTAATGTAACACACACCCATACAATGCGCACCAGCCCGTGATATTTTTCTCACTCCTACTAGTGAATGTAATATAACACACACGCATACAGTGCGCACCACCCCGTGATGTTTTTTCACTCCTACTAGTGAATGTAATGTAACACACACCGATGCAATGCGCACCACCCCGTGATATTTTTCTCACTCCTACTAGTGAATATAATGTAACACACACCCATACCATGCGCCCCACACGTGATGTTTTGCTCACTCCTACTAGGGAATGTAATGTAACACACACCCATACAATGCGCACCACCCCTCGATTTTTTTCAGAAACCTATCCTACATTGCCACTGCATGTTCCCTGACCTCCCCATGCTGACCACCCTGCGGTGCTTTTCTCCATCCTACATTGCCACTCACTGCCTATCCTAATTCAGACCCTCGATTCACACCACCTCGTGATGTTTTTCTCACTTCTGCTAGTGAATGTAACGTAACAAACACCCATACAATGTGCACCACACCGCGATGTTTTTCAGAAACCTATCCTACATTGCCACTGCATGTTCCCTGACCTCCACATGCTGACCACCCTGCGGTGCTTTTCTCCATCCTACATTGCCACTCACTGCCTATCCTAATTCAGACCCTCCGATTCACACCTCCCCGTGATGTTTTTCTCACTCCTACTAGTGAATGTAATGTAACACTCACCCATACAATGCGCACCACCCCGTGATGTTTTTCGCACTCCTACTAGTGAATGTAATGTAACACACACCCATACAAAGTGCACAACCCCTCGATGTTTTTCAGAAACCTATCCATCATTGCCACTGCATGTTCCCTGACCTCCCCGTGCTGACCACCCCGCGGTGCTTTTCTCCATCCTACATTGCCACTCACTGCCTATCCTAATTCAGAACCTCCGATTCACACCTCCCCGTGATGTTTTTCTCACTCCTAATAGTGAATTTATGTAACACACACCCATACAATGCGCACCACCCCGTGATATTTTTCTCACTCCTACTAGTGAATGTAATATAACACACACCCATACAATGCGCACCACCCCGTGACATTTTTTTCACTTCTACTAGTGAATGTAATGTAACACACACCCATACAATGCGCACCACCCCGTGATGTTTTTCTCACTCCTACTAGTGAATGTAATGTAACACACACCCATACCATGCGCCCCACACGTGATGTTTTGCTCACTCCTACTAGGGAATGTAATGTAACACACACCCATACAATGCCCACCACCCCTCGATTTTTTTCAGAAACCTATCCTACATTGCCACTGCATGTTCCCTGACCTCCCCATGCTGACCACACTGCGGTGCTTTTCTCCATCCTACATTGCCACTCACTGCCTATCCTAATTCAGACCCTCCGATTCACACCACCCCTTGATGTTTTTCTCACTCCTACTAGTGAATGTAACGTTACACACGCATACAATGCGCACCACGCCGCGACATTTTTCCCACTCCCATTAGTGAATGTAATGTTACACACCCATATAACGCGCCCCACCCCGCGATGTTTTTCAGAAAACTATCCTACATTGCCACTGCATGTTCCCTGACCTCCCCATGCTGACCACCCCGCGGTGCTTTTCTCCATTCTACATTGCCACTCACGGCCTATCTTAATTCAGAGCCTCCGAATCACACCACCCCGTGATGTTTTTCTCACTCCTACTAGTGAATGTAATGTAACACACACCCATATAATGTGCACCACCCCGTGATGTTTTTCTCACTCCTACTAGTGAATATAATGTAACACACACCCATACAATGCGCACCACCCCGTGATGTTTTTCTCACTCCTACTAGTGAATGTAATGTAACACACACCCATACAATTCGCACCACCCAGCGATCATTTTCAGAAACCTATCCTACATTGCCACTGCATGTTCCCTGACCTCCACATGCTGACCACCCCGCGGTGCTTTTCTCCATCCTACATTGCCACTCACTGCCTATCCTAATTCAGACCCTCCGATTCACACATCCCCGTGATGTTTTTCTCACTCCTAGTAGTGAATGTAATGTAACACACACCCATACAATGCGCACCACCCCGCGATGTTTTTCAGAAACATATCCTACATTGCCACTGCATGTTCCCTGACCTCCCCATGCTGACCACCCTGCGGTGCTTTTCTCCATCCTACATTGCCACTCACTGCCTATCCTAATTCAGACCGTCCGATTCACACCACCCCGTGATGTTTTTCTCACTTCTACTAGTGAATGTAATCTTACACACGCATACAATGCGCACCACCCCGTGATGTTTTTCTCACGCCTACTAGTGAATATAATGTAACACACACCCGTACAATGCGCACCACCCCGCGATGTTTTTAAGAAACCTATCCTACATTGCCACTGCGTGTTCCCTGAGATCCCCATGCTGACCACGCCGCGGTGCATTTCTCCATCCTACATTGCCACTCACGGCCTATACTAATTCAGACCCTCCGATTCACACCACCCCGTGATGTTTTTCTCACTCCTACTAGTGAATGTAATGTAACACACACCGATACAATGCGCACCACCCCGTGATGTTTTTCTCACTCCTACTAGTGAATCTAATGTAACACACACCCATACAATGCGCACCACCCCGTGATGTTTTTCTCACTCCTACTAGTGAATGTAATGTAACACACACCCATACAATGCGCACCACCCCGTGATGTTTTTCTCACTCCTACTAGTGAATGTAATGTAAAACACACCCATACAATGCTTACCACCCCGCGATGTTTTTTCAGAAACCTATCCTATATTGCCACTGCATGTTCCCTGACCTCCCCATGCTAACCACACTGCGGTGCTTTTCTCCATCCTACATTGCCACTCACTGCCTATCCTAATTCAGACCCTCCGATTCACACCTCCCCGTGATGTTTTTCTCACTCCTACTAGTGAATGTAATGTAACACTCACCCATACAATGCGCACCACCCCGTGATGTTTTTCTCACTCCTACTAGTGAATGAAATGTAACACACACCCATACAATGCGCAACACCCCGCGATGTTTTTCTCACTCCTACTAGTGAATGTAATGTAACACTCACCCATACAATGCTCCCCACCCCGTGATGTTTTTCTCACTCCTACTAGGGAATGTAATGTAACACACACCCATACAATGCGCACCACCCCTCGATGTTTTTCAGAAACCTATCCTACATTGCCACTGCATGTACCCTGACCTCCACATGCTGACCACCCTGCGGTGCTTTTCTCCATCCTACATTGCCACTCACTGCCTATCCTAATTCAGGCCCTCCGATTCACACCACCCCGTGACGTTTTTCTCACTCCTACTTGTGAATGTAATGTAACACACACCCATACAATGCGCACCACCCCGCGATGTTTTTCAGAAACCTATCCTACATTGCCACTGCATGTTCCCTGACCTCCCCATGCTGACCACCCCGCGGTGCTTTTCTCCATCCTACATTTCCACTCACTGCCTATCCTAATTCAGACCCTCTGATTCACACCTCCCCGTGATGTTTTTCTCACTCCTACTAGTGAATGTAATGTAACACTCACCCATACAATGCGCACCACCCCGTGATGTTTTTCTCACTCCTACTAGTGAATGAAATGTAACACACACCCATACAATGCGCACCACCCCGCGATGTTTTTCTCACTCCTACTAGTGAATGTAATGTAACACACACCCATACAATGCGCACCACCCCGCGATGTTTTTCTCACTCCTACTAGTAAATGTAATGTAACACAAACCCATACAATGCGCACCACCCGCGATGTTTTTCAGAAACCTATCCTACATTGCCACTGCATATTCCCTGACCTCCCCATGCTGACCATCCTGCGGTGCTTTTCTCCATCCTACATTGCCACTCACTGCCTATCCTAATTCAGACCCTCCGATTCACACCACCCCGTGATGTTTTTCTCACTCCTACTAGTGAATGTAATGTTACACACGCATACAATGCGCACCACGCCGCGACGTTTTTCTCACTCCTATTAGTGAATGTAATGTTACACACCCATATAACGCGCCCCACCCCGCGATGTTTTTCAGAAACCTATTCTACATTGCCACTGCATGTTCCCTGTCCTCCCCATGCTGACCACCCCGCGGTGCTTTTCTCCATTCTACATTGCCACTCATGGCTTATCCTAATTTAGACCCTCCGATTCACACCACCCCGTGATGTTTTTCTCACTCCTACTAGTGAATGTAATGTAACACACACCCATACAATGCGCACCACCCAGTTATGTTTTTCTCACTCCTACTAGTGAATGTAATGTAACAAACACCCATACAATGCGCACCACCCCGCGATCTATTTCAGAAACCTCTCCTACTTCACCACTGCATTTTCCCTGACTTCCCCATGCTGACCACCCCGCGGTGCTTTTCTCCATCCTACATTGCCACTCACTGCCTATCCTAATTCAGACCCTCTGATTCACACCTCCCCGTGATGTTTTTCTCACTCCTACTAGTGAATGTAATGTAACACTCACCCATACAATGCGCACCACCCCGTGATGTTTTTCTCACTCCTACTAGTGAATGAAATGTAACACACACCCATACAATGCGCACCACCCCGCGATGTTTTTCTCACTCCTACTAGTGAATGTAATGTAACACACACCCATACAATGCGCACCACCCCGCGATGTTTTTCTCACTCCTACTAGTAAATGTAATGTAACACAAACCCATACAATGCGCACCACCCGCGATGTTTTTCAGAAACCTATCCTACATTGCCACTGCATATTCCCTGACCTCCCCATGCTGACCATCCTGCGGTGCTTTTCTCCATCCTACATTGCCACTCACTGCCTATCCTAATTCAGACCCTCCGATTCACACCACCCCGTGATGTTTTTCTCACTCCTACTAGTGAATGTAATGTTACACACGCATACAATGCGCACCACGCCGCGACGTTTTTCTCACTCCTATTAGTGAATGTAATGTTACACACCCATATAACGCGCCCCACCCCGCGATGTTTTTCAGAAACCTATTCTACATTGCCACTGCATGTTCCCTGTCCTCCCCATGCTGACCACCCCGCGGTGCTTTTCTCCATTCTACATTGCCACTCATGGCTTATCCTAATTTAGACCCTCCGATTCACACCACCCCGTGATGTTTTTCTCACTCCTACTAGTGAATGTAATGTAACACACACCCATACAATGCGCACCACCCAGTTATGTTTTTCTCACTCCTACTAGTGAATGTAATGTAACAAACACCCATACAATGCGCACCACCCCGCGATCTATTTCAGAAACCTCTCCTACTTCACCACTGCATTTTCCCTGACTTCCCCATGCTGACCACCCCGCGGTGCTTTTCTCCATCCTACATTGCCACTCACTGCCTATCCTAATTTAGACCCTCCGATTCACACCAACCCGTGATGTTTTTCTCACTCCTACTAGTGAATATAATGTAACACACACCGATACAATGCGCACCACCCAGCGATCATTTTCAGAAACCAATCCTACATTGCCACTGCATGTTCCCTGACCTCCCCATGCTGACCACCCCGCGGTGCTTTTCTCCATCCTACATTGCCACTCACTGCCTATCCTAATTCAGACCCTCCGATTCACACCACCCCGTGATGTTTTTCTCACTCCTACTAGTGAATGTAATGTAACACACACCCATACAATGCGCACCACCCCGTGATGTTTTTGTCACTCCTACTAGGGAATGTAATGTAACACACACCCATACAATGCGCACCACCCCGCGATGTTTTTCAGTAACCTATCCATCATTCCCACTGCATGTTCCCTGACCTCCCCATGCTGAACACCCTGCGGTGCTTTTCTCCATCCTACATTGCCACTCACTGCCTATCCTAATTCAGACCCTCCGATTCACACCTCCCCGTGATGTTTTTCTCACTCCTAATAGTGAATGTAATGTAACACACACCCATACAATGCGCACCACTCCGCGATGTTTTTCTAACTGCTACTAGTGAATGTAATGTAACACACACCCATACAATGCGCACAACCCCGCGATGTTTTTCAGAAACCTATCCTATATTGCCACTGCATGTTCCCTGACCTCCCCATGCTGACCACCCCGTGGTGCTTTTCTCGATCCTACATTGCCACTCACTGCCTATCCTAATTCAGACCCTCCGATTCACACATCCCCGTGATGTTTTTCTCACTGCTACTAGTGAATGTAATGTAACACACACCCATACAGTGCGCACCACCCCGCGACGTTTTTCAGAAAGCTATCCTACATTGCCACTGCATGTTCCCAGACCTTCCCATGCTGACCACCCCGCGGTGCTTTTCTCCATCCTACATTGCCACTCACTGCCTATCCTAATTCAGACCCTCCGATTCACACCACCCCGTGAAGTTTTTCTCACTCCTACTAGTGAATGTAATGTAACACACACATACAATGTGCACCACCCCATGATGTTTTTCTCACTCCTACTAGTCAATGTAATGTATCACACACCCATACAATGAGCACCACCCAGTGATGTTTTTCTCACTCCTACTTGTGAATGTAATGTAACACACACCCATACAATGCGCACCACCCAGCGATCTTTTTCAGAAACCTATCCTACATCGCCACTGCATGTTCCCTGACTTCCCCATGCTGACCATCCCGCGGTGCTTTTCTCCATCCTACATTGCCACTCACTGCCTATCCTAATTTAGACCCTCCGATTCACACCAACCCGTGATGTTTTTCTCACTCCTACTAGTGAATGTAATGTAACACACACCCATACAATGCGCACCACCCCGAGATGTTTTTCTCACTCCTACAAGGAATGTAATGGAACACACACCCATACAATGCGCACCACCCCGCGATGTTTTTCAGAAACCTATCATACATTGCCACTGCATGTTCCAACACCTCCCCATGCTGACCACACCGCGGTGCTTTTCTCCATCCTACATTGCCACTCACTGCCTATCCTAATTCAGACCCTCCGATTCACACCACCCCGTGATGTTTTTCTTGCTCCTACTAGTGAATGTAATGTAACACACACCCATACAATGCGCACCACCCCGCGATGTTTTTCTCACTCCTACTAGTGAATGTAATGTAACACACACCCATACAATGCGCACCACCCTACGATGTGTTTTAGAAACCTATCCTACTTTCCCACTGCATGTTCCCTGACCTCCCCATGCTGACCACCCCGTGGTGCTTTTCTCCATCCTACATTGCCACTCACTGCCTATCCTAATTCAGACTCTCCAATTCACACATCCCCGTGATGTTTTCTCATTCCTACTAGTGAATGTAATGTACCACACACCCATACAATGCGCACCACCCTGCGATGTTTTTCAGAAACCTATCCTACATTGCCACTGCATGTTCCCTGACCTCCCCGTGCTGTCCACCCCGCGCTGCTTTTCTCCATCCTACATTGCCACTCACTGCCTATCCTAATTCAGACCCTCCGATTCAAACCACCCCGTGATTTTTTCTCGCTCCTAAAAGTGAATGTAATGTAACACACACCCATACAATGCGCACCACCCCGGGATGTTTTTCGCACTCCTACTAGTGAATGTAATGTAACACACACCCATACAATGCGCACCACACCGCGATATTTTTCAGAAACCTATCCTACATTGCCACTGCATGTTCCCTGATCTCCCCATGCTGACCACCCCGCGGTGCTTTTCTCCATCCTACATTGCCACTCACTGCCTATCCTAATTCAGACCCTCCGATTCACACCTCCCCGTGATGTTTTTCTCACTCCTACTAGTGAATGTAATGTAACACTCACCCATACAATGCGCACCACCCCGTGATGTTTTTCTCACTCCTACTAGTGAATGAAATGTAACACACACCCATACAATGCGCAACACCCCGCGATGTTTTTCTCACTCCTACTAGTGAATGTAATGTAACACTCACCCATACACTGCGCCCCACCCCGTGATGTTTTTCTCACTCCTACTAGGGAATGTAATGTAACACACACCCATACAATGCGCACCACCCCTCGATGTTTTTCAGAAACCTATCCTACATTGCCACTGCATGTACCCTGACCTCCACATGCTGACCACCCTGCGGTGCTTTTCTCCATCCTACATTGCCACTCACTGCCTATCCTAATTCAGGCCCTCCGATTCACACCACCCCGTGACGTTTTTCTCACTCCTACTAGTGAATGTAATGTAACACACACCCATACAATGCGCACCACCCCGCGATGTTTTTCAGTAACCTATCCTACATTGCCACTGCATGTTCCCTGACCTCCCCATGCTGACCACCCCGCGGTGCTTTTCTCCATCCTACATTTCCACTCACTGCCTATCCTAATTCAGACCCTCTGATTCACACCTCCCCGTGATGTTTTTCTCACTCCTACTAGTGAATGTAATGTAACACTCACCCATACAATGCGCACCACCCCGTGATGTTTTTCTCACTCCTACTAGTGAATGAAATGTAACACACACCCATACAATGCGCACCACCCCGCGATGTTTTTCTCACTCCTACTAGTGAATGTAATGTAACACACACCCATACAATGCGCACCACCCCGCGATGTTTTTCTCACTCCTACTAGTAAATGTAATGTAACACAAACCCATACAATGCGCACCACCCGCGATGTTTTTCAGAAACCTATCCTACATTGCCACTGCATATTCCCTGACCTCCCCATGCTGACCATCCTGCGGTGCTTTTCTCCATCCTACATTGCCACTCACTGCCTATTCTAATTCAGACCCTCCGATTCACACCACCCCGTAATGTTTTTCTCACTCCTACTAGTGAATGTAATGTTACACACGCATACAATGCGCACCACGCCGCGACGTTTTTCTCACTCCTATTAGTGAATGTAATGTTACACACCCATATAACGCGCCCCACCCCGCGATGTTTTTCAGAAACCTATCCTACATTGCCACTGCATGTTCCCTGTCCTCCCCTTGCTGACCACCCCGCGGTGCTTTTCTCCATTCTACATTGCCACTCACGGCTTATCCTAATTTAGACCCTCCGATTCACACCACCCCGTGATGTTTTTCTCACTCCTACTAGTGAATGTAATGTAACACACACCCATACAATGCGCACCACCCAGTTATGTTTTTCTCAATCCTACTAGTGAATGTAATGTAACAAACACCCATACAATGCGCACCACCCAGCGATCTTTTTCAGAAACCTATCCTACATTGCCACTGCATGTTCCCTGACCTCCCCATGCTGACCACCCCGCGGTGCTTTTCTCCATCCTACATTGCCACTCACTGCCTATCCTAATTCAGACCCTCCGATTCACTCATCCTCGTGAGGTTTTTCTCACTCCTACTAGTGAATGTAATGTAACACACACCCATACAATGCGCACCACCCCGCGATGTTTTTCAGAAACCTATCTAACATTGCCACTGCATGTTCCCTGACCTCTCCATGCTGACCACCCCGCGGTGCTTTTCTCCATTCTAAATTGCCACTCACTGCCTATCCTAAATCAGACCCTCCGATTCACACCACCCCGTGATGTTTTTCTCACTCCTACTAGTGAATGTAATGTAACACACACCCATGCAATGCGGACCACCCCGTGATGTTTTTCTCACTCCTACTAGAGAATGTAATGTAACACACAGCCATACAAAGCGCACCACCCCACGATGTTTTTTGAGAAACCTATCCATCATTCCCACTGCATGTTCCCTGACCTCCCCATGCTGACCACCCTGCGGTGCTTTTCTCCATCCTACATTGCCACTCACTGCCTATCCTAATACAGACCCTCCGATTCACACCTCCCCGTGATGTTTTTCTCACTCCTAATAGTGAATGTAATGTAACACACACCCATACAATGCGCACCACTCCGCGATGTTTTTCTAACTGCTACTAGTGAATGTATTGTAACACACACCCATACAATGCGCACAACCCAGCGATGTTTTTCAGAAACCTATCCTACATTGCCACTGCATGTTCCCTGACCTCCCCATGCTGACCACCCCGCAGTGCTTTTCTCGAACCTACATTGCCACTCACTGCCTATCCTAATTCAGACCCTCCGATTCACACATCCCCGTGATGTTTTTCTCACTGCTACTAGTGAATGTAATGTAACACACACCCATACAGTGCGCACCACCCCGCGACGTTTTTCAGAGACCTATCCTACATTGCCACTGCATGTTCCCAGACCTCCCCATGCTGACCACCCCGCGGTGCTTTTCTCCATCCTACATTGCCACTCACTGCCTATCCTAATTCAGACCCTCCGATTCACACCACCCCGTGAAGTTTTTCTCACTCCTACTAGTGAATGTAATGTAACACACACATACAATGTGCACCACCCCATGATGTTTTTCTCACTCCTACTAGTCAATGTAATGTATCACACACCCATACAATGCGCACCACACCGTGATGTTTTTCTCACTCCTACTAGTGAATGTAATGTAATACACACCCATACAATGAGCACCACCCAGTGATGTTTTTCTCACTCCTACTAGTGAATGTAATGTAACACACACCCATACAATGCGCACCACCCCGCGATCTTTTTCAGAAACCTATCCTACATCGCCACTGCATGTTCCCTGACTTCCCCATGCTGACCATCCCGCGGTGCTTTTCTCCATCCTACATTGCCACTCACTGCCTATCCTAATTTAGACCCTCCGATTCACACCAACCCGTGATGTTTTTCTCACTCCTACTAGTGAATGTAATGTAACACACACCCATACAATGCGCACCACCCTGAGATGTTTTTCTCACTCCTACAAGGAATGTAATGGAACACACACCCATACAATGCGCACCACCCCACGATGTTTTTCAGAAACCTATCATACATTGCCACTGCATGTTCCAACACCTCCCCATGCTGACCACACCGCGGTCCTTTTCTCCATCCTACATTGCCACTCACTGCCTATCCTAATTCAGACCCTCCGATTCACACCACCCCGTGATGTTTTTCTCACTCCTAAAAGTGAATGTAATGTAACACACACCCATACAATGCGCACCACGCCGCGACGTTTTTCTCACTCCTATTAGTGAATGTAATGTTACACACCCATATAAAGCGCCCCACCCCGCGATGTTTTTCAGAAACCTATCCTATATTGCCACTGCATGTTCCCTGACCTCCCCATGCTGACCACCCTGCAGTGCTTTTCTCCATTCTACATTGCCACTCACGGCCTATCCTAATTCAGAGCCTCCGATTCACACCACCCCGTGATGTTTTTCTCACTCCTACTAGTGAATGTAATGTAACACACACCCATACAATGCGCACCACCCCGTGATGTTTTTCTCACTCCTACTAGTGAATGTAATGTAACACACACCCATACAATGCGCACCACCCCGTACTGTTTTTCTCACTCCTACTAGTGAATGTAATGTAACACACACCCATACAATGCGCACCACCCAATGATCTTTTTCAGAAACCTATCCTACATTGCCACTGCATGTTCCCTGACCTCTCAATGCTGACCACCCCGTGGTGCTTTTCTCCATCCTACATTGCCACTCACTGCCTATCCTAATTCAGACCCTCCGATTCACACATCCCCGTGATGTTTTTCTCACTCCTACTAGTGAATGTAATGTAACACACACCCATACAATGCGCACCACCCCGCGATGTTTTTCAGAAACCTATCCTACATTGCCACTGCATGTTCCCTGACCTCCCCATGCTGACCATGCTGTGGTGCTTTTCTCCATCCTACATTGCCACTCACTGCCTATCCTAATTCAGACCCTCCGATTCACACCACCCCGTGATGTTTTTCTCACTACTAGTTAATGTAATGTAACACACACCCATACAATGCGCACCACCCCGTGATGTTTTTCCGAAACCTATCCTACATTGCCACTGCATGTTCGCTGCCCTCCCCATGCTGACCACCCCGCGGTGCTTTTCTCCATCCTACATTGCCACTCACTGCCTATCCTAATTCAGACCGTCCGATTCACACCACCCCGTGATGTTTTTCTCACTCCTACTAGTGAATGTAATGTTACACACGCATACAATGCGCACCACCCCGCGACGTTTTTCTCACTCCTACTAGTGAATGTAATGTTACACACCCATATAACGCGCGCCACCCCGCGATGTTTTTCAGAAACCTATCCTACATTGCCACTGCATGTTCCCTGACCTCTCCATGCTGACCACCCCGCGGTGCTTTTCTCCATTCTAAATTGCCACTCACTGCCTATCCTAATTCAGACCCTCCGATTCACACCACCCCGTGATGTTTTTCTCACTCCTACTAGTGAATGTAATGTAACACACACCCATACAATGCGCACCACCCCGGGATGTTTTTCTCACTCCTACTAGTGAATGTAATGTAACACCCACCCATAAAATGTGCACCACCCCGTGATGTTTTTCTCACTCCTACTAGTGAATGTAATGTAACACACACCCATACAAAGTGCACCACCCCTCGATGTTTTTTCAGAAACCTATCCATCATTGCCACTGCATGTTCCCTGACCTCCCCATGCTGACCACCCTTCGGTGCTTTTCTCCATCCTACATTGCCACTCACTCCCTATCCTAATTCAGACCCTCCGATTCACACCTCCCCGTGATGTTTTTCTCACTCCTACTAGTGAATGTAATGTAACACACACCCATTCAATGCTCACCACCCCGCGACGTTTTTCAGAAACCTATCCTACATTGCCACTGCAGGTTCCCAGACCTCCCCATGCTGACCACCCCGTGGTGCTTTTCTCCATCCTACATTGCCACTCACTGCCTATCCTAATTCAGACCCTCCGATTCACACCACCCCGTGATGTTTTTCTCACTCCTACTAGTGAATGTAATGTAACACACACCCATACAATGCGCACCACCCCGCGATGTTTTTCAGAAACCTATCCTACATTGCCACTGCATGTTCCCTGCCCTACCCATGCTGACCACCCCGCGGTGCTTTTCTCCATCTTACATTGCCACTCACTGCCTATCCTAATTCAGACGCTCCGATTCACACCACCCCGTGATGTTTTTCTCACTCCTACTAGTGAATGTAATGTAACACACACCCGTACAATGTGCACCACCCTGTGATGTTTTTCTCACTCCTACTAGTCAATGTAATGTAACACACACCCATACAAGCGCACCACACCGTGATGTTTTTTTCACTCCTACTAGTGAATGTAATGTAACACACACCCATAAAATGCGCACCACCCAGTTATGTTTTTCTCACTCCTACTAGTGAATGTAATGTAACACACACCCATACAATGCGCACCACCCCGCGATCTTTTTCAGAAACCTATCCTACTTCACCACTGCATGTTCCCTGACTTCCCTATGCTGACCACACCGCGGTGCTTTTCTCCATCCTACATTGCCACTCACTGCCTATCCTAATTTAGACCCTCCGATTCACACCAACCCGTGATGTATTTCTCACTCCTACTAGTGAATGTAATGTAACACACACCCATACAATGCGCACCACCCCGAGGTGTTTTTCTCACTCCTACAGGAATGTAATGTAACACACACCCATACAATGCGCACCACCCCGCGATGTTTTTCTCACTCCTACAAGGAATGTAATGTAACACACACCCATACAATGCGCCCCACCCTGCGATGTTTTTCAGAAACCTATGGTACATTGCCACTGCATGTTCCAACACCTCCCCATGCTGACCACCCCGCGGTGCTTTTCTCCATCCTACATTGCCATTCACTGCCTATCCTAATGCAGACCATCCGATTCACACCATCCCGTGATGTTTTTCTCACTCCTACTAGTGAATGTAATGCAACACACACACATACAATGCTCACCACCCCGCGATGTTTTTCAGAAACCTATCCTACATTGCCACTGCATGTTCCCTGACCTCCCCATGCTGACCACCCCGCGGTGCTTTTCTCCATCCTACATTGCCACTCACTGCCTATCCTAATTCAGAACCTCCGATTCACTCCACCCCGTGATGTTTTTCTTACTCCTACTAGTGAATGTAATGTAACACACACCCATACAATGCGCACCAGCCCGCGATGTTTTTCTCACTCCTACTAGTGAATGTAATGTAACACACACCCATACAATGCGCACCACCTAGCGATGTGTTTCAGAAACCTATCCTACTTTCCCACTGCATGTTCCGTGACCTCCCCATGCTGACCACCCCGCGCTGCTTTTCTCCATCCTACATTGCCACTCACTGCCTATCCTAATTCAGACCCTCCGATTCACACATCCCCGTGATGTTTTCTCATTCCTACTAGTGAATGTAATGTACCACACACCCACACAATGCGCACCACCCTGCGATGTTTTTCAGAAACCTATCCTACATTGCCACTGCATGTTCCCTGACCTCCCCGTGCTGTACACCCCGCGGTGCTTTTCTCCATCCTACATTGCCACTCACTGCCTATCCTAATTCAGACCCTCCGATTCACACCACCCCGTGATTTTTTCTCGCTCCTACTAGTGAATGTAATGTAACACACACCCATACAATGCGCACCACCCCGCGATATTTTTCTCACTCCTACTAGTGAATGTAATGTAACACACACGCATACAATGCGCACCACACCGCGATATTTTTCAGAAACTTATCCTACATTGCCACTGCATGTTCCCTGATCTCCCCATGCTGACCACCCCGCGGTGCTTTTCTAAATCCTACATTGCCACTCACTGCCTATCCTAATTCAGACCCTCCGATTCACACCACCCCGCGATGTTTTTCTCACTCTTACTAGTGAATGTAAAGTAACACACACCCATACAATGCGCACCACCCCCGATGTTTTTCTCACTCCTACTAGTGAATATAATGTAACACACACCCATACAATGCGCACCACCCTGCGATGTTTTTCAGAAACCTATCCTACATTGCCACTGCATGTTCCCTGACCTCCCCATGTTGACCAGCCCGCGGTGCTTTTCTCCATCCTACATTGCCACTCACGGCCTATACTAATTCAGACCTCTGATTCACACCACCCCGTGATGTTTTTCTCACTTCTACTAGTGAATGTAATGTAATACACACCAATACAATGCGCACCACCCCGTGATGTTTTTCTCACTCCTACTAGTGAATGTAATGTAACACACACCCATACAATGCGCACCACCTAGCAATCTTTTTCACAAACCTATCCTACATTGCCACTGCATGTTTCCTGACCTCCCCATGCTGACCACCCCGCGGTGCTTTTCTCAATCCTACATTGCACTCACTGCCTATCCTAATTCTGACCCTCCGATTCACACATCTCTGTGATGTTTTTCTCACTCCTACTAGTGAATGTAATGTAACACACACCCATACAATGCGCACCACCCTGCGATGTTTTTCTCACTCCTACTAGTGAATGTAATGTAACACACACCCATACAATGCGCACCACCCCGCGATGTTTTTCAGAAACCTATCCTACATTGCCACTGCATGTTTCCTGACCTCCCCATGCTGACCACCCCGCGGTGCTTTTCTCAATCCTACATTGCACTCACTGCCTATTCTAATTCTGACCCTCCGATTCACACATCCCCGTGATGTTTTTCTCACTCCTACTAGTGAATGTAATGTAAAACACACCCATATAATGCGCACCACCCCGCGATGTTTTTTCAGAAACCTATCCTACATTGCCACTGCATGTTCCCTGACCTCCCCATGCTAACCACCCTGCGGTGCTTTTCTCCATCCTACATTGCCACTCACTGCCTATCCTAATTCAGACCCTCCGATTCACACCACCCCGTGATGTTTTTCTCACTCCTACTAGTGAATGTAATGTAACACACAGCCATACAATGCGCACCGCCCCGTGATGTTTTTCTCACCCCTACTAGTGATTGTAATGTAACACACACCTATACAATGCGCACCACACCGCGATGTTTTTCAGAAACTTATCCTACATTGCCACTGCATGTTCCCTGACCTCCCCATGCTGACCACCCCTCAGTGCTTTTCTCCATCCTACATTGCCATTCACTGCCTATCCTAATGCAGACCATCCGATTCACACCATCCCGTGATGTTTTTCTCACTCCTACTAGTGAATGTAATGCAACACAAACACATACAATGCGCACCACCCCGCGATGTTTTTCAGTAACCTATCCTACATTGCCACTGCATGTTCCCTGACCTCCACATGCTGACCACCCCGCGGTGCTTTTCTCTATCCTACATTGCCACTCACTGCCTATCCTAATTCAGACCCTCCGATTCACACCACCACGTGATGTTTTTCTTACTCCTACTAGTGAATGTAATGTAACACACACCCATACAATGCGCACCACCCTGCGATGTTTTTCTCAATCCTACTAGTGAATGTAATGTAACACACACCCATACAATGCGCACCACCCTGCGATGTGTTTCAGAAACCTATCCTACTTTCCCACTGCATGTTCCCTGACCTCCCCTTGCTGACCACCCCGCGGTGCTTTTCTCCATTCTACATTGCCACTCACTGCCTATCCTAACTCAGACCTTTCCGATTCACACCACCCCGTGATGTTTTCCTCACTCCTACTAGTGAATGTAATGTAACACACACCCCTACTATGCGCACGATCCTGAGATGTTTTTCTCATTTCTACTAGTGATTGTAATGTAACATACACATATACAATGCGCACCACTCCGCGATCTTTTTCAGAAACCTATCCTACATTGCCACTGCATGTTCCCTGACCTCCCCATGCTGACCACCCCTCAGTGCTTTTCTCCATCCTACATTGCCACTAACTGCCTATCCTAATTCAGACCCTCCGATTCACACCACCTCGTGATGTTTTTCTCACTACTACTAGTGAATGTAATGTAACACACAGCCATACAATGCGCACCACCCCGTGATGTTTTTCTCACTCCTAATAGTGATTGTAATGTAACACACACCTATAAAATGCGCACAACACCGCGATGTTTTAAAGAAACCTATCCTACATTGCCACTGCATGTTCCCTGACCTCCCCATGCTGACCACCCCGCGGTGCTTTTCTCCATCCTACATTGCCACTCACTGCCTATTATAATGCAGACCCTCCGATTCACACCACCCCGTGATGTTTTTCTCACTCCTACTAGTGAATGTAATGTAACACACACCAATACAATGCGCACCACCCCGTGATGTTTTTCTCACTCCTGCTAGTGAATGTAATGTAACACACACCCATACAATGCGCACCACCCTGTGATGTTTTTCTCACTCCTACTAGTGATTGTAATGTAACACACACCTATACAATGCGCACCACACCGCGATGTTTTTCAGAAACTTATCCTACATTGCCACTGCATGTTCCCTGACCTCCCCATGCTGACCACCCCTCAGTGCTTTTCTCCATCCTACATTGCCACTCACTGCCTATCCTAATTCAGACCCTCCGATTCACACATCCCCGTGATGTTTTCTCATTCCTACTAGTGAATTTAAAGTAACACACACCCATACAATGCGCACCAAACCGCGATATTTTTCAGAAACCTACCCTACATTGCCACTGCATGTTCACTGACTTCCCTATGCTGACCACCCCGCGGTGCTTTTCTCCATCCTACATTGCCACTCACTGCCTATCCTAACTCAGACCTTTCCGATTCACACCACCCCGTGATGTTTTTCTCACTCCTACTAGTGAATGTAATGTAACAAACATCCATACTATGCGCACGACCCTGAGATGTTTTTCTCATTCCTACTAGTGATTGTAATGTAACATACACATATACAATGCGCACCACTCCGCGATCTTTTTCAGAAACCTATCCTACATTGCCACTGCATGTTCCCTGACCTCCCCATGCTGACCACCCCTCAGTGCTTTTCTCCATCCTACATTGCCACTAACAGCCTATCCTAATTCAGACCCTCCGATTCACACCACCTCGTGATGTTTTTCTCACTACTACTAGTGAATGTAATGTAACACACACCCATACAATGCGCACCACGCCCGATGTTTTTCCTCACTCCTACTAGTGAATATACTGTAACACACACCCATACAATGCGCACCACCCCGCGATGTTTTTCAGAAACCTATCCTACATTGCCACTGCATGTTCCCTGACCTCCACATGCTGACCACCCCGCGGTGCTTTTCTCTATCCTACATTGCCACTCACTGCCTATCCTAATTCAGACCCTCCGATTCACACCACCACGTGATGTTTTTCTTACTCCTACTAGTGAATGTAATGTAACACACACCCATACAATGCGCACCACCCTGCGATGTTTTTCTCAATCCTACTAGTGAATGTAATGTAACACACACCCATACAATGCGCACCACCCTGCGATGTGTTTCAGAAACCTATCCTACTTTCCCACTGCATGTTCCCTGACCTCCCCTTGCTGACCACCCCGCGGTGCTTTTCTCCATTCTACATTGCCACTCACTGCCTATCCTAACTCAGACCTTTCCGATTCACACCACCCCGTGATGTTTTCCTCACTCCTACTAGTGAATGTAATGTAACACACACCTCTACTATGCGCACGATCCTGAGATGTTTTTCTCATTCCTACTAGTGATTGTAATGTAACATACACATATACAATGCGCACCACTCCGCGATCTTTTTCAGAAACCTATCCTACATTGCCACTGCATGTTCCCTGACCTCCCCATGCTGACCACCCCTCAGTGCTTTTCTCCATCCTACATTGCCACTAACTGCCTATCCTAATTCAGACCCTCCGATTCACACCACCTCGTGATGTTTTTCTCACTACTACTAGTGAATGTAATGTAACACACAGCCATACAATGCGCACCACCCCGTGATGTTTTTCTCACTCCTAATAGTGATTGTAATGTAACACACACCTATAAAATGCGCACAACACCGCGATGTTTTAAAGAAACCTATCCTACATTGCCACTGCATGTTCCCTGACCTCCCCATGCTGACCACCCCGCGGTGCTTTTCTCCATCCTACATTGCCACTCACTGCCTATTATAATGCAGACCCTCCGATTCACACCACCCCGTGATGTTTTTCTCACTCCTACTAGTGAATGTAATGTAACACACACCAATACAATGCGCACCACCCCGTGATGTTTTTCTCACTCCTGCTAGTGAATGTAATGTAACACACACCCATACAATGCGCACCACCCTGTGATGTTTTTCTCACTCCTACTAGTGATTGTAATGTAACACACACCTATACAATGCGCACCACACCGCGATGTTTTTCAGAAACTTATCCTACATTGCCACTGCATGTTCCCTGACCTCCCCATGCTGACCACCCCTCAGTGCTTTTCTCCATCCTACATTGCCACTCACTGCCTATCCTAATTCAGACCCTCCGATTCACACATCCCCGTGATGTTTTCTCATTCCTACTAGTGAATTTAAAGTAACACACACCCATACAATGCGCACCAAACCGCGATATTTTTCAGAAACCTACCCTACATTGCCACTGCATGTTCACTGACTTCCCTATGCTGACCACCCCGCGGTGCTTTTCTCCATCCTACATTGCCACTCACTGCCTATCCTAACTCAGACCTTTCCGATTCACACCACCCCGTGATGTTTTTCTCACTCCTACTAGTGAATGTAATGTAACACACATCCATACTATGCGCACGACCCTGAGATGTTTTTCTCATTCCTACTAGTGATTGTAATGTAACATACACATATACAATGCGCACCACTCCGCGATCTTTTTCAGAAACCTATCCTACATTGCCACTGCATGTTCCCTGACCTCCCCATGCTGACCACACCTCAGTGCTTTTCTCCATCCTACATTGCCACTAACAGCCTATCCTAATTCAGACCCTCCGATTCACACCACCTCGTGATGTTTTTCTCACTACTACTAGTGAATGTAATGTAACACACACCCATACAATGCGCACCACCCCCGATGTTTTTCCTCACTCCTACTAGTGAATATACTGTAACACACACCCATACAATGCGCACCACCCCGCGATGTTTTCAGAAACCTATCCTACATTGCCACTGCATGTTCCCTGACCTCCCCATGTTGACCAGCCCGCGGTGCTTTTCTCCATCCTACATTGCCACTCACGGCCTATACTAATTCAGACCCTCCGATTCCCACCACCACGTGATGTTTTTCTCACTCCTACTAGTGAATGTAATGTAATACACACCAATACAATTCGCACCACCCCGTGATGTTTTTCTCACTCCTACTAGTGAATGTAATGTAACACACACCCATACAATGCGCACAACCTAGCGATCTTTTTCACAAACCTATCCTACATTGCCACTGCATGTTCCCTGACCTCCCCATGCTGACCACCCCGCGGTGCTTTTCTCAATCCTACATTGCCACTCACTGCCTATCCTAATTCTGACCCTCCGATTCACACATCCCCGTGATGTTTTTCTCACTCCTACTAGTGAATGTAATGTAAAACACACCCATATAATGCGCACCACCCCGCGATGTTTTTTCAGAAACCTATCCTACTTTGCCACTGCATGTTCCCTTACCTCCCCATGCTAACCACCCTGCGGTGCTTTTCTCCATCCTACATTGCCACTCACTGCCTATCCTAATTCAGACCCTCCGATTCACACCACCCCGTGATGTTTTTCTCACTTCTACTAGTGAATGTAATGTTACACACGCATACAATGCGCACCACACCGCGACGTTTTTCTCACACCTACTAGTGAATGTAATGTAACACACACACATAAAATGCGCACCACACCGCGATATTTTTCAGAAACCTATCCTACATTGCCACTGCATGTTCCCTGACCTCCCCATGCTAACCACCCTGCGATGCTTTTCTCCATCCTACATTGCCACTCACTGCCTATCCTAATTCAGACCCTCCGATTCACACCACCCCGTGATGTTTTTCTCACTTCTACTAGTGAATGTAATGTTACACACGCATGCAATGCGCACCACCCCGCGACGTTTTTCTCTCTCCTACTAGTGAATGTAATGTAACACACACCCATTCAATGCGCACCACACCGCGATATTTTTCAGAAACCTATCCTACATTGCCACTGCATGTTCCCTGATCTCCCCGTGCTGACCACCCCGCGGTGCATTTCTCCATCCAACATTGCCACTGACTGCCTATCCTAATTCAGACCCTCCGATTCACACCACCCCGTGATGTTTTTCTCACTCCTACTAGTGAATGTAATGTAACACACAGCCATACAATGCGCACCACCCCGTGATGTTTTTCTCACTCCTACTAGTGATTGTAATGTAACACACACCTATACAATGCGCACCACACCGCGATGTTTTTCAGAAACCTATCCTACATTGCCACTGCATATTCCCTGACCTCCCCATGCTGACCAACCCGCGGTGCTTTTCTCCAACCTACATTGCCACTCACTGCCTATCCTAATGCAGACCCTCCGATTCACACCACCCCGTGATGTTTTTCTCACTCCTACTAGTGAATGTAATGTAACACACACCCATACAATGCGCACCACCCCCGATGTTTTTCTCACTCCTACTAGTGAATGTAATGTAACACACACCCATACAATGCGCACCACCCCCGATGTTTTTCTCACTCCTACTAGTGAATGTAATGTAACACACACCCATACAATGCGCACCACCCCGCGATGTTTTTCAGAAACCTATCCTACATTGCCACTGCATGTTCCCTGACCTCCTCATGCTGACCACCCCGCGGTGCTTTTCTCCATCCTACATTGCCACTCACTGCGTATCCTAATTCAGACACTCCGATTAACACCACCCCGTGACGTTTTGCTAACTACTACTTGTGAATGTAATGTAACACACACCCATACAATGCGCACCACCCCGTGATGTTTTTCTCACTCCTACTAGTGAATGTAATGTAACACACACCCATACAATGCGCCCGACCCCGTGATGTTTTTCTCACTCCTACTAGGGAATGTAATGTAACACACACCCATACAATGCGCACTACCCCACGATGTTTTTCAGAAACCTATCCTACATTGCCACTGCATGTTCCCTGATCTCCCCATGCTGACCACCCCGCGGTGCTTTTCTCCATCCTACATTGCCACTCACTGCCTATCCTAATTCAGACCCTCCGATTCACACATCCCCGTGATGTTTTCTCATTCCTACTAGTGAATGTAATGTACCACACACCCATACAATTCGCACCACCCTGCGATGTTTTTCAGAAACCTATCATACATTGCCACTGCATGTTCCCTGACCTCCCCGTGCTGTCCACCCGGCGCTGCTTTTCTCCATCCTACATTGCCACTCACTGCCTATCCTAATTCAGACCCTCCGATTCACACCACCCCGTGATTTTTTCTCGCTCCTACAAGTGAATGTAATGTAACACACACCCATACAATGCGCATCACCCCTTGATGTTTTTCTCACTCCTACTAGTGAATGTAATGTAACACACACGCATACAATGCGCACCACACCGCGATATTTTTCAGAAACTTATCCAACATTGCCACTGCATGTTCCCTGATCTCCCCATGCTGACCACCCCGCGGTGCTTTTCTCCATTCTACATTGCCACTCACTGCCAATCCTAATTCAGACCCTCCGATTCACACCACCCCGCGATGTTTTTCTCACTCCTACTAGTGAATGTAAAGTAACACACACCCATACAATGCGCACCACACCGCGATGTTTTTCAGAAACCTATCCTACATTGCCACTGCATGATCCCTGACCTCCAAATGCTGACCAACCCGCGGTGCTTTTCTCCATCCTACATTGCCACTCACTCTCTATCCTAATTCTGACCGTCCGATTCACACCACCCCGTGATGTTTTTCTCACTCCTACTAGTGAATGTAATGTAACACACAACCATACAATGCGCACCTCACGCGATGTTTTTCAGAAACCTATCCTACATTGCCACTGCATGTTCCATGAACTCCCCATGCTGACCAGCCCGCGGTGCTTTTCTCCATCCTACATTGCCAGTCATGGCCCATACTAATTCAGACCTTCCGATTCACACCACGCCATGATGTTTTTCTCACTCCTACTAGTCAATGTAATGTAACACACACCAATACAATGCGCACCACCCCGTGATGTTTTTCTCACTCCTACTAGTGAATATAATGTAACACACACCCATACAATATCCACCACCTAGCGATCTTTTTCACAAACCTATCCTACATTGCCACTGCATGTTCCCTGACCTCCCCATGCTGACCACCCCGCGGTGCTTTTCTCAATCCTACATTGCCACTCACTGCCTATACTAATTCTGACCCTCCGATTCACACATCCCCGTGATGTTTTTCTCACTCCTACTAGTAAATGTAATGTAAAACACACCCATATAATGCGCACCACCCCGCGATGTTTTTTCAGAAACCTATCCTACATTGCCACTGCATGTTCCCTGACCTCCCCATGCTAACCACCCTGCGGTGCTTTTCTCCATCCTACATTGCCACTCACTGCCTATCCTAATTCAGACCCTCCGATTCACACCACCCCGTGATGTTTTTCTCACTTCTACTAGTGAATGTAATGTTACACACGCATACAATGCGCACCACACCGCGACGTTTTTCTCACTCCTACTAGTGAATGTAATGTAACACAAACCCATAAAATGCGCACCACACCGTGATATTTTTCAGAAACCTATCCTACATTGAAACTGCATGTTCCCTGATCTCCCCGTGCTGACCACCCCGCGGTGCTTTTCTCCATCCAACATTGCCACTCACTGCCTATCCTAATTCAGACCCTCCGATTCACACCACCCCGTGATGTTTTTCTCACTCCTACTAGTGAATGTAATGTAACACACAGCCATACAATGCGCACCGCCCCGTGATGTTTTTCTCACTCCTACTTTTGATTGTAATGTAACACACACCTATACAATGCGCACCACACCGCGATGTTTTTCAGAAACTTATCCTACATTGCCACTGCATGTTCCCTGACCTCCCCATGCTGACCACCCCTCAGTGCTTTTCTCCATCCTACATTGCCACTCACTGCCTATCCTAATTCAGACCCTCCGATTCACACATCCCCGTGATGTTTTCTCATTCCTACTAGTGAATTTAAAGTAACACACACCCATACAATGCGCACCAAACCACGATATTTTTCAGAAACCTACCCTACATTGCCACTGCATGTTCACTGACTTCCCTATGCTGACCACCCCGCGGTGCTTTTCTCCATCCTACATTGCCACTCACTGCCTATCCTAACTCAGACCTTTCCGATTCACACCACCCCGTGATGTTTTTCTCACTCCTACTAGTGAATGTAATGTAACACACATCCATACTATGCGCACGACCCTGAGATGTTTTTCTCATTCCTACTAGTGATTGTAATGTAACATACACATATACAATGCGCACCACTCCGCGATCTTTTTCAGAAACCTATCCTACATTGCCACTGCATGTTCCCTGACCTCCCCATGCTGACCACCCCTCAGTGCTTTTCTCCATCCTACATTGCCACTAACAGCCTATCCTAATTCAGACCCTCCGATTCACACCACCTCGTGATGTTTTTCTCACTACTACTAGTGAATGTAATGTAACACACACCCATACAATGCGCACCACCCCCGATGTTTTTCCTCACTCCTACTAGTGAATATACTGTAACACACACCCATACAATGCGCACCACCCCGCGATGTTTTTCAGAAACCTATCCTATATTGCCACTGCATGTTCCCTGACCTCCCCATGTTGACCAGCCCGCGGTGCTTTTCTCCATCCTACATTGCCACTCACGGCCTATACTAATTCAGACCCTCCGATTCCCACCACCACGTGATGTTTTTCTCACTCCTACTAGTGAATGTAATGTAATACACACCAATACAATTCGCACCACCCCGTGATGTTTTTCTCACTCCTACTAGTGAATGTAATGTAACACACACCCATACAATGCGCACCACCTAGCGATCTTTTTCACAAACCTATCCTACATTGCCACTGCATGTTCCCTGACCTCCCCATGCTGACCACCCCACGGTGCTTTTCTCAATCCTACATTGCCACTCACTGCCTATCCTAATTCTGACCCTCCGATTCACACATCCCCGTGATGTTTTTCTCACTCCTACTAGTGAATGTAATGTAAAACACACCCATATAATGCGCACCACCCCGCGATGTTTTTTCAGAAACCTATCCTACATTGCCACTGCATGTTCCCTTACCTCCCCATGCTAACCACCCTGCGGTGCTTTTCTCCATCCTACATTGCCACTCACTGCCTATCCTAATTCAGACCCTCCGATTCACACCACCCCGTGATGTTTTTCTCACTTCTACTAGTGAATGTAATGTTACACACGCATACAATGCGCACCACACCGCGACGTTTTTCTCACACCTAGTAGTGAATGTAATGTAACACACACACATAAAATGCGCACCACACCGCGATATTTTTCAGAAACCTATCCTACATTGCCACTGCGTGTTCCCTGATCTCCCCGTGCTGACCAGCCCGCGGTGCTTTTCTCCATCCAACATTGCCACTCACTGCCTATCCTAATTCAGACCCTCCGATTCACACCACCCCGTGATGTTTTTCTCACTCCTACTAGTGAATGTAATGTAACACACACCCATACAATGTGCACCACCTAGCGATCTTTTTCACAAACCTATCCTACATTGCCACTGCATGTTCCATGACCTCCCCATGCTGACCACCCCGCGGTGCATTTCTCAATCCTACATTGCCACTCACTGCCTATACTAATTCTGACCCTCCGATTCACACATCCCCGTGATGTATTTCTCACTCCTACTAGTGAATGTAATGTAAAACACACCCATATAATCCGCACCACCCCGCGATGTTTTTTCAGAAACTATCCTACATTGCCACTGCATGTTCCCTGACCTCCCCATGCTAACCAACCTGCGGTGCTTTTCTCTATCCTACATTGCCACTCACTACCTATCCTAATTCAGACCCTCCGATTCACACCACCCCGTGATGTTTTTCTCACTTCTACTAGTGAATGTAATGTTACACACGCATACAATGCGCACCACACCGCGACGTTTTTCTCACTCCTACTAGTGAATGTAATGTAACACACACCCATAAAATGCGCACCACCCCGCGATGTTTTTCAGAAACCTATCCTACATTGCCACTGCATGTTCCCTGACCTCCACATGCTGACCACCCCGCGGTGCTTTTCTCTATCCTACATTGCCACTCACTGCCTATCCTAATTCAGACCCTCCGATTCACACCACCCCGTGATGTTTTAGTTACTCCTACTAGTGAATGTAATGTAACACACACCCATACAATGCGCACCACCCTGCGATGTTTTTCTCACTCCTACTAGTGAATGTAATGTAACACACACCCATACAATGCGCACCACCCTGCGATGTGTTTCAGAAACCTATCCTACTTTCCCACTGCATGTTCCCTGACCTCCCCTTGCTGACCACCCCGCGGTGGTTTTCTCCATCCTACATTGCCACTCACTGCCTATCCTAACTCAGACCTTTCCGATTCACACCACCCCGTGATGTTTTTCTCACTCCTACTAGTGAATATAATGTAACACACACCCATACTATGCGCACGACACCGAGATGTTTTTCTCATTCCTACTAGTGATTGTAATGTAACATTCACATATACAATGCGCACCACTCCGCGATCTTTTTCAGAAACCTATCCTACATTGCCACTGCATGTTCCCTGACCTCCCCATGCTGACCACCCCTCAGTGCTTTTCTCCAGCGTACATTGCCACTAACTGCCTATCCTAATTCAGACCCTCCGATTCACACCACCTCGTGATGTTTTTCTCACTACTACTAGTGAATGTAATGTAACACACACCCATACAATGCGCACCACCCCCGATGTTTTTCTCACTCCTACTAGTGAATATAATGTAACACACACCCATACAATGCGCACCACCGCGCGATGTTTTTCAGAAACCTATCCTACATTGCCACTGCATGTTCCCTGACCTCCCCATGTTGACCAGCCCGCCGTGCTTTTCTCCATCCTACATTGCCACTCACGGCCTATACTAATTCAGACCCTCCGATTCACACCACCCCGTGATGTTTTTCTCACTCCTACTAGTGAATGTAATGTAATACACACCAATACAATGCGCACAACCCCGTGATATTTTTCTCACTCCTACTGGTGAATGTAATGTAACACACACCCATACAATGCGCACCACCTAGCGATCTTTTTCACAAACCTATCCTACATTGCCACTGCATGTTCCCTGACATCCCCATGCTGACCATCCCGCGGTGCTTTTCTCAATCCTACATTGCCACTCACTGCCTATCCTAATTCTGACCCTCCGATTCACACATCCCCTTGATGTTTTTCTCACTCCTACTAGTGAATGTAATGTAAAACACACCCATATAATGCGCACCACCCCGCGATGTTTTTTCAGAAACCTATCCTACATTGCCACTGCATGTTCCCTGACCTCCCCATGCTAACCACCCTGCGGTGCTTTTCTCCATCCTACATTGCCACTCACTGCCTATCCTATTTCAGACCCTCCGATTCACACCACCCCGTGATGTTTTTCTCACTCCTACTAGTGAATGTAATGTAACACACACACATAAAATGCGCACCACACCGCGATATTTTTCAGAAACCTATCCTACATTGCCACTGCATGTTCCCTGATCTCCCCGTGCTGACCACCCCGCGGTGCTTTTCTCCATCCAACATTGCCACTCACTGCGTATCCTAATTCAGACCCTCCGATTCACACCACCCCGTGATGCATTTCTCACTCCTACTAGTGATTGTAATGTAACACACACCTATACAATGCGCACCACACCGCGATGTTTTTCAAAAACTTATCCTACATTGACACTGCATGTTCCCTGACCTCCCCATGCTGACCACCCTGAGGTGCTTTTCTCCATCCTATATTGCCACTCACTGCCTATCCTAATGCAGACGCTCCGATTCACACCACCCCATGATGTTTTTCTCTCTCCTACTAGTGAATGTAATGTAACACACACCCATACAATGCGCACCACCCCGCGATGTTTTTCAGAAACCTATCCTACATTGCCACTGCATGTTCCCTGACTTCCTTATGCTGACCACCCGGCGGTGCTTTTCTCCATCCTAGATGCCACTCACTGCCTATCCTAACTCAGACCCTCCGATTCACACCACCCCATGATGTTTTTCTCACTCCTACTATTGAATGTAATATAACGCAAACCCATACTATGCGCACGACCCTGAGATGTTTTTCTCATTCCTACTAGTGAATGTAATGTAACATACACATATACAATGCACACAATGCCGCGACCTTTTTCAGAAACCTATCCTACATTGCCACTGCATGTTCCCTGACCTCCCCATGCTGACCACCCCTCAGTGCTTTTCTCCATCCTACATTGCCACTCACTGCCTATCCTAATTCAGACCCTCCGATTCACACCACTCCGTGTTGTTTTTCTCACTACTACTAGTGAATGTAATGTAACACACACCGATACAATGTGCACCACACCCGATGTTTTTCTCACTCCTAATACTGAATGTAATGTAACACACACCCATACAATGCGCACCACCCCGCGATGTTTTTCAGAAACCTATCCTACATTGCCACTGCATGTTCCCTGACCTCCTCATGCTGACCACCCCGCGGTGCTTTTCTCCATCCTACATTGCCACTCACTGTGTATCCTAATTCAGACACTCCGATTCACACCACCCCGTGACGTTTTGCTAACTACTACTTGTGAATGTAATGTAACACACACCCATACAATGCGAACCACCCCGTGATGATTTTCTCACTCCTACTAGTGAATGTAATGTAACACACACCCATACAATGCGCACCACCCCGTGATGTTTTTCTCACTCCTACTAGTGAATGTAATGCAACACTCACACATACCATGCGCCCCACCCCGTGATGTTTTTCTCACTCCTACTAGGGAATGTAATGTAACACACACCCATACAATGCGCCCCACCCCTCGATGTTTTTCAGAAACCTATCCTACATTGCCAGTGCATGTTCCCTGACCTCCACCTGCTGACCACCGTGCGCTGCTTTTCTCCATCCTACATTGCCACTCACTGCCTATCCTAATTCAGACCCTACGATTCACACCACCCCGTGACGTTTTTCTCACTCCTACTAGTGAATGTAATGTAACACACACCCATACAATGCGCACCACCCCGCGATGTTTTTCTCACTCCTACTAGTGAATGTAATGTAACACACACCCATACAATGCGCAACACCCCGCGATTTTTTCAGAAACCTATCCTACATTGCCATTACATGTTCCCTGACCTCCCCATATAGACCAGCCCGCGGTGCTTTTCTCCATCCTACATTGCCACTCACGGCCTATACTAATTCAGACCTTCCGATTCACACCACCCCGTGATGTTTTTCTCACTCCTACTTGTCAATGTAATGTAACACACACCAATACAATGCGCACCACCCCGCGATGTTTTTCTCACTCCTACTAGTGAATGTAATGTAACACACCCATACAATGCGCACCACCCAGCGATCTTTTTCACAAACCTATCCTACATTGCCACTGCATGTTCCCTGACCTCCCCATGCTAACCACCCTGCGGTGCTTTTCTCCATCCTACATTGCCACTCACTGCCTATCCTAATTCTGACCCTCCGATTCACACCTCCCCGTGATGTTTTTCTCACTCCTACTAGTGAATGTAATGTAACACTCACCCATACAATGCGTACCACCCCGTGATGTTTTTCTCACTCCTACTAATGAATGAAATGTAACACACACCCATACAATGCGCACCACCCCGCGATGTTTTTCTCACTCCTACTAGTGAATGTAATGTAACACACACCCATACAATGCGCACCACCCCGCGATGTTTTTCAGAAACCTATCCTACATTGCCACTGCATGTTCCCTGACCTCCCCATGCTGACCAGCCCGCGGTGCTTTTCTCCATCCTACATTGCCACTCACGGCCTATACTAATTCAGACACTCCGATTCACACCACCCCGTGATGCATTTCTCACTCCTACTAGTGAATGTAATGTAACACACACCAATACAATGCGCAGCACCCCGTGATGTTTTTCGCACTCCTACTAGTGAATATAATGTAACACACACCCATACAATGCGCACCACCCAGCGATCTTTTTCACAAACCTATCCTACATTGCCACTGCATGTTCCCTGACCTCCTCATGCTGACGACCCCGCGGTGCTTTTCTCCATCCAACATTGCCACTCACTGCCTATCCTAATTCAGACCCTCCGATTCACACCACCCCTTGATGTTTTTCTCACTCCTACTAGTGAATGTAATGTAACACACAGCCATACAATGCGCACCACCCCGTGATGTTTTTCTCACTCCTACTAGTTATTGTAATGTAACACACACCTATACAAGCGCACCACACCGCGATGTTTTTCAGAAACCTATCCTACATTGCCACTGCATATTCCTTGACCTCCCCATGCTGACCAACCCGCGGTGCTTTTCTCCAACCTACATTGCCACTCACTGCCTATCCTAATGCAGACCCTCCGATTCACACCACCCCGTGATGTTTTTCTCACTCCTACTAGTGAATGTAATGTAACACACACCCATACAATGCGAACCACCCCCGATGTTATTCTCACTCCTACTAGTGAATGTAATGTAACACACACCCATACAATGCGCACCACCCCGCGATGTTTTTCAGAAACCTATCCTACATTGCCACTGCATGTTCCCTGACCTCCTCATGCTGACCACCCCGCGGTGCTTTTCTCCATCCTACATTGCCACTCACTGCGTATCCTAATTTAGACACTCCGATTAACACCACCCCGTGACGTTTTGCTAACTACTACTTGTGAATGTAATGTAACACACACCCATACAATGCGCACCACCCCGTGATGTTTTTCTCACTCCTACTAGTGAATGTAATGTAACACACACCCATACAATGCGCCCCACCCCGTGATATTTTTCTCACTCCTACTAGGGAATGTAATATAACACACACCCATACAATGCGCACCACCCCTCAATGTTTTTCAGAAACCTATACTACATTGCCACTGCATGTTCCCTGACCTCCACATGCTGACCACCCTGCGGTGCTTTTCTCCATCCTACATTTCCACTCACTGCCTATCCTAATTCAGACCCTCCGATTCACACCACCCCATGATGTTTTTTTTCACTCCTACTAGTGAATGTAATGTAACACACATCCATACAATACGCACCACCCCGCGATGTTTTTCAGAAACCTATCCTACATTGTCACTGCATGATCCCTGACCTCCCCATGCTGACCACCCCGCGGTGCTTTCCTCCATCCTACATTGAAACTCACTCTCTATCCTAATTCAGACCCTCCGATTCACACCACCCTGTGATGTTTTTCTCACTCCTACTAGTGAATGTAATGTAACACACAACCATACAATGTGCACCTCACGCGATGTTTTTCAGAAACCTATCCTACATTGCCACTGCATGTTCCCTGAACTCCCCATGCTGACCAGCCCGCGGTGCTTTTCTCCATCCTACATTGCCACTCACGGCCCATACTAATTCAGACCTTCCGATACACACCACCCCATGATGTTTTTCTCACTCCTACTAGTCAATGTAATGTAACACACACCAATACAATGCGCACCACCCCGTGATGTTTTTGTCACTCCTACTAGTGAATATAATGTAACACAACCCATACAATGCGCACCACCCCGCGATGTTTTTCTCACTCCTACTAGTGAATGTAATGTAACACACACCCATACAATGCGCAACACCCCGCGATTTTTTCAGAAACCTATCCTACATTGCCATTACATGTTCCCTGACCTCCCCATATAGACCAGCCCGCGGTGCTTTTCTCCATCCTATATTGCCACTCACGGCCTATACTAATTCAGACCTTCCGATTCACACCACCCCGTGATGTTTTTCTCACTCCTACTAGTCAATGTAATGTAACACACACCAATACAATGCGCACCACCCCGCGATGTTTTTCTCACTCCTACTAGTGAATGTAATGTAACACACCCATACAATGCGCACCACCCAGCGATCTTTTTCACAAACCTATCCTACATTGCCACTGCATGTTCCCTGACCTCCCCATGCTAACCACCCTGCGGTGCTTTTCTCCATCCTACATTGCCACTCACTGCCTATCCTAATTCTGACCCTCCGATTCACACCTCCCCGTGATGTTTTTCTCACTCCTACTAGTGAATGTAATGTAACACTCACCCATACAATGCGTACCACCCCGTGATGTTTTTCTCACTCCTACTAATGAATGAAATGTAACACACACCCATACAATGCGCACCACCCCGCGATGTTTTTCTCACTCCTACTAGTGAATGTAATGTAACACACACCCATACAATGCGCACCACCCCGCGATGTTTTTCAGAAACCTATCCTACATTGCCACTGCATGTTCCCTGACCTCCCCATGCTGACCAGCCCGCGGTGCTTTTCTCCATCCTACATTGCCACTCACGGCCTATACTAATTCAGACACTCCGATTCACACCACCCCGTGATGCATTTCTCACTCCTACTAGTGAATGTAATGTAACACACACCAATACAATGCGCAGCACCCCGTGATGTTTTTCGCACTCCTACTAGTGAATGTAATGTAACACACACCCATACAATGCGCACCACCCAGCGATCTTTTTCACAAACCTATCCTACATTGCCACTGCATGTTCCCTGACCTCCTCATGCTGACGACCCCGCGGTGCTTTTCTCCATCCAACATTGCCACTCACTGCCTATCCTAATTCAGACCCTCCGATTCACACCACCCCTTGATGTTTTTCTCACTCCTACTAGTGAATGTAATGTAACACACAGCCATACAATGCGCACCACCCCGTGATGTTTTTCTCACTCCTACTAGTTATTGTAATGTAACACACACCTATACAAGCGCACCACACCGCGATGTTTTTCAGAAACCTATCCTACATTGCCACTGCATATTCCTTGACCTCCCCATGCTGACCAACCCGCGGTGCTTTTCTCCAACCTACATTGCCACTCACTGCCTATCCTAATGCAGACCCTCCGATTCACACCACCCCGTGATGTTTTTCTCACTCCTACTAGTGAATGTAATGTAACACACACCCATACAATGCGAACCACCCCCGATGTTATTCTCACTCCTACTAGTGAATGTAATGTAACACACACCCATACAATGCGCACCACCCCGCGATGTTTTTCAGAAACCTATCCTACATTGCCACTGCATGTTCCCTGACCTCCTCATGCTGACGACACCGCGGTGCTTTTCTCCATCCAACATTGCCACTCACTGCCTATCCTAATTCAGACCCTCCGATTCACACCACCCCGTGATGTTTTTCTCACTCCTACTAGTGAATGTAATGTAACACACACCCATACAATGCGAACCACCCCCGATGTTATTCTCACTCCTACTAGTGAATGTAATGTAACACACACCCATACTATGCGCACCACCCCGCGATGTTTTTCCGAAACCTATCCTACATTGCCACTGCATGTTCCCTGACCTCCTCATGCTGACCACCCCGCGGTGCTTTTCTCCATCCTACATTGCCTCTCACTGCGTATCCTAATTCAAACCCTCAGATTCACACCGCCCCTTGACGTTTTTCTCACTCCTACTAGTGAATGTAATGTAACACACACCCATACAATGCGCACCACCCCGTGATGTTTTTCTCACTCCTACTAGTGAATGTAATGTAACACACACCCATACAATGCGCACCACCCCGTGATGTTTTTCGCACTCCTACTAGTGAATGTAATGTAACACACACCCATACAATGCGCACCACCCAGCGATCTTTTTCACAAACCTATCCTACATTGCCACTGCATGTTCCCTGACCTCCTCATGCTGACGACCCCGCGGTGCTTTTCTCCATCCAACATTGCCACTCACTGCCTATCCTAATTCAGACCCTCCGATTCACACCACCCCTTGATGTTTTTCTCACTCCTACTAGTGAATGTAATGTAACACACAGCCATACAATGCGCACCACCCCGTGATGTTTTTCTCACTCCTACTAGTTATTGTAATGTAACACACACCTATACAAGCGCACCACACCGCGATGTTTTTCAGAAACCTATCCTACATTGCCACTGCATATTCCTTGACCTCCCCATGCTGACCAACCCGCGGTGCTTTTCTCCAACCTACATTGCCACTCACTGCCTATCCTAATGCAGACCCTCCGATTCACACCACCCCGTGATGTTTTTCTCACTCCTACTAGTGAATGTAATGTAACACACACCCATACAATGCGAACCACCCCCGATGTTATTCTCACTCCTACTAGTGAATGTAATGTAACACACACCCATACAATGCGCACCACCCCGCGATGTTTTTCAGAAACCTATCCTACATTGCCACTGCATGTTCCCTGACCTCCTCATGCTGACCACCCCGCGGTGCTTTTCTACATCCTACATTGCCACTCACTGCGTATCCTAATTTAGACACTCCGATTAACACCACCCCGTGACGTTTTGCTAACTACTACTTGTGAATGTAATGTAACACACACCCATACAATGCGCACCACCCCGTGGTGTTTTTCTCACTCCTACTAGTGAATGTAATGTAACACACACCCATACAATGCGCCCCACCCCGTGATATTTTTCTCACTCCTACTAGGGAATGTAATATAACACACACCCATACAATGCGCACCACCCCTCAATGTTTTTCAGAAACCTATACTACATTGCCACTGCATGTTCCCTGACCTCCACATGCTGACCACCCTGCGGTGCTTTTCTCCATCCTACATTTCCACTCACTGCCTATCCTAATTCAGACCCTCCGATTCACACCACCCCATGATGTTTTTTTTCACTCCTACTAGTGAATGTAATGTAACACACATCCATACAATACGCACCACCCCGCGATGTTTTTCAGAAACCTATCCTACATTGTCACTGCATGATCCCTGACCTCCCCATGCTGACCACCCCGCGGTGCTTTCCTCCATCCTACATTGAAACTCACTCTCTATCCTAATTCAGACCCTCCGATTCACACCACCCTGTGATGTTTTTCTCACTCCTACTAGTGAATGTAATGTAACACACAACCATACAATGTGCACCTCACGCGATGTTTTTCAGAAACCTATCCTACATTGCCACTGCATGTTCCCTGAACTCCCCATGCTGACCAGCCCGCGGTGCTTTTCTCCATCCTACATTGCCACTCACGGCCCATACTAATTCAGACCTTCCGATACACACCACCCCATGATGTTTTTCTCACTCCTACTAGTCAATGTAATGTAACACACACCAATACAATGCGCACCACCCCGTGATGTTTTTGTCACTCCTACTAGTGAATATAATGTAACACACACCCATACAATGCGCACCACCCCGCGATGTTTTTCTCACTCCTACTAGTGAATGTAATGTAACACACACCCATACAATGCGCAACACCCCGCGATTTTTTCAGAAACCTATCCTACATTGCCATTACATGTTCCCTGACCTCCCCATATAGACCAGCCCGCGGTGCTTTTCTCCATCCTACATTGCCACTCACGGCCTATACTAATTCATACCTTCCGATTCACACCACCCCGTGATGTTTTTCTCACTCCTACTAGTCAATGTAATGTAACACACACCAATACAATGCGCACCACCCCGCGATGTTTTTCTCACTCCTACTAGTGAATGTAATGTAACACACCCATACAATGCGCACCACCCAGCGATCTTTTTCACAAACCTATCCTACATTGCCACTGCATGTTCCCTGACCTCCCCATGCTAACCACCCTGCGGTGCTTTTCTCCATCCTACATTGCCACTCACTGCCTATCCTAATTCTGACCCTCCGATTCACACCTCCCCGTGATGTTTTTCTCACTCCTACTAGTGAATGTAATGTAACACTCACCCATACAATGCGTACCACCCCGTGATGTTTTTCTCACTCCTACTAATGAATGAAATGTAACACACACCCATACAATGCGCACCACCCCGCGATGTTTTTCTCACTCCTACTAGTGAATGTAATGTAACACACACCCATACAATGCGCACCACCCCGCGATGTTTTTCAGAAACCTATCCTACATTGCCACTGCATGTTCCCTGACCTCCCCATGCTGACCAGCCCGCGGTGCTTTTCTCCATCCTACATTGCCACTCACGGCCTATACTAATTCAGACACTCCGATTCACACCACCCCGTGATGCATTTCTCACTCCTACTAGTGAATGTAATGTAACACACACCAATACAATGCGCACCACCCCGTGATGTTTTTCGCACTCCTACTAGTGAATGTAATGTAACACACACCCATACAATGCGCACCACCCAGCGATCTTTTTCACAAACCTATCCTACATTGCCACTGCATGTTCCCTGACCTCCTCATGCTGACGACACCGCGGTGCTTTTCTCCATCCAACATTGCCACTCACTGCCTATCCTAATTCAGACCCTCCGATTCACACCACCCCGTGATGTTTTTCTCACTCCTGCTAGTGAATGTAATGTAACACACACCCATACAATGCGAACCACCCCCGATGTTATTCTCACTCCTACTAGTGAATGTAATGTAACACACACCCATACTATGCGCACCACCCCGCGATGTTTTTCAGAAACCTATCCTACATTGCCACTGCATGTTCCCTGACCTCCTCATGCTGACCACCCCGCGGTGCTTTTCTCCATCCTACATTGCCACTCACTGCGTATCCTAATTTAGACACTCCGATTAACACCACCCCGTGACGTTTTGCTAACTACTACTTGTGAATGTAATGTAACACACACCCATACAATGCGCACCACCCCGTGATGTTTTTCTCACTCCTACTAGTGAATGTAATGTAACACACACCCATACAATGCGCCCCACCCCGTGATATTTTTCTCACTCCTACTAGGGAATGTAATATAACACACACCCATACAATGCGCACCACCCCTCAATGTTTTTCAGAAACCTATACTACATTGCCACTGCATGTTCCCTGACCTCCACATGCTGACCACCCTGCCGTGCTTTTCTCCATCCTACATTTCCACTCACTGCCTATCCTAATTCAGACCCTCCGATTCACACCACCCCATGATGTTTTTTTTCACTCCTACTAGTGAATGTAATGTAACACACATCCATACAATACGCACCACCCCGCGATGTTTTTCAGAAACCTATCCTACATTGCCACTGCATGATCCCTGACCTCCCCATGCTGACCACCCCGCGGTGCTTTCCTCCATCCTACATTGAAACTCACTCTCTATCCTAATTCTGACCCTCCGATTCACACCACCCTGTGATGTTTTTCTCACTCCTACTAGTGAATGTAATGTAACACACAACCATACAATGTGCACCTCACGCGATGTTTTTCAGAAACTTATCCTACATTGCAACTGCATGTTCCCTGAACTCCCCATGCTGACCAGCCCGCGGTGCTTTTCTCCATCCTACATTGCCACTCACGGCCCATACTAATTCAGACCTTCCGATTCACACCACCCCATGATGTTTTTCTCACTCCTACTAGTCAATGTAATGTAACACACACCAATACAATGCGCACCACCCCGTGATGTTTTTGTCACTCCTACTAGTGAATATAATGTAACACACACCCATACAATGCGCACCACCTAGCGATCTTTTTCACAAACCTATCCTACATTGCCACTGCATGTTCCCTGGCCTCCCCATGCTGACCACCCCGCAGTGCTTTTCTCAATCCTACATTGCCACTCACTGCCTGTACTAATTCTGACCCTCCGATTCACACATCCCCGTGATGTTTGTCTCACTCCTACTAGTGAATGTAACGTAAAAGACACCCATATAATGCGCACCACCCCGCGATGTTTTTTCAGAAACCTATCCTACATTGCCACTGCATGTTCCCTGACCTCCCCATGCTAACCACCCTGCGGTGCTTTTCTCCATCCTACATTGCCACTCACTGCCTATCCTAATTCAGACCCTCCGATTCACACCACCCCGTGATGTTTTTCTCACTTCTACTAGTGAATGTAATGTTACACACGCATACAATGCGCACCACACCGCGACGTTTTTCTCACTCCTACTAGTGAATGTAATGTAACACACACCCATAAAATGCGCACCACACCGTGATATTTTTCAGAAACCTATCCTACATTGCCACTGCATGTTCCCTGATCTCCTCGTCCTGACCACCCCGCTGTGCTTTTCTCCATCCAACATTGCCACTCACTGCCTATCCTAATTCAGACCCTCCAATTCACACCACCCCGTGATGTTTTTCTCACTCCTACTAGTGAATGTAATGTAACACACAGCCATACAATGCGCACCGCCCCGTGATGTTTTTCTCACTCCTACTAGTGATTGTAATGTAACACACACCTATACAATGCGCAACACACCGCGATGTTTTTCAGAAACTTATCCTACATTGCCACTGCATGTTCCCTGACCTCCACATGCTGACCACCCCTCAGTGCTTTTCTCCATCCTACATTGCCATTCACTGCCTATCCTAATGCAGACCATCCGATTCACACCACCTCGTGATGTTTTTCTCACTCCTACTAGTGAATGTAATGTAACACACAGCCATACAATGCGCACCGCCCCGTGATGTTTTTCTCACTCCTACTAGTGATTGTAATGTAACACACACCTATACAATGCGCACCACACCGCGATGTTTTTCAGAAACTTATCCTACATTGCCACTGCATGTTCCCTGACCTCCCCATGCTGACCACCCCTCAGTGCTTTTCTCCATCCTACATTGCCACTCACTGCGTATCCTAATTCAGACACTCTGATTAACACCACCCCGTGACGTTTTGCTAACTACTACTTGTGAATGTAATGTAACACACACCCATACAATGCGCACCACCCTGTGATGTTTTTCTCACTCCTACTAGTGAATGTAATGTAACACACACCCATACAATGCGCCCCACCCCGTGATATTTTTCTCACTCCTACTAGGGAATGTAATGTAACACACACCCATACAATGCGCACCACCCCTCAATGTTTTTCAGAAACCTATCCTACATTGCCAGTGCATGTTCCCTGACCTCCACATGCTGACCACCCTGCGGTGATTTTCTCCATCTTACATTTCCACTCACTGCCTATCCTAATTCAGACCCTCCGATTCACACCACCCCATGATGTTTTTTTTCACTCCTACTAGTGAATGTAATGTAACACACATCCATACAATACGCACCACCCCGCGATGTTTTTCAGAAACCTAACCTACATTGCCACTGCATGATCCCTGACCACCACATGCTGACCACCCCGCGGTGCTTTTCTCCATCCTACATTGCCACTCACTCTCTATCCTAATTCAGACCCTCCGATTCACACCACCCTGTGATGTTTTTCTCACTCCTACTAGTGAATGTAATGTAACACACAACCATACAATGCGCACCTCACGCGATGTTTTTCAGAAACCTATCCTACATTGCCCCTGCATGTTCCCTGAACTCCCCATGCTGACCAGCCCGCGGTGCTTTTCTCCATCCTACATTGCCACTCACGGCCCATACTAATTCAGACCTTCCGATTCACACCACCCCATGATGTTTTTCTCACTCCTACTAGTCAATGTAATGTAACACACACCAATACAATGCGCACCACACCGTGATGTTTTTCTCACTCCTACTAGTGAATATAATGTAACACACTCCCATACAAATCGCACCACCTAGCGATCTTTTTCACAAACCTATCCTACATTGCCACTGCATGTTCCCTGACTTCCCCATGCTGACCACCCCGCAGTGCTTTTCTCAATCCTACATTGCCACTCACTGCCTATACTAATTCTGACCCTCCGATTCACACATCCCCGTGATGTTTTTCTCACTCCTACAAGTGAATGTAATGTAAAACACACCCATATAATGCGCACCACCCCGCGATGTTTTTTCAGAAACCTATCCTACATTGCCTCTGCATGTTCCCTGACCTCCCCATGCTAACCACCCTGCGGTGCTTTTCTCCATCCTACATTGCCACTCACTGCCTATCCTAATTCAGACCCTCCGATTCACACCACCCCGTGATGTTTTTCTCACTCCTACTAGTGAATGTAATGTAACACACACCGATAAAATGCGCACCACACCGTGATATTTTTCAGAAACCTATCCTACATTGCCACTGCATGTTCCCTGAGCTCCTCATGCTGACCACCCCGCTGTGCTTTTCTCCATCCAACATTGCCACTCACTGCCTATCCTAATTCAGACCCTCCGATTCACACTACCCCGTGATGTTTTTCTCACTCCTACTAGTGAATGTAATGTAACACACAGCCATACAATGCGCACCGCCCCGTGATGTTTTTCTCACTCCTACTAGTGATTGTAATGTAACACACACCTATACAATGCGCACCACACCGCGATGTTTTTCAGAAACTTATCCTACATTGCCACTGCATGTTCCCTGACCTCCACATGCTGACCACCCCTCAGTGCTTTTCTCCATCCTACATTGCCACTCACTGCCTATACTAATTCTGACCCTCGGATTCACACATCCCCGTGATGTTTTTCTCACTCCTACAAGTGAATGTAATGTAAAACACACCCATATAATGCGCACCACCCCGCGATGTTTTTTCAGAAACCTATCCTACATTGCCACTGCATGTTCCCTGACCTCCCCATGCTAACCACCCTGCGGTGCTTTTCTCCATCCTACATTGCCACTCACTGCCTATCCTAATTCAGACCCTCCGATTCACACCACCCCGTGATGTTTTTCTCACTCCTACTAGTGAATGTAATGTAACACACAGCCATACAATGCGCACCGCCCCGTGATGTTTTTCTCACTCCTACTAGTGAATGTAATGTAACACACACCCATAAAATGCGCACCACACCGCGATATTTTTCAGAAACCTATCCTACATTGCCACTGCATGTTCCCTGAGCTCCTCATGCTGACCACACCGCGGTGCTTTTCTCTATCCTACATTGCCACTCACTGCCTATCCTAATTCAGACCCTCCGATTCACACCACCCCGTGATGTTTTTCTTACTCCTACTAATGAATGTAATGTAACACACACCCATTCAATGCGCACCACCCTGCGATGTTTTTCTCACTCCTACTAGTGAATGTAATGTAACACACACCCATACAATGCGCACCACCCTGCGATGTGTTTCAGAAACCTATCCTACTTTCCCACTGCATGTTCCCTGACCTCCCCATGCTAACCACCCCGCGGTGATTTTCTCCATCCTACATTGCCACTCACTGCCTATCCTATTTCAGACCCTCCGATTCACACATCCCCGTGATGTTTTCTCATTCCTACTAGTGAATGTAATGTACCACACACCCGTACAATGCGCACCACCCTGCGATGTTTTTCAGAAACCTATCCTACATTGCCACTGCATGTTCCCTGACCTCCCCGTGCTGTCCACCCCGCGCTGCTTTTCTCCATCCTACATTGCCACTCACTGCCTATCCTAATTCAGACCCTCCGATTCACACCACCCCGTGATTTTTTCTCGCTCCTACAAGTGAATGTAATGTAACACACACCCATACAATGCGCACCACCCCTTGATGTTTTTCTCACTCCTACTAGTGAATGCAATGTAACACACACGCATACAATGCGCACCACACCGCGATATTTTTCAGAAACTTATCCAACATTGCCACTGCATGTTCCCTGATCTCCCCATGCTGACCACCCCGCGGTGCTTTTCTCGATTCTACATTGCCACTCACTGCCTATCCTAATTCAGACCCTTCGATTCACACCACCCCGCGATGTTTTTCTCACTCCTACTAGTGAATGTAATGTAACACACACCCATACAATGCGCACCACACCGCGATATTTTTCAGAAACCTACCCTACATTGCCACTGCATGTTCACTGACTTCCCTATGCTGACCACCCCGCGGTGCTTTTCTCCATCCTACATTGCCACTCACTGCCTATCCTAACTCAGACCTTTCCGATTCACACCACCCCGTGATGTTTTTCTCACTCCTACTAGTGAATGTAATGTAACACACACCCATACTATGCGCACGACCCTGAGATGTTTTTCTCATTCCTACTAGTGATTGTAATGTAACATACACATATACAATGCGCACCACTCCGCGATCTTTTTCAGAAACCTATCCTACATTGCCACTGCATGTTCCCTGACCTCCCCATGCTGACCACACCTCAGTTCTTTTCTCCATCCTACATTGCCACTAACTGCCTATCCTAATTCAGACCCTCCGATTCACACCACCGCGTGATGTTTTTCTCACTACTCCTAGTGAATGTAATGTAACACACACCCATACAATGCGCACCACCCCCGATGTTTTTCTCACTCCTACTAGTGAATATAATGTAACACACACCCATACAATGCGCACCACCCCGCGATGTTTTTCAGAAACCTATCCCACATTGCCACTGCATGTTCCCTGACCTCCCCATGTTGACCAGCCCGCGGTGCTTTTCTCCATCCTACATTGCCACTCATGGCCTATACTAATTCAGACCCTCCGATTCACACCACCCCGTGATGTTTTTCTCACTCCTACTAGTGAATGTAATGTAATACACACCAATACAATGCGCACCACCCCGTGATGTTTTTCTCACTCCTACTAGTGAATGTAATGTAACACACACCCATACAATGCGCACCACCTAGCGATCTTTTTCACAAACCTATCCTACATTGCCACTGCATGTTCCCTGACCTCCCCATGCTGACCACCCCGCGGTGCTTTTCTCAATCCTACATTACCACTCACTGCCTATCCTAATTCTGACCCTCCGATTCACACATCCCCGTGATGTTTTTCTCACTCCTACTAGTGAATGTAATGTAAAACACACCCATATAATGCGCACCACCCCGCGATGTTTTTCAGAAACCTATCCTACATTGCCACTGCATGTTCCCAGACCTCCCCATGCTAACCACCCTGCGGTGCTTTTCTCCATCCTACATTGCCACTCACTGCCTATCCTAATTCAGACCCTCCGATTCACACCACCCCGTGATGTTTTTCTCACTCCTACTAGTGAATGTAATGTAACACACAGCCATACAATGCGCACCACCCCGTGATGTTTTTCTCACTCCTACTAGTGATTGTAATGTAACACACACCTATACAATGCGCACAACACCGCGATGTTTTTCAAAAACCTATCCTACATTGCCACTGCATATTCCCTGACCTCCCCATGCTGACCAACCCGCGGTGCTTTTCTCCAACCTACATTGCCACTCACTGCCTATCCTAATGCAGACCCTCCGATTCACACCACCCCGTGATGTTTTTCTCACTCCTACTAGTGAATGTAATGTAACACACACCCATACAATGCGCCCCACCCCGTGATATTTTTCTCACTCCTACTAGTGAATGTAATGTAACACACACCCATACAATGCGCACCACCCTGCGATGTGTTTCAGAAACCTATCCTACTTTCCCACTGCATGTTCCCTGACCTCCCCATGCTAACCACCCCGCGGTGCTTTTCTCCATCCTACATTGCCACTCACTGCCTATCCTATTTCAGACCCTCCGATTCACACATCCCCGTGATGTTTTCTCATTCCTACTAGTGAATGTAATGTACCACACACCCGTACAATGCGCACCACCCTGCGATGTTTTTCAGAAACCTATCCTACATTGCCACTGCATGTTCCCTGACCTCCCCGTGCTGTCCACCCCGCGCTGCTTTTCTCCATCCTACATTGCCACTCACTGCCTATCCTAATTCAGACCCTCCGATTCACACCACCCCGTGATTTTTTCTCGCTCCTACAAGTGAATGTAATGTAACACACACCCATACAATGCGCACCACCCCTTGATGTTTTTCTCACTCCTACTAGTGAATGCAATGTAACACACACGCATACAATGCGCACCACACCGCGATATTTTTCAGAAACTTATCCAACATTGCCACTGCATGTTCCCTGATCTCCCCATGCTGACCACCCCGCGGTGCTTTTCTCGATTCTACATTGCCACTCACTGCCTATCCTAATTCAGACCCTTCGATTCACACCACCCCGCGATGTTTTTCTCACTCCTACTAGTGAATGTAATGTAACACACACCCATACAATGCGCACCACACCGCGATATTTTTCAGAAACCTACCCTACATTGCCACTGCATGTTCACTGACTTCCCTATGCTGACCACCCCGCGGTGCTTTTCTCCATCCTACATTGCCACTCACTGCCTATCCTAACTCAGACCTTTCCGATTCACACCACCCCGTGATGTTTTTCTCACTCCTACTAGTGAATGTAATGTAACACACACCCATACTATGCGCACGACCCTGAGATGTTTTTCTCATTCCTACTAGTGATTGTAATGTAACATACACATATACAATGCGCACCACTCCGCGATCTTTTTCAGAAACCTATCCTACATTGCCACTGCATGTTCCCTGACCTCCCCATGCTGACCACCCCTCAGTTCTTTTCTCCATCCTACATTGCCACTAACTGCCTATCCTAATTCAGACCCTCCGATTCACACCACCTCGTGATGTTTTTCTCACTACTCCTAGTGAATGTAATGTAACACACACCCATACAATGCGCACCACCCCCGATGTTTTTCTCACTCCTACTAGTGAATATAATGTAACACACACCCATACAATGCGCACCACCCCGCGATGTTTTTCAGAAACCTATCCCACATTGCCACTGCATGTTCCCTGACCTCCCCATGTTGACCAGCCCGCGGTGCTTTTCTCCATCCTACATTGCCACTCATGGCCTATACTAATTCAGACCCTCCGATTCACACCACCCCGTGATGTTTTTCTCACTCCTACTAGTGAATGTAATGTAATACACACCAATACAATGCGCACCACCCCGTGATGTTTTTCTCACTCCTACTAGTGAATGTAATGTAACACACACCCATACAATGCGCACCACCTAGCGATCTTTTTCACAAACCTATCCTACATTGCCACTGCATGTTCCCTGACCTCCCCATGCTGACCACCCCGCGGTGCTTTTCTCAATCCTACATTACCACTCACTGCCTATCCTAATTCTGACCCTCCGATTCACACATCCCCGTGATGTTTTTCTCACTCCTACTAGTGAATGTAATGTAAAACACACCCATATAATGCGCACCACCCCGCGATGTTTTTCAGAAACCTATCCTACATTGCCACTGCATGTTCCCAGACCTCCCCATGCTAACCACCCTGCGGTGCTTTTCTCCATCCTACATTGCCACTCACTGCCTATCCTAATTCAGACCCTCCGATTCACACCACCCCGTGATGTTTTTCTCACTCCTACTAGTGAATGTAATGTAACACACAGCCATACAATGCGCACCACCCCGTGATGTTTTTCTCACTCCTACTAGTGATTGTAATGTAACACACACCTATACAATGCGCACAACACCGCGATGTTTTTCAAAAACCTATCCTACATTGCCACTGCATATTCCCTGACCTCCCCATGCTGACCAACCCGCGGTGCTTTTCTCCAACCTACATTGCCACTCACTGCCTATCCTAATGCAGACCCTCCGATTCACACCACCCCGTGATGTTTTTCTCACTCCTACTAGTGAATGTAATGTAACACACACCCATACAATGCGCCCCACCCCGTGATATTTTTCTCACTCCTACTAGGGAATGTAATGTAACACACACCCATACAATGCGCACCACCCCTCAATGTTTTTCAGAAACCTATCCTACATTGCCAGTGCATGTTCCCTGACCTCCACATGCTGACCACCCTGCGGTGCTTTTCTCCATCTTACATTTCCACTCACTGCCTATCCTAATTCAGACCCTCCGATTCACACCACCCCATGATGTTTTTTTTCACTCCTACTAGTGAATGTAATGTAACACACATCCATACAATACGCACCACCCCGCGATGTTTTTCAGAAACCTAACCTACATTGCCACTGCATGATCCCTGACCACCCCATGCTGACCACCCCGCGGTGCTTTTCTCCATCCTACATTGCCACTCACTCTCTATCCTAATTCAGACCCTCCGATTCACACCACCCTGTGATGTTTTTCTCACTCCTACTAGTGAATGTAATGTAACACACAACCATACAATGTGCACCTCAGGCGATGTTTTTCAGAAACCTATCCTACATTGCCACTGCATGTTCCCTGAACTCCCCATGCTGACCAGCCCGCGGTGCTTTTCTCCATCCTACATTGCCACTCACGGCCCATACTAATTCAGACCTTCCGATTCACACCACCCCATGATGTTTTTCTCACTCCTACTAGTCAATGTAATGTAACACACACCAATACAATGCGCACCACACCGTGATGTTTTTCTCACTCCTACTAGTGAATATAATGTAACACACTCCCATACAATGCGCACCACCTAGCGATCTTTTTCACAAACCTATCCTACATTGCCACTGCATGTTCCCTGACCTCCCCATGCTGACCACCACGCAGTGCTTTTCTCAATCCTACATTGCCACTCACTGCCTATACTAATTCTGACCCTCCGATTCACATATCCCCGTGATGTTTTTCTCACTCCTACAAGTGAATGTAATGTAAAACACACCCATATAATGCGCACCACCCCGCGATGTTTTTTCAGAAACCTATCCTACATTGCCACTGCATGTTCCCTGACCTCCCCATGCTAACCACCCTGCGGTGCTTTTCTCCATCCTACATTGCCACTCACTGCCTATCCTAATTCAGACCCTCCGATTCACACCACCCCGTGATGTTTTTCTCACTCCTACTAGTGAATGTAATGTAACACACACCCATAAAATGCGCACCACACCGCGATATTTTTCAGAAACCTATCCTACATTGCCACTGCATGTTCCCTGAGCTCCTCATGCTGACCACCCCGCTGTGCTTTTCTCCATCCAACATTGCCACTCACTGCCTATCCTAATTCAGACCCTCCGATTCACACCACCCCGTGATGTTTTTCTCACTCCTACTAGTGAATGTAATGTAACACACAGCCATACAATGCGCACCGCCCCGTGATGTTTTTCTCACTCCTACTAGTGATTGTAATGTAACACACACCTATACAATGCGCACCACACCGCGATGTTTTTCAGAAACTTATCCTACATTGCCACTGCATGTTCCCTGACCTCCACATGCTGACCACCCCTCAGTGCTTTTCTCCATCCTACATTGCCATTCACTGCCTATCCTAATGCAGACCATCCGATTCACACCACCCCGTGATGTTTTTCTCACTCCTACTAGTGAATGTAATGCAACACAAACACATACAATGCGCAACACCCCGCGATGTTTTTCAGAAACCTATCCTACATTGCCCCTGCATGTTCCCGGACCTCCACATGCTGACCACCCCGCGGTGCTTTTCTCTATCCTACATTGCCACTCACTGCCTATCCTAATTCAGACCCTCCGATTCACACCACCCCGTGATGTTTTTCTTACTCCTACTAGTGAATGTAATGTAACACACACCCATTCAATGCGCACCACCCTGCGATGTTTTTCTCACTCCTACTAGTGAATGTAATGTAACACACACCCATACAATGCGCACCACCCTGCGATGTGTTTCAGAAACCTATCCTACTTTCCCACTGCATGTTCCCTGACCTCCCCATGCTGACCACCCCGCGGTGCTTTTCTCCATCCTACATTGCCACTCACTGCCTATCCTAATTCAGACCCTCCGATTCACACATCCCCGTGATGTTTTCTCATTCCTACTAGTGAATGTAATGTACCACACACCCGTACAATGCGCACCACCCTGCGATGTTTTTCAGAAACCTATCCTACATTGCCACTGCATGTTCCCTGACCTCCCCGTGCTGTCCACCCCGCGCTGCTTTTCTCCATCCTACATTGCCACTCACTGCCTATCCTAATGCAGACCCTCCGATTCACACCACCCCGTGATTTTTTCTCGCTCCTACAAGTGAATGTAATGTAACACACACCCATACAATGCGCACCACCCCTTGATGTTTTTCTCACTCCTACTAGTGAATGCAATGTAACACACACGCATACAATGTGCACCACACCGCGATATTTTTCAGAAACTTATCCAACATTGCCACTGCATGTTCCCTGATCTCCCCATGCTGACCACCCCGCGGTGCTTTTCTCCATTCTACATTGCCACTCACTGCCTATCCTAATTCAGACCCTTCGATTCACACCACCCCGCGATGTTTTTCTCACTCCTACTAGTGAATGTAAAGTAACACACACCCATACAATGCGCACCACACCGCGATATTTTTCAGAAACCTACCCTACATTGCCACTGCATGTTCACTGACTTCCCTATGCTGACCACCCCGCGGTGCTTTTCTCCATCCTACATTGCCACTCACTGCCTATCCTAACTCAGACCTTTCCGATTCACACCACCCCGTGATGTTTTTCTCACTCCTACTAGTGAATGTAATGTAACACACACCCATACTATGCGCACGACCCTGAGATGTTTTTCTCATTCCTACTAGTGATTGTAATGTAACATACACATATACAATGCGCACCACTCCGCGATCTTTTTCAGAAACCTATCCTACATTGCCACTGCATGTTCCCTGACCTCCCCATGCTGACCACCCCTCAGTTCTTTTCTCCATCCTACATTGCCACTAACTGCCTATCCTAATTCAGACCCTCCGATTCACACCACCTCGTGATGTTTTTCTCACTACTACTAGTGAATGTAATGTAACACACACCCATACAATGCGCACCACCCCCGATGTTTTTCTCACTCCTACTAGTGAATATAATGTAACACACACCCATACAATGCGCACCACCCCGCGATGTTTTTCAGAAACCTATCCCACATTGCCACTGCATGTTCCCTGACCTCCCCATGTTGACCAGCCCGCGGTGCTTTTCTCCATCCTACATTGCCACTCATGGCCTATACTAATTCAGACCCTCCGATTCACACCACCCCGTGATGTTTTTCTCACTCCTACTAGTGAATGTAATGTAATACACACCAATACAATGCGCACCACCCCGTGATGTTTTTCTCACTCCTACTAGTGAATGTAATGTAACACACACCCATACAATGCGCACCACCTATTGATCTTTTTCACAAACCTATCCTACATTGCCACTGCATGTTCCCTGACCTCCCCATGCTGACCACCCCGCGGTGCTTTTCTCAATCCTACATTACCACTCACTGCCTATCCTAATTCTGACCCTCCGATTCACACATCCCCGTGATGTTTTTCTCACTCCTACTAGTGAATGTAATGTAAAACACACCCATATAATGCGCACCACCCCGCGATGTTTTTCAGAAACCTATCCTACATTGCCACTGCATGTTCCCTGACCTCCCCATGCTAACCACCCTGCGGTGCTTTTCTCCATCCTACATTGCCACTCACTGCCTATCCTAATTCAGACCCTCCGATTCACACCACCCCGTGATGTTTTTCTCACTTCTACTAGTGAATGTAAGGTTACACACGCATACAATGCGCACCACACCGCGACGTTTTTCTCACTCCTACTAGTTATTGTAATGTAACACACACACATAAAATGCGCACCACACCGCGATATTTTTCAGAAACCTATCCTACATTGCCACTGCATGTTCCCTGATCTCCCCGTGCTGACCACCCCGCGGTGCTTTTCTCCATCCAACATTGCCACTCACTGCCTATCCTAATTCAGACCCTCCGATTCACACCACCCCGTGATGTTTTTCTCACTCCTACTAGTGAATGTAATGTAACACACAGCCATACAATGCGCACCACCCCGTGATGTTTTTCTCACTCCTACTAGTGATTGTAATGTAACACACACCTATACAATGCGCACAACACCGCGATGTTTTTCAAAAACCTATCCTACATTGCCACTGCATATTCCCTGACCTCCCCATGCTGACCAACCCGCGGTGCTTTTCTCCAACCTACATTGCCACTCACTGCCTATCCTAATGCAGACCCTCCGATTCACACCACCCCGTGATGTTTTTCTCACTCCTACTAGTGAATGTAATGTAACACACACCCATACAATGCGCACCACCCCCGATGTTTTTCTCACTCCTACTAGTGAATGTAATGTAACACACACCCATACAATGCGCACCACCCCGCGATGTTTTTCAGAAACCTATCCTACATTGCCACTGCATGTTCCCTGACCTCCTCATGCTGACCACCCCGCGGTGCTTTTCTCCATCCTACATTGCCACTCACTGCGTATCCTAATTCAGACACTCCGATTAACACCACCCCGTGACGTTTTGCTAACTACTACTTGTGAATGTAATGTAACACACACCCATACAATGCGCACCACCCCGTGATGTTTTTCTCACTCCTACTAGTGAATGTAATGTAACACACACCCATACAATGCGCCCGACCCCGTGATGTTTTTCTCACTCCTACTAGGGAATGTAATGTAACACACACGCATCCGATGCGCACCACACCGCGATATTTTAGAGAAACTTATCCAACATTGCCACTGCATGTTCCCTGATCTCCCCATGCTGACCACCCCGCGGTGCTTTTCTCCATTCTACATTGCCACTCACTGCCAATCCTAATTCAGACCCTCCGATTCACACCACCCCGCGATGTTTTTCTCACTCCTACTAGTGAATGTAAAGTAACACACACCCATACAATGCGCACCACACCGCGATGTTTTTCAGAAACCTATCCTACATTGCCACTGCATGATCCCTGACCTCCCCATGCTGACCAACCCGCGGTGCTTTTCTCCATCCTACATTGCCACTCACTCTCTATCCTAATTCAGACCCTCTGATTCACACCACCCCGTGATGTTTTTCTCACTCCTACTAGTGAATGTAATGTAACACACAACCATACAATGCGCACCACCCCGCGATGTTTTTCAGAAACCTATCCTACATTGCCACTGCATGTTCCCTGACCTCCTCATGCTGACCACCCCGCGGTGCTTTTCTCCATCCTACATTGCCACTCACTGCGTATCCTAATTCAGACACTCCGATTCACACCACCCCGTGACGTTTTGCTAACTACTACTTGTGAATGTAATGTAACACACACCCATACAATGCGAACCACCCCGTGATGTTTTTCTCACTCCTACTAGTGAATGTAATGTAACACACACCCATACAATGCGCACCACCCCGTGATGTTTTTCTCACTCCTACTAGTGAATGTAATGTAACACACACACATACAATGCGCCCCACCCCGTGATGTTTTTCTCACTCCTACTAGGGAATGTAATGTAACACACACCCATACAATGCGCACCACCCCTCGATGTTTTTCAGAAACCTATCCTACATTGCCACTGCATGTTCCCTGACCTCCACCTGCTGACCACCCTGCCCTGCTTTTCTCCATCCTACATTGCCACTCACTGCCTATCCTAATTCAGACCCTACGATTCACACCACCCCGTGACGTTTTTCTCACTCCTACTAGTGAATGAAATGTAACACACACCCATGCAATGCGCACCACCCCGCGATGTTTTTCTCACTCCTACTAGTGAATGTAATGTAACACACACCCATACAATGCGCAACACGCCCGATTTTTTCAGAAACCTATCCTACATTGCCACTTCATGTTCCCTGACCTCCCCATATAGACCAGCCCACGGTGCTTTTCTCAATCCTACATTGCCACTCACGGCCTATACTAATTCAGACCTTCCGATTCACACCACCCCGTGATGTTTTTCTCACTCCTACTAGTCAATGTAATGTAACACACACCAATACAATGCGCACCACCCCGCGATGTTTTTCTCACTCCTACTAGTGAATGTAATGTAACACACCCATACAATGCGAACCACCCAGCGATCTTTTTCACAAACCTATCCTACATTGCCACTGCATCTTTCCTGACCTCCCCATGCTAACCACCCTGCGGTGCTTTTCTCCATCCTACATTGCCACTCACTGCCTATCCTATTCAGACCCTCCGATTCACACCACCCCGTGATGTTTTTCTCACTTCTACTAGTGAATGTAATGTTACACACGCATGCAATGCGCACCACCCCGCGAAGTTTTTCTCACTCCTACTAGTGAATGTAATGTAACACACACCCATTCAATGCGCACCACACCGCGATATTTTTCAGAAACCTATCCTACATTGCCACTGCATGTTCCCTGATCTCCCCGTGCTGACCACCCCGCGGTGCTTTTCTCCATCCAACATTGCCACTCACTGCCTATCCTAATTCAGACCCTCCGATTCACACCACCCCGTGATGTTTTTCTCACTCCTACTAGTGAATGTAATGTAACACACAGCCATACAATGCGCACCACCCCGTGATGTTTTTCTCACTCCTACTAGTGATTGTAATGTAACACACACCTATACAATGCGCACCACACCGCGATGTTTTTCAGAAACCTATCCTACATTGCCACTGCATATTCCCTGACCTCCCCATGCTGACCAACCCGCGGTGCTTTTCTCCAACCTACATTGCCACTCACTGACTATCCTAATTCAGACCCTCCGATTCACACATCCCCGTGATGTTTTCTCATTCCTACTAGTGAATGTAATGTACCACACACCCATACAATGCGCACCACCCCTCAATGTTTTTCAGAAACCTATCCTACATTGCCACTGCATGTTCCCTGATCTCCCCATGCTGACCACCCCGCGGTGCTTTTCTCCATCCTACATTGCCACTCACTGCCTATCCTAATTCAGACCCTCCGATTCACACCACCCCGCGATGTTTTTCTCACTCCTACTAGTGAATGTAATGTAACACACACCCATACAATGCGCACCACACCGCGATGTTTTTCAGAAACCTATCCTACATTGCCACTGCATGATCCCTGACCTCCAAATGCTGACCAACCCGCGGTGCTTTTCTCCATCCTACATTGCCACTCACTCTCTATCCTAATTCAGACCCTCCGATTCACACCACCCCGTGATGTTTTTCTCACTCCTACTAGTGAATGTAATGTAACACACAACCATACAATGCGCACCTCACGCGATGTTTTTCAGAAACCTATCCTACATTGCCACTGCATGTTCCCTGAACTCCCCATGCTGACCAGCCCGCGGTGCTTTTCTCCATCCTACATTGCCATTCACGGCCAATACTAATTCAGACCTTCCGATTCACACCACGCCATGATGTTTTTCTCACTCCTACTAGTCAATGTAATGTAACACACACCAATACAATGCGCACCACCCCCGTGATGTTTTTCTCACTCCTACTAGTGAATATAATGTAACACACACCCATACAATGCCCACCACCTAGCGATCTTTTTCACAAACCTATCCTACATTGCCACTGCATGTTCCCTGACCTCCCCATGCTGACCACCCCGCGGTGCTTTTCTCAATCCTACATTGCCACTCACTGCCTATACTAATTCTGACCCTCCGATTCACACATCCCCGTGATGTTTTTCTCACTCCTACTAGTAAATGTAATGTAAAACACAACCATATAATGCGCACCACCCCGCGATGTTTTTTCAGAAACCTATCCTACATTGCCACTGCATGTTCCCTGACCTCCCCATGCTAACCACCCTGCGGTGCTTTTCTCCATCCTACATTGCCACTCACTGCCTATCCTAATTCAGACCCTCCGATTCACACCACCCCGTGATGTTTTTCTCACTTCTACTAGTGAATGTAATGTTACACACGCATACAATGCGCACCACACCGCGACGTTTTTCTCACTCCTACTAGTGAATGTAATGTAACACAAACCCATAAAATGCGCACCACACCGCGATATTTTTCAGAAACCTATCCTACATTGAAACTGCTTGTTCCCTGATCTCCCCGTGCTGACCACCCCGCGGTGCTTTTCTCCATCCATCATTGCCACTCACTGCCTATCCTAATTCAGACCCTCCGATTCACACCACCCCGTGATGTTTTTCTCACTCCTACTAGTGAATGTAATGTAACACACAGCCATACAATGCGCACCGCCCCGTGATGTTTTTCTCACTCCTACTAGTGATTGTAATGTAACACACACCTATACAATGCACACCACACCGCGATGTTTTTCAGAAACTTATCCTACATTGCCACTGCATGTTCCCTGACCTCCCCATGCTGACCACCCCTCAGTGCTTTTCTCCATCCTACATTGCCACTCACTGCCTATCCTAACTCAGACCTTTCCGATTCACATCACCCCGTGATGTTTTTCTCACTCCTACTAGTGAATGTAATGTAACACACATCCATACTAGGCGCACGACCCTGAGATCTTTTTCTCATTCCTACTAGTGATTGTAATGTAGCATACACATATACAATGCGCACCACTCCGCGATCTTTTTCAGAAACCTATCCTACATTGCCACTGCATGTTCCCTGACCTCCGCATGCTGACCACCCCTCAGTGCTTTTCTCCATCCTACATTGCCACTAACAGCCTATCCTAATTCAGACCCTCCGATTCACACCACCTCGTGATGTTTTTCTCACTACTACTAGTGAATGTAATGTAACACACACCCATACAATGCGCACCACCCCGATGTTTTTCTCACTCCTACTAGTGAATATACTGTAACACACACCCATACAATGCGCACCACCCCGCGATGTTTTTCAGAAACCTATCCTACATTGCCACTGCATGTTCCCTGACCTCCCCATGTTGACCAGCCCGCGGTGCTTTTCTCCATCCTACATTGCCACTCACGGCCTATACTAATTCAGACCCTCCGATTCCCACCACCACGTGATGTTTTTCTCACTCCTACTAGTGAATGTAATGTAATACACACCAATAGAATTCGCACCACCCCGTGATGTTTTTCTCACTCCTACTAGTGAATGTAATGTAACACACAACCATACAATGCGCACCTCACGCGATGTTTTTCAGAAACCTATCCTACATTGCCACTGCATGTTCCCTGAACTCCCCATGCTGACCAGCCCGCGGTGCTTTTCTCCATCCTACATTGCCACTCACGGCCCATACTAATTCAGACCTTCCGATTCACACCACCCCATGATGTTTTTCTCACTCCTACTAGTCAATGTAATGTAAAACACACCCATATAATGCGCACCACCCCGCGATGTTTTTTCAGAAACCTATCCTACATTGCCACTGCATGTTCCCTTACCTCCCCATGCTAACCACCCTGCGGTGCTTTTCTCCATCCTACATTGCCACTCACTGACTATCCTAATTCAGACCCTCCGATTCACACCACCCCGTGATGTTTTTCTCACTTCTACTAGTGAATGTAATGTTACACACGCATACAATGCGCACCACACCGCGACGTTTTTCTCACTCCTACTAGTGAATGTAATGTAACACACACACATAAAATGCGCACCACACCGCGATATTTTTCAGAAACCTATCCTACATTGCCACTGCATGTTCCCTGACCTCCTCATGCTGACCACCCCGCGGTGCTTTTCTCCATCCTACATTGCCACTCACTGCGTATCCTAATTCAGACACTCCGATTAACACCACCCCGTGACGTTTTGCTAACTACTACTTGTGAATGAAATGTAACACACACCCATACAATGCGCACCACCCCGTGATGTTTTTCTCACTCCTACTAGTGAATGTAATGTAACACACACCCATACAATGCGCCCGACCCCGTGATGTTTTTCTCACTCCTACTAGGGAATGTAATGTAACACACACTCATACAATGCGCACCACCCCTCAATGTTTTTCAGAAACCTATCCTACATTGCCACTGCATGTTCCCTGATCTCCCCATGCTGACCACCCCGCGGTGCTTTTCTCCATCCTACATTGCCACTCACTGCCTATCCTAATTCAGACCCTCCGATTCACACATCCCCGTGATGTTTTCTCATTCCTACTAGTGAATGTAATGTACCACACACCCATACAATGCGCACCACCCTGCGATGTTTTTCAGAAACCTATCCTACATTGCCACTGCATGTTCCCTGACCTCCCCGTGCTGTCCACCCCGCGCTGCTTTTCTCCATCCTACATTGCCACTCACTGCCTATCCTAATTCAGACCCTCCGATTTACACCACCCCGTGATTTTTTCTCGCTCCTACAAGTGAATGTAATGTAACACACACCCATACAATGCGCATCACCACTTGATGTTTTTCTCACTCCTACTAGTGAATGTAATGTAACACACACGCATACAATGCGCACCACACCGCGATATTTTTCAGAAACTTATCCAACATTGCCACTGCATGTTCCCTGATCTCCCCATGCTGACCACCCCGCGGTGCTTTCTCCATTCTACATTGCCACTCACTGCCAATCCTAATTCAGACCCTCTGATTCACACCACCCCGCGATGTTTTTCTCACTCCTACTAGTGAATGTAAAGTAACACACACCCATACAATGCGCACCACACCGCGATGTTTTTCAGAAACCTATCCTACATTGCCACTGCATGATCCCTGACCTCCAAATGCTGACCAACCCGCGGTGCTTTTCTCCATCCTACATTGCCACTCACTCTCTATCCTAATTCAGACCCTCCGATTCACACCACCCCGTGATGTTTTTCTCACTCCTACTAGTGAATGTAATGTAACACACAACCATACAATGCGCACCTCACGCGATGTTTTTCAGAAACCTATCCTACATTGCCACTGCATGTTCCCTGAACTCCCCATGCTGACCAGCCCGCGGTGCTTTTCTCCATCCTACATTGCCATTCACGGCCCATACTAATTCAGACCTTCCGATTAACACCACGCCATGATGTTTTTCTCACTCCTACTAGTCAATGTAATGTAACACACACCAATACAATGCGCACCACCCCCGTGATGTTTTTCTCACTCCTACTAGTGAATATAATGTAACACACACCCATACAATGCCCACCACCTAGCGATCTTTTTCACAAACCTATCCTACATTGCCACTGCATGTTCCCTGACCTCCCCATGCTGACCACCCCGCGGTGCTTTTCTCAATCCTACATTGCCACTCACTGCCTATACTAATTCTGACCCTCCGATTCACACATCCCCGTGATGTTTTTCTCACTCCTACTAGTAAATGTAATGTAAAACACAACCATATAATGCGCACCACCCCGCGATGTTTTTTCAGAAACCTATCCTACATTGCCACTGCATGTTCCCTGACCTCCCCATGCTAACCACCCTGCGGTGCTTTTCTCCATCCTACATTGCCACTCACTGCCTATCCTAATTCAGACCCTCCGATTCACACCACCCCGTGATGTTTTTCTCACTTCTACTAGTGAATGTAATGTTACACACGCATACAATGCGCACCACACCGCGACGTTTTTCTCACTCTTACTAGTGAATGTAATGTAACACAAACCCATAAAATGCGCACCACACCGCGATATTTTTCAGAAACCTATCCTACATTGAAACTGCTTGTTCCCTGATCTCCCCGTGCTGACCACCCCGCGGTGCTTTTCTCCATCCATCATTGCCACTCACTGCCTATCCTAATTCAGACCCTCCGATTCACACCACCCCGTGATGTTTTTCTCACTCCTACTAGTGAATGTAATGTAACACACAGCCATACAATGCGCACCGCCCCGTGATGTTTTTCTCACTCCTACTAGTGAATGTAATGTAACACACAGCCATGCAATGCGCACCGCCCCGTGATGTTTTTCTCACTCCTACTAGTGATTGTAATGTAACACACACCTATACAATGCACACCACACCGCGATGTTTTTCAGAAACTTATCCTACATTGCCACTGCATGTTCCCTGACCTCCCCATGCTGACCACCCCTCAGTGCTTTTCTCCATCCTACATTGCCACTCACTGCCTATCCTAACTCAGACCTTTCCGATTCACACCACCCCGTGATGTTTTTCTCACTCCTACTAGTGAATGTAATGTAACACACATCCATACTATGCGCACGACCCTGAGATCTTTTTCTCATTCCTACTAGTGATTGTAATGTAACATACACATATACAATGCGCACCACTCCGCGATCTTTTTCAGAAACCTATCCTACATTGCAACTGCATGTTCCCTGACCTCCGCATGCTGACCACCCCTCAGTGCTTTTCTCCATCCTACATTGCCACTAACAGCCTATCCTAATTCAGACCCTCCGATTCACACCACCTCGTGATGTTTTTCTCACTACTACTAGTGAATATAATGTAACACACACCCATACAATGCGCCCCACCCCGATGTTTTTCTCACTCCTACTAGTGAATATACTGTAACACACACCCATACAATGCGCACCACCCCGCGATGTTTTTCAGAAACCTATCCTACATTGCCACTGCATGTTCCCTGACCTCCCCATGTTGACCAGCCCGCGGTGCTTTTCTCCATCCTACATTGCCACTCACGGCCTATACTAATTCAGACCCTCCGATTCACACCACCCCGTGATGTTTTTCTCACTCCTAATAGTGAATGTAATGTAATACACACCAATACAATTCGCACCACCCCGTGATGTTTTTCTCACTCCTACTAGTGAATGTAATGTAACACACACCCATACAATGCGCACCACCTAGCGATCTTTTTCACAAACCTATCCTACATTGCCACTGCATGTTCCCTGACCTCCCCATGCTGACCACCCCGCGGTGCTTTTCTCAATCCTACATTGCCACTCACTGCCTATCCTAATTCTGACCCTCCGATTCACACATCCCCGTGATGTTTTTCTCACTCCTACTAGTGAATGTAATGTAAAACACACCCATATAATGCGCACCACCCCGCGATGTTTTTTCAGAAACCTATCCTACATTGCCACTGCATGTTCCCTTACCTCCCCATGCTAACCACCCTGCGGTGCTTTTCTCCATCCTACATTGCCACTCACTGCCTATCCTAATTCAGACCCTCCGATTCACACCACCCCGTGATGTTTTTCTCACTTCTACTAGTGAATGTAATGTTACACACGCATACAATGCGCACCACACCGCGACGTTTTTCTCACTCCTACTAGTGAAGGTAATGTAACACACACACATAAAATGCGCACCACACCGCGATATTTTTCAGAAACCTATCCTACATTGCCACTGCATGTTCCCTGATCTCCCCGTGCTGACCAGCCCGCGGTGCTTTTCTCCATCCAACATTGCCACTCACTGCCTATCCTAATTCAGACCCTCCGATTCACACCACCCCGTGATGTTTTTCTCACTCCTACTAGTGAATGTAATGTAACACACACCCATACAATGCGCACCACCTAGCGATCTTTTTCACAAACGTATCCTACATTGCCACTGCATGTTCCATGACCTCCCCATGCTGACCACCCTGCGGTGTTTTTCTCAATCCTACATTGCCACTCACTGCCTATACTAATTCTGACCCTCCGATTCACACATCCCCGTGATGTATTTCTCACTCCTACTAGTGAATGTAATGTAAAACACACCCATATAATCCGCACCACCCCGCGATGTTTTTTCAGAAACTATCCTACATTGCCACTGCATGTTCCCTGACCTCCCCATGCTAACCACCCTGCGGTGCTTTTCTCCATCCTACATTGCCACTCACTGCCTATCCTAATTCAGACCCTCCGATTCACACCACCCCGTGATGTTTTTCTCACTTCTACTAGTGAATGTAATGTTACACACGCATACAATGCGCACCACACCGCCACGTTTTTCTCACTCCTACTAGTGAATGTAATGTAACACACACCAATAAAATGCGCACCACCCCGCGATGTTTTTCAGAAACCTATCCTACATTGCCACTGCATGTTCCCTGACCTCCACATGCTGACCACCCCGCGGTGCTTTTCTCTATCCTACATTGCCACTCACTGCCTATCCTAATTCAGACCCTCCGATTCACACCACCCCGTGATGTTTTAGTTACTCCTACTAGTGAATGTAATGTAACACACACCCATACAATGCGCACCACCCTGCGATGTTTTTCTCACTCCTACTAGTGAATGTAATGTAACACACACCCATACAATGCGCACCACCCTGCGATGTGTTTCAGAAACCTATCCTACTTTCCCACTGCATGTTCCCTGACCTCCCCTTGCTGACCACCCCGCGGTGCTTTTCTCCATCCTACATTGCCACTCACTGCCTATCCTAACTCAGACCTTTCCGATTCACACCACCCCGTGATGTTTTTCTCACTCCTACTAGTGAATATAATGTAACACACACCCATACTATGCGCACGAACCCGAGATGTTTTTCTCATTCCTACTAGTGATTATAATGTAACATACACATATACAATGCGCACCACTCCGCGATCTTTTTCAGAAACCTATCCTACATTGCTACTGCATGTTCCCTGACCTCCCCATGCTGACCACCCCTCAGTGCTTTTCTCCAGCGTATATTGCCACTAACTGCCTATCCTAATTCAGACCCTCCGATTCACACCACCTCGTGATGTTTTTCTCACTACTACTAGTGAATGTAATGTAACACACACCCATACAATGCGCACCACCCCCGATGTTTTTCTCACTCCTACTAGTAAATATAATGTAACACACACCCATACAATGCGCACCACCCCGCGATGTTTTTCAGGAACCTATCCTACATTGCCACTGCATGTTCCCTGACCTCCCCATGTTGACCAGCCCGCCGTGCTTTTCTCCATCCTACATTGCCACTCATGGCCTATACTAATTCAGACCCTCCGATTCACACCACCCCGTGATGTTTTTCTCACTCCTACTAGTGAATGTAATGTAATACACACCAATACAATGCGCACAACCCCGTGATATTTTTCTCAATCCTACTAGTGAATGTAATGTAACACATACCCATACAATGCGCACCACCTAGCGATCTTTTTCACAAACCTATCCTACATTGCCACTGCATGTTCCCTGACCTCCCCATGCTGACCATCCCGCAGTGCTTTTCTCAATCCTACATTGCCACTCACTGCCTATCCTAATTCTGACCCTCCGATTCACACATCCCCGTGATGTTTTTCTCACTCCTACTAGTGAATGTAATGTAAAACACACCCATATAATGCGCACCACCCCGCGATGTTTTTTCAGAAACCTATCCTACATTGCCACTGCATGTTCCCTGACCTCCCCATGCTAACCACCCTGCGGTGCTTTTCTCCATCCTACATTGCCACTCACTGCCTATCCTATTTCAGACCCTCCGATTCACACCACCCCGTGATGTTTTTCTCACTCCTACTAGTGAATGTAATGTAACACACACATAAAATGCGCACCACACCGCGATATTTTTCAGAAACCTATCCTACATTGCCACTGCATGTTCCCTGATCTCCCCGTGCTGACCACCCCGCGGTGCTTTTCTCCATCCAACATTGCCACTCACTGCGTATCCTAATTCAGACCCTCCGATTCACACCACCCCGTGATGCATTTCTCACTCCTACTAGTGATTGTAATGTAACACACACCTATACAATGCGCACCACACCGCGATGTTTTTCAAAAACTTATCCTACATTGACACTGCATGTTCCCTGACCTCGCCATGCTGACCACCCTGAGGTGCTTTTCTCCATCCTATATGGCCACTCACTGCCTATCCTAATGCAGACGCTCCGATTCACACCACCCCATGATGTTTTTCTCTCTCCTACTAGTGAGTGTAATGTAACACACACCCATACAATGCGCACCACCCCGCGATGTTTTTCAGAAACCTATCCTACATTGCCACTGCATGTTCCCTGACTTCCTTATGCTGACCACCCGGCGGTGCTTTTCTCCATCCTAGATGCCACTCACTGCCTATCCTAACTCAGACCCTCCGATTCACACCACCCCATGATGTTTTTCTCACTCCTACTATTGAATGTAATATAACACAAACCCATACTATGCGCACGACCCTGAGATGTTTTTCTCATTCCTACTAGTGAATGTAATGTAACATACACATATACAATGCACACAATGCCGCGACCTTTTTCTGAAACCTATCCTACATTGCCACTGCATGTTCCCTGACCTCCCCATGCTGACCACCCCTCAGTGCTTTTCTCCATCCTACATTGCCACTCACTGCCTATCCTAATTCAGACCCTCCGATTCACACCACTCCGTGTTGTTTTTCTCACTACTACTAGTGAATGTAATGTAACACACACCGATACAATGTGCACCACACCCGATGTTTTTCTCACTCCTACTACTGAATGTAATGTAACACACACCCATACAATGCGCACCGCCCCGCGATGTTTTTCAGAAACCTATCCTACATTGCCACTGCATGTTCCCTGACCTCCTCATGCTGACCACCCCGCGGTGCTTTTCTCCATCCTACATTGCCACTCACTGTGTATCCTAATTCAGACACTCCGATTCACACCACCCCGTGATGATTTTTTCACTCCTACTAGTGAATGTAATGTAACACACACCCATACAATGCGCACCACCCCGTGATGTTTTTCTCACTCCTACTAGTGAATGTAATGTAACACACACACATACCATGCGCCCCACCCCGTGATGTTTTTCTCACTCCTACTAGGGAATGTAATGTAACACACACCCATACAATGCGCACCACCCCTCGATGTTTTTCAGAAACCTATCCTACATTGCCAGTGCATGTTCCCTGACCTCCACCTGCTGACCACCCTGCGCTGCTTTTCTCCATCCTACATTGCCACTCACTGCCTATCCTAATTCAGACCCTACGATTCACACCACCCCGTGACGTTTTTCTCACTCCTACTAGTGAATGAAATGTAACACACACCCATAGAATGCGCACCACCCCGCGATGTTTTTCTCACTCCTACTAGTGAATGTAATGTAACACACACCCATACAATGCGCAACACCCCGCGATTTTTTCAGAAACCTATCCTACATTGCCATTTCATGTTCCCTGACCTCCCCATATAGACCAGCCCGCGGTGCTTTTCTCCATCCTACATTGCCACTCACGGCCTATACTAATTCAGACCTTCCGATTCACACCACACCGTGATGTTTTTCTCACTCCTACTAGTCAATGTAATGTAACACACACCAATACAATGCGCACCACCCCGCGATGTTTTTCTCACTCCTACTAGTGAATGTAATGTAACACACCCATACAATGCGCACCACCCAGCGATCTTTTTCACAAACCTATCCTACATTGCCACTGCATGTTCCCTGACATCCCCATGCTAACCACCCTGCGGTGCTTTTCTCCATCCTACATTGCCACTCACTGCCTATCCTAATTCTGACCATCCGATTCACACCTCCCCGTGATGTTTTTCTCACTCCTACTAGTGAATGTAATGTAACACTTACCCATACAATGCGTACCACCCCGTGATGTTTTTCTCAATCCTACTAATGAATGAAATGTAACACACACCCATACAATGCGCATCACCCCGCGATGTTTTTCTCACTCCTACTAGTGAATGTAATGTAACACACACCCATACAATGCGCACCACCCCGCGATGTTTTTCAGAAACCTATCCTACATTGCCACTGCATGTTCCCTGACCTCCCCATGCTGACCAGCCCGCGGTGCTTTTCTCCATCCTACATTGCCACTCACGGCCTATACTAATTCAGACACTCCGATTCACACCACCCCTTGATGTTTTTCTCACTCCTACTAGTGAATGTAATGTAACACACACACATACCATGCGCCCCACCCCGTGATGTTTTTCTCACTCCTACTAGTGAATGTAATGTAACACACACCAATACAATGCGCACCACCCCGTGATGTTTTTCGCACTCCTACTAGTGAATGTAATGTAACACACACCCATACAATGCGCACCACCCAGCGATCTTTTTCACAAACCTATCCAACATTGCCACTGCATGTTCCCTGACCTCCTCATGCTGACGACCCCGCGGTGCTTTTCTCCATCCAACATTGCCACTCACTGCCTATCCTAATTCAGACCCTCCGATTCACACCACCCCTTGATGTTTTTCTCACTCCTACTAGTGAATGTAATGTAACACACAGCCATACAATGCGCACCACCCCGTGATGTTTTTCTCACTCCTACTAGTTATTGTAATGTAACACACACCTATACAAGCGCACCACACCGCGATGTTTTTCAGAAACCTATCCTCCATTGCCACTGCATATTCCTTGACCTCCCCATGCTGACCAGCCCGCGGTGCTTTTCTCCAACCTACATTGCCACTCACTGCCTATCCTAATGCAGAACCTCCGATTCACACCACCCCGTGATGTTTTTCTCACTCCTACTAGTGAATGTAATGTAACACACACCCATACAATGCGAACCACCCCCGATGTTATTCTCACTCCTACTAGTGAATGTAATGTAACACACACCCATACAATGCGCACCACCCCGCGATGTTTTTCAGAAACCTATCCTACATTGCCACTGCATGTTCCCTGACCTCCTCATGCTTACCACCCCGCGGTGCTTTTCTCCATCCTACATTGCCACTCACTGCGTATCCTAATTCAGACACTCCGATTAACACCACCCCGTGACGTTTTGCTAACTACTACTTGTGAATGTAATGTAACACACACCCATACAATGCGCACCAACCCGTGATGTTTTTCTCACTCCTACTAGTGAATGTAATGTAACACACACCCATACAATGCGCCCCACCCCGTGATATTTTTCTCACTCCTACTAGGGAATGTAATATAACACACACCCATACAATGCGCACCACCCCTCAATGTTTTTCAGAAACCTATACTACATTGCCACTGCATGTTCCCTGACCTCCACATGCTGACCACCCTGCGGTGCTTTTCTCCATCCTACATTTCCACTCACTGCCTATCCTAATTCAGACCCTCCGATTCACACCAACCCATGATGTTTTTTTTCACTCCTACTAGTGAATGTAATGTAACACACATCCATACAATACGCACCACCCCGCGATGTTTTTCAGAAACCTATCCTACATTGCCACTGCATGATCCCTGACCTCCCCATGCTGACCACCCCGCGGTGCTTTTCTCCATCCTACATTGCCACTCACTCTCTATCCTAATTCAGACCCTCCGATTCACACCACCCTGTGATGTTTTTCTCACTCCTACTAGTGAATGTAATGTAACACACAACCATACAATGTGCACCTCACGCGATGTTTTTCAGAAACCTATCCTACATTGCCACTGCATGTTCCCTGAACTCCCCATGCTGACCAGCCCGCGGTGCTTTTCTCCATCCTACATTGCCACTCACGGCCCATACTAATTCAGATATTCCGATTCACACCACCCCATGATGTTTTTCTCACTCCTACTAGTCAATGTAATGTAACACACACCAATACAATGCGCACCACCCCGTGATGTATTTCTCACTCCTACTAGTGAATATAATGTAACACACACCCATACAATGCGCACCACCTAGCGATCTTTTTCACAAACCTATCCTACATTGCCACTGCATGTTCCCTGGCCTCCCCATGCTGACCACCCCGCAGTGCTTTTCTCAATCCTACATTGCCACTCACTGCCTGTACTAATTCTGACCCTCCGATTCACACATCCCCGTGATGTTTTTCTCACTCCTACTAGTGAATGTAAAGTAAAAGACACCCATATAATGCGCACCACCCCGCGATGTTTTTTCAGAAACCTATCCTACATTGGCACTGCATGTTCCCTGACCTCCCCATGCTAACCACCCTGCGGTGCTTTTCTCCATCCTACATTGCCACTCACTGCCTATCCTAATTCAGACCCTCCGATTCACACCACCCCGTGATGTTTTTCTCACTTCTACTAGTGAATGTAATGTTACACACGCATACAATGCGCACCACACCGCGACGTTTTTCTCACTCCTACTAGTGAATGTAATGTAACACACACCCATAAAATGCGCACCACACCGCGATATTTTTCAGAAACCTATCCTACATTGCCACTGCATGTTCCCTGATCTCCTCGTCCTGACCACCCAGCTGTGCTTTTCTCCATCCAACATTGCCACTCACTTCCTATCCTAATTCAGACCCTCCGATTCACACCACCCCGTGATGTTTTTCTCACTCCTACTAGTGAATGTAATGTAACACACAGCCATACAATGCGCACCGCCCCGTGATGTTTTTCTCACTCCTACTAGTGATTGTAATGTAACACACACCTATACAATGCGCAACACACCGCGATGTTTTTCAGAAACTTATCCTACATTGCCAATGCATGTTCCCTGACCTCCACATGCTGACCACCCCTCAGTGCTTTTCTCCATCCTACATTGCCATTCACTGCCTATCCTAATGCAGACCATCCGATTCACACCACCCCGTGATGTTTTTCTCACTCCTACTAGTGAATGTAATGTAACACACAGCCATACAATGCGCACCGCCCCGTGATGTTTTTCTCACTCCTACTAGTGATTGTAATGTAACACACACCTATACAATGCGCACCACACCGCGATGTTTTTCAGAAACTTATCCTACATTGCCACTGCATGTTCCCTGACCTTCCCATGCTGACCACCCCTCAGTGCTTTTCTCCATCCTACATTGCCACTCACTGCGTATCCTAATTCAGACACTCCGATTAACACCACCCCGTGACGTTTTGCTAACTACTACTTGTGAATGTAATGTAACACACACCCATACAATGCGCACCACCCCGTGATGTTTTTCTCACTCCTACTAGTGAATGTAATGTAACACACACCCATACAATGCGCCCCACCCCGTGATATTTTTCTCACTCCTACTAGGGAATGTAATGTAACACACACCCATACAATGCGCACCACCCCTCAATGTTTTTCAGAAACCTATCCTACATTGCCACTGCATGTTCCCTGACCTCCACATGCTGACCACCCTGCGGTGCTTTTCTCCATCCTACTTTTCCACTCACTGCCTATCCTAATTCAGACCCTCCGATTCACACCACCCCATGATGTTTTTTTTCACTCCTACTAGTGAATGTAATGTAACACACATCCATACAATACGCACCACGCCGCGATGTTTTTCAGAAACCTATCCTACATTGCCACTGCATGATCCCTGACCACCCCATGCTGACCACCCCGCGGTGCTTTTCTCCATCCTACATTGCCACTCACTCTCTATCCTAATGCAGACCCTCCGATTCACACCACCCTGTGATGTTTTTCTCACTCCTACTAGTGAATGTAATGTAACACACAACCATACAATGCGCACCTCACGCGATGTTTTTCAGAAACCTATCCTACATTGCCATTTCATGTTCCCTGAACTCCCCATGCTGACCAGCCCGCGGTGCTTTTCTCCATCCTACATTGCCACTCACGGCCCATACTAATTCAGACCTTCCGATTCACACCACCCCATGATGTTTTTCTCACTCCTACTAGTCAATGTAATGTAACACACACCAATACAATGCGCACCACCCCGTGATGTTTTTCTCACTCCTACTAGTGAATATAATGTAACACACACCCATACAATGCGCACCACCTAGCGATCTTTTTCACAAACCTATCCTACATTGCCACTGCATGTTCCCTGACCTCCCCATGCTGACCACCCCGCAGTGCTTTTCTCAATCCTACATTGCCACTCACTGCCTATACTAATTCTGACCCTCCGATTCACACATCCCCGTGATGTTTTTCTCACTCCTACAAGTGAATGTAATGTAAAACACACCCATATAATGCGCACCACCCCGCGATGTTTTTTCAGAAACCTATCCTACATTGCCACTGCATGTTCCCTGACCTCCCCATGCTAACCACCCTGCGGTGCTTTTCTCCATCCTACATTGCCACTCACTGCCTATCCTAATTCAGACCCTCCGATGCACACCACCCCGTGATGTTTTTCTCACTCCTACTAGTCAATGTAATGTAACACACACCAATACAATGCGCACCACCCCGTGATGTTTTTCTCACTCCTACTAGTGAATATAATGTAACACACACCCATACAATGCGCACCACCTAGCGATCTTTTTCACAAACCTATCCTACATTGCCACTGCATGTTCCCTGACCTCCCCATGCTGACCACCCCGCAGTGCTTTTCTCAATCCTACATTGCCACTCACTGCCTATACTAATTCTGACCCTCCGATTCACACATCCCCGTGATGTTTTTCTCACTCCTACAAGTGAATGTAATGTAAAACACTCCCATATAATGCGCACCACCCCGCGATGTTTTTTCAGAAACCTATCCTACATTGCCACTGCATGTTCCCTGACCTCCCCATGCTAACCACCCTGCGGTGCTTTTCTCCATCCTACATTGCCACTCACTGCCTATCCTAATTCAGACCCTCCGATTCACACCACCCCGTGATGTTTTTCTCACTCCTACTAGTGAATGTAATGTAACACACACCCATAAAATGCGCACCACACCGCGATATTTTTCAGAAACCTATCCTACATTGCCACTGCATGTTCCCTGAGCTCCTCATGCTGACCACCCCGCTGTGCTTTTCTCCATCCAACATTGCCACTCACTGCCTATCCTAATTCAGACCCTCCGATTCACACCACCCCGTGATGTTTTTCTCACTCCTACTAGTGAATGTAATGTAACACACACCCATACAATGCGCACCGCCCCGTGATGTTTTTCTCACTCCTACTAGTGATTGTAATGTAACACACACCTATACAATGCGCACCACACCGCGATGTTTTTCAGAAACTTATACTACATTGCCACTGCATGTTCCCTGACCTCCACATGCTGACCACCCCTCAGTGCTTTTCTCCATCCTACATTGCCATTCACTGCCTATCCTAATGCAGACCATCCGATTCACACCACCCCGTGATGTTTTTCTCACACCTACTAGTGAATGTAATGCAACACAAACACATACAATGCGCAACACCCCGCGATGTTTTTCAGAAACCTATCCTACATTGCCACTGCATGTTCCCGGACCTCCACATGCTGACCACCCCGCAGTGCTTTTCTCTATCCTACATTGCCACTCACTGCCTATCCTAATTCAGACCCTCCGATTCACACCACCCCGTGATGTTTTTCTTACTCCTACTAGTGAATGTAATGTAACACACACCCATACAATGCGCACCACCCTGCGATGTTTTTCTCACTCCTACTAGTGAATGTAATGTAACACACACCCATACAATGCGCACCACCCTGCGATGTGTTTCAGAAACCTATCCTACTTTCCCACTGCATGCTCCCTGACCTCCCCATGCTGACCACCCCGCGGTGCTTTTCTCCATCCTACATTGCCACTCACTGCCTATCCTAATTCAGACCCTCCGATTCACACATCCCCGTGATGTTTTCTCATTCCTACTAGTGAATGTAATGTACCACACACCAGTACAATGCGCACCACCCTGCGATGTTTTTCAAAAACCTATCCTACATTGCCACTGCATGTTCCCTGACCTCCCCGTGCTGTCCACCCCGTGCTGCTTTTCTCCATCCTACATTGCCACTCACTGCCTATCCTAATTCAGACCCTCCGATTCACACCACCCCGTGATTTTTTCTCGCTCCTACAAGTGAATGTAATGTAACACACACCCATACAATGCGCACCACCCCTTGATGTTTTTCTCACTCCTACTAGTGAATGCAATGTAACACACACGCATACAATGCGCACCACACCGCGATATTTTTCAGAAACTTATCCAACATTGCCACTGCATGTTCCCTGATCTCCCCATGCTGACCACCCCGCGGTGCTTTTCTCCATTCTACATTGCCACTCACTGCCTATCCTAATTCAGACCCTCCGATTCACACCACCCCGCGATGTTTTTCTCACTCCTACTAGTGAATGTAAAGTAACACACACCCATACAATGCGCACCACACCGCGATATTTTTCAGAAACCTACCCTACATTGCCACTGCATGTTCACTGACTTCCCTATGCTGACCACCCCGCGGTGCTTTTCTCCATCCTACATTGCCACTCACTGCCTATCCTAACTCAGACCTTTCCGATTCACACCACCCCGTGATGTTTTTCTCACTCCTACTAGTGAATGTAATGTAACACACACCCATACTATGCGCACGACCCTGAGATCTTTTTCTCATTCCTACTAGTGATTGTAATGTAACATACACATATACAATGCGCACCACTCCGCGATCTTTTTCAGAAACCTATCCTACATTGCCACTGCATGTTCCCTGACCTCCCCATGCTGACCACCCCTCAGTGCTTTTCTCCATCCTACATTGCCACTAACTGCCTATCCTAATTCAGACCCTCCGATTCACACCACCTCGTGATCTTTTTCTCACTAGTACTAGTGAATGTAATGTAACACACACCCATACAATGCGCACCACCCCCGATGTTTTTCTCACTCCTACTAGTGAATATAATGTAACACACACCCATACAATGCGCACCACCCCACGATGTTTTTCAGAAACCTATCCCACATTGCCACTGCATGTTCCCTGACCTCCCCATGTTGACCAGCCCGCGGTGCTTTTCTCCATCCTACATTGCCACTCATGGCCTATACTAATTCAGACCCTCCGATTCACACCACCCCGTGATGTTTTTCTCACTCCTAATAGTGAATGTAATGTAATACACACCAATACAATGCGCACCACCCCGTGATGTTTTTCTCACTCCTACTAGTGAATGTAATGTAACACACACCCATACAATGCGCACCACCTAGCGATCTTTTTCACAAACCTATCCTACATTGCCACTGCATGTTCCCTGACCTCCCCATGCTGACCACCCCGCGGTGCTTTTCTCAATCCTACATTGCCACTCACTGCCTATCCTAATTCTGACCCTCCGATTCACACATCCCCGTGATGTTTTTCTCACTCCTACTAGTGAATGTAATGTAAAACACACCCATATAATGCGCACCACCCCGCGATGTTTTTTCAGAAACCTATCCTACATTGCCACTGCATGTTCCCTGACCTCCCCATGCTAACCACCCTGCGGTGCTTTTCTCCATCCTACATTGCCACTCACTGCCTATCCTAATTCAGACCCTCCGATTCACACCACCCCGTGATGTTTTTCTCACTTCTACTAGTGAATGTAATGTTACACACGCATACAATGCGCACCACACCGCGACGTTTTTCTCACTCCTACTAGTGAATGTAATGTAACACACACACATAAAATGCGCACCACACCGCGATATTTTTCAGAAACCTATCCTACATTGCCACTGCATGTTCCCTGATCTCCCCGTGCTGACCACCCCGCGGTGCTTTTCTCCATCCAACATTGCCACTCACTGCCTATCCTAATTCAGACCCTCCGATTCACACCACCCCGTGATGTTTTTCTCACTCCTACTAGTGAATGTAATGTAACACAGCCATACAATGCGCACCGCCCCGTGATGTTTTTCTCACTCCTACTAGTGATTGTAATGTAACACACACCTATACAATGCGCACCACACCGCGATGTTTTTCAGAAACTTATCCTACATTGACACTGCATGTTCCCTGACCTCCCCATGCTGACCACCTTGCGGTGCTTTTCTCCATCCTATATTGCCACTCACTGCCTATCCTAATGCAGACCCTCCGATTCACACCACCCCATGATGTTTTTCTCTCTCCTACTAGTGAATGTAATGTAACACAAACCCATACTATGCGCACGACCCTGAGATGCTTTTCTCATTCCTACTAGTGAATGTAATGTAACATACACATATACAATGCACACAACTCCGCGATCTTTTTCAGAATCCTATCCTACAATGCCACTGCATGTTCCCTGACTTCCCTATGCTGACCACCCGGCGGTGCTTTTCTCCATCCTACATTGCCACTCACTGCCTATCCTAATTCAGACCCTCCGATTCACACCACTCCGTGTTGTTTTTCTCACTACTACTAGTGAATGTAATGTAACACACACCGATACAATGTGCACCACACCCGATGTTTTTCTCACTCCTACTACTGAATGTAATGTAACACACACCCATACAATGCGCACCACCCCGCGATGTTTTTCAGAAACCTATCCTACATTGCCACTGCATGTTCCCTGACCTCCTCATGCTGACCACCCCGCGGTGCTTTTCTCCATCCTACATTGCCACTCACTGCGTATCCTAATTCAGACACTCCGATTCACACCACCCCGTGACATTTTGCTAACTACTACTTGTGAATGTAATGTAACACACACCCATACAATGCGAACCACCCCGTGATGTTTTTCTCACTCCTACTAGTTAATGTAATGTAACACACACCCATACAATGCGCACCACCCCGTGATGTTTTTCTCACTCCTACTAATGAATGTAATGTAACACACACACATACAATGCGCCCCACCCCGTGATGTTTTTCTCACTCCTAGTAGGAATGTAATGTAACACACACCAATACAATGCGCACCACCCCTCGATGTTTTTCAGAAACCTATCCTACATTGCCACTGCATGTTCCCTGACCTCCACATGCTGACCACCCTGCGCTGCTTTTCTCCATCCTACATTGCCACTCACTGCCTATCCTAATTCAGACCCTACGATTCACACCACGCCGTGACGTTTTTCTCACTCCTACTAGTGAATGAAATGTAACACACACCCATACAATGCGCACCACCCCGCGATGTTTTTCTCACTCCTACTAGTGAATGTAATGTAACACACCCATACAATGCGCACCACCCAGCGATCTTTTTCACAAACCTATCCTACATTGCCACTGCATGTTCCCTGACCTCCCCATGCTAACCACCCTGCAGTGCTTTTCTCCATCCTACATTGCCACTCACTGCCTATCCTAATTCTGACCCTCCGATTCACACCTCCCCGTGATGTTTTTCTCACTCCTACTAGTGAATGTAATGTAACACTCACCCATACAATGCGCACCACCCCGTGATGTTTTTCTCACTCCTACTAATGAATGAAATGTAACACACACCCATACAATGCGCACCACCCCGCGATGTTTTTCTCACTCCTACTAGTGAATGTAATGTAACACACACCCATACAATGCGCACCACCCCGCGATGATTTTCACAAACGTATCCTACATTGCCACTGCATGTTCCCTGACCTCCCCATGCTGACCAGCCCGCGGTGTTTTCTCCATCCTACATTGCCACTCACGGCCTATACTAATTGAGACACTCTGATACACACCACCCCGTGATGTTTTTCTCACTCCTACTAGTGAATGTAATGTAACACACACCAATACAATGCGCACCACCCCGTGATGTTTTTCTCTACTCCTACTAGTGAATGTAATGTAACACACACCCATACAATGCGCACCACCCAGCGATCTTTTTCACAAACGTATCCTACATTGCCACTGCATGTTCCCTGACCTCCCCATGCTGACCACAACGCGCAGCTTTTCTCAATCCTACATTGCCACTCACTGCCTATCCTAATTCTGACCCTCCGATTCACACATCCCCGTGATGTTTTTCTCACTCCTACTAGTGAATGTAATGTAAAACACACCCATACAATGCGCACCACCCCGCGATATTTTTTCAGAGACCTATCCTACATTGCCACTTCATGTTCCCTGATCTCCCCGTGCTGACCACCCCGCGGTGCTTTTCTCCATCCAACATTGCCACTCACTGCCTATCCTAATTCAGACCCTCCGATTCACACCACCCCGTGATGTTTTTCTCACTCCTACTAGTGAATGTAATGTAACACACAGCCATACAATGCGCATCACCCCGTGATGTTTTTCTCACTCCTACTAGTGATTGTAATGTAACACACACCTATAAAATGCGCACAACACCGCGATGTTTTAAAGAAACCTATCCTACATTGCCACTGCATGTTCCCTGACCTCCCCATGCTGACCACCCCGCGGTGCTTTTCTCCATCCTACATTGCCACTCACTGCCTATCCTAATGCATACCCTCCGATTCACACCACCCCGTGATGTTTTTCTCACTCCTACTAGTGAATGTAATGTAACACACACCAATACAATGCGCACCACCCCGTGATGTTTTTCTCACTCCTACTAGTGAATGTAATGTAACACACAGCCATACAATGCGCACCACCCCGTGATGTTTTTCTCACTCCTACTAGTGATTGTAATGTAACACACACCTATACAATGCGCACCACACCGCGATGTTTTTCAGAAACCTATCCTACATTGCCACTGCATATTCCCTGACCTCCCCATGCTGACCACCCAGCGGTGCTTTTCTCCATCCTACATTGCCACTCACTGCCTATCCTAATGCAGACCCTCCGATTCACACCACCCCGTGATGTTTTTCTCACTCCTACTTGTGAATGTAATGTAACACACACCCATACAATGCGCACCACCCCCGATGTTTTTCTCACTCCTACTAATGAATGTAATGTAACACACACCCATACAATGCGCACCACCCCGTGATGTTTTTCAGAAACCTATCCTACATTGCCACTGCATGTTCCCTGACCTCCTCATGCTGACCACCCCGCGGTGCTTTTCTCCATCCTACATGGCCACTCACTGCGTATCCTAATTCAGACACTCCGATTAACACCACCCCGTGACGTTTTGCTAACTACTACTTGTGAATGTAATGTAACACACACCCATACAATGCGCACCGCCCCGTGATGTTTTTCTCACTCCTACTAGTGAATGTAATGTAACACACACCCATACAATGCGCCCCACCCCGTGATGTTTTTCTCACTCCTACTAGGGAATGTAATGTAACACACACCCATACAATGCGCACCACCCCTCGATGTTTTTCAGAAACCTATCCTACATTGCCACTGCATGTTCCCTGACCTCCACATGCTGACCACCCTGCGGTGCTTTTCTCCATCCTACATTTCCACTCACTGCCTATCCTAATTCAGACCATCCGATTCACACCACCTCGCGATGTTTTTTTTCACTCCTACTAGTGAATGTAATGTAACACACATCCATACAATGCGCACCACCCCGCGATGTTTTTCAGAAACATATCCTACATTGCCACTGCATGATCCCTGACCTCCCCATGCTGACCACCCCGCGGTGCTTTTCTCCATCCTACATTGCCACTCACTCTCTATCCTAATTGAGACCCTCCGATTCACACCACCCCGTGATGTTTTCTCACTCCTACTAGTCAATGTAATGTAACACACAACCATACAATGCGCACCTCCCGCGATGTTTTTCAGAAAACTATCCTACATTGCCACTGCATGTTCCCTGAACTCCCCATGCTGACCAGCCCGCGGTGCTTTTCTCCATCCTACATTGCCACTCACGGCCCATTCTAATTCAGACCTTCCGATTCACACCACCCCATGATGTTTTTCTCACTCCTACTAGTCAATGTAATGTAACACACACCAATACAATGCGCACAACCCCGCGATGTTTTTCTCACTCCTACTAGTGAATGTAATTTAACACACCCATACAATTCGCACCACCCAGCGATCTTTTTCTCAAACCTATCCTATATTGCCACTGCATGTTCCCTGACCTCCCCATGCTGACCACCCCGCGGTGCTTTTCTCAATCCTACATTGCCAATCACTGCCTATCCTAGTTCTGACCCTCTGATTCACACATCCCCGTGATGTTTTTCTCACTCCTACCAGTGAATGTAATGTAAAACACAACCATACAATGCGCACCACCCCGCGATGTTTTTTCAGAAACCTATCCTACATTGCCACTGCATGTTCCTGGACCTCCCCATGTTAACCACCCTGCGGTGCTTTTCTCCATCCTACATTGCCACTCACTGCCTTTCCTAATTCAGACCCTCCGATTCACACCACCCCGTGATGTTTTTCTCACTTCTACTAGTGAATGTAATGTTACACACGCATACAATGCCCTCCACCCCGCGACGTTTTTCTCACTCCTACTAGTGAATGTAATGTTACACACCCATATAACGCGCACCACCCCGCGATGTTTTTCAGAAACCTATCCTACATTGCCGCTGCATGTTCCCTGACCTCCCCATGCTGACCACCCCGCGGTGCTTTTCTCCATCCTACATTGCCACTCACTGCCTATCCTAATTCAGACCCTCCGATTCACACCACCCCGTGATGTTTTTCTCACTTGTACTAGTGAATGTAATGTAACACACACCCATAGAATGCGCACCACCCCCGATGTTTTTCTCATTCCTACTAGTGAATGTAATGTAACACACACCCATACAATGCGCACAACCCCGCGATGTTTTTCAGAAACGTATCCTACATTGCCACTGCTTGTTCCCTGACCTCCCCATGCTGACCACCCCGCGGTGCTTTTCTCCATCCTACATTGCCACTCACTGCCTATCCTAATTCAGACCCTCCGATTCACACCTCCCCGTGATGTTTTTCTCACTCTTACTAGTGAATGTAATGTAACACTCACCCATACAATGCGCACCACCCCGTGATGTTTTTCTCACTCCTACCAGTGAATGTAATGTAACACACACCCATACAATGCTCACAACCCCGCAATGTTTTTCTCACTCCTACTAGTGAATGTAATGTAACACACACCCATACAATCCGCACCACCCCGTGATGTTTTTCAGAAACCTATCCTACATTGCCACTGCATGTTCCCTGACCTCTCCATGCTGACCACCCCGCGTTGCTTTTCTCCATCTCACATTGCCACTCACGGCCTATACTAATTCAGACCCTCTGATTCACACCACCCTGTGATGTACTTCTCACTCCTACTAGTGAATGTAATGTAACACACACGCATACAATGCGCACCACCCCGCGAACTTTTTCTCACTCCTACTAGTGGATGTAATGTAACACACACCCATACAATTTGCACCACCCCGCGATGTTTTTCAGAAACCTATCCTACATTGCCACTGCATGTTCCCTGACCTCCCCAAGCTGACCACCCCGCGGTGCTTTCCTCCATCCTACATTGCCACTCACTGCCTATCCTAATTCAGACCCTCTGATTCTCACCACCCCATAATGTTTTTCTCACTCGTACTAGTGAATGTAATATAACACACACCCATAAAATGCGCACCACCCCCGATGTTTTTCTCACTCCTACTAGTGAATGTAATGTAACACACACCCATACAATGCGCACCACCCCGCCATGTTTTTCAGAAACCTATCCTACATTGCCAATGCTTGTTCCCTGACCTCCCCATGCTGACCACCCCGCGGTGCTTTTCTCCATCCTACATTGCCACTCACTGCCTATCCTAATTCAGACCCTCCGATTCACACCTCCCCGTGATGTTTTTCTCACTCCTACTAGTGAATGTAATGTAACACTCACCCCTACAATGCGCACCACCCCGTGATGTTTTTCTCACTCCTACTAGTGAATGTAATGTAACACACACCCATACAATTCGCACCACCCAGCGATCTTTTTCAGAAACCTATCCTACATTGCAACTGCATGTTCCCTGACCTCCCCATGCTGACCACCCCGCGGCGCTTTTCTCCATCCTACATTGCCACGCACTGCCTATCCTAATTCAGACCCGGCGATTCACACATCCCCGTGATGTTTTTCTCACTCCTACTAGTGAATGTAATGTAACACACACCCATACAATGCGCACCACCCCGCGATGTTTTTCAGAAACCTATCCTACATTGCCACTGCATGTTCCCTGCCCTCCCCATGCTGACCACACCGCGGTGCTTTTCTCCATCCTACATTGCCACTCACTGCCTATCCTAATTCAGACACTCCGATTCACACCACCCCGTGATGTTTTTCTCACTCCTACTAGTGAATGTAATGTAACACACACCCATACAATGCGCACCACCCCGTGATGTTTTTCTCACTCCTACTAGTGAATGTAATGTAACACACACCCATACAATGCGCACCACCCCGTGATGTTTTTCTCCCTCCTACTAGTGAATGTAATATAACACACACCCATACAATGCGCACCACCCCGTGATGTTTTTCTCACTCCTACTAGTGAATGTAATGTAACACACACCCATACAATGCGCACCACACCGTGATGTTTTTCTCACTCCTACTAGTGAATGTAATGGAACACACACCCATACGATGCGCCCCACATGTGATGTTTTGCTCACTCCTACTAGGGAATGTAATGTAACACACACCCATACAATGCGCATCACCCCTCGATTTTTTTCAGAAACCTATCCTACATTGCCACTGCATGTTCCCTGACCTCCACATGCTGACCACCCTGCGGTGCTTTTCTCCATCCTACATTGCCACTCACTGCCTATCCTAATTCAGACAATTCGATTCACACCACCCCGTGGTGTTTTTCTCACTCCTACTAGTGAATGTAATGTAACACACACCGATACAATGTGCACCACACCCGATGTTTTTCTCACTCCTACTACTGAATGTAATGTAACACACACCCATACAATGCGCACCACCCCGCGATGTTTTTCAGAAACCTATCCTACATTGCCACTGCATGTTCCCTGACCTCCTCATGCTGACCACCCCGCGGTGCTTTTCTCCATCCTACATTGCCACTCACTGCGTATCCTAATTCAGACACTCCGATTCACACCACCCCGTGACGTTTTCTAACTACTACTTGTGAATGTAATGTAACACACACCCATACAATGCGAACCACCCCGTGATGTTTTTCTCACTCCTACTAGTGAATGTAATGTAACACACACCCATACAATGCGCACCACCCCGCCATGTTTTTCAGAAACCTATCCTACATTGCCAATGCTTGTTCCCTGACCTCCCCATGCTGACCACCCCGCGGTGCTTTTCTCCATCCTACATTGCCACTCACTGCCTATCCTAATTCAGACCCACCGATTCACACCTCCCCGTGATGTTTTTCTCACTCCTACTAGTGAATGTAATGTAACACTCACCCCTACAATGCGCACCACCCCGTGATGTTTTTCTCACTCCTACTAGTGAATGTAATGTAAAACACACCCATACATGCGCACCACCCTGCAATGTTTTTCAGAAACCTATCCTACATTGCCACTGCATGTTCCCTGACCTCCCCATGCTGACCACCCCGCGGTGCTTTTCTCCATCTCACATTGCAACTCACGGCCTATACTAATTCAGACACTCTGATTCACACCACCCCGTGATGTTTTCCTCACTCCTACTAGTGAATGTAATGTAACACACACCCATACAATGCGCACCACCCCGCGAAGTTTTTCTCACTCCTACTAGTGAATGTAATGTAACACACACCCATACAATTCGCACCACCCAGCGATCTTTTTCAGAAACCTATCCTACATTGCAACTGCATGTTCCCTAACCTCCCCATGCTGACCACCCCGCGGCGCTTTTCTCCATCCTACATTGCCACTCACTGCCTATCCTAATTCAGACCCGCCGATTCACACATCCCCGTGATGTTTTTCTCACTCCTACTAGTGAATGTAATGTAACACACACCCATACAATGCGCACCACCCCGCGATGTTTTTCAGAAACCTATCCTACATTGCCACTGCATGTTCCCTGACCTCCCCATGCGAACCACCCTGCAGTGCTTTTCTCCATCCTACATTGCCATGCACTGCCTATCCTAATTCAGACCCTCCGATTCACACCACCCCGTGATGTTTTTCTCAATCCTCCTAGTAAATGTCATGTAACACACACCCATACAATTCGCACCACCCCGCGATGTTTTTCAGAAACCTATCCTACATTGCCACTGCATGTTCCCTGCCCTCCCCATGCTGACCACACCGTGGTGCTTTTCTCCATCCTACATTGTCACTCACTGCCTATCCTAATTCAGACCCTCCGATTCACACCACCCTGTGATGTTTTTCTCACTCCTACTAGTGAATGTAATGTAACACACACCCATACAATGCGCACCACCCCGTGATGTTTTTCTCACTCCTACTAGTGAATGTAATGTAACACACACCCATACAATGCGCACCACCCCGTGATGTTTTTCTCACTCCTACTAGTGAATGTAATGTAACACACACCCATACAATGCGCACCACCCCGTGATGTTTTTCTCCCTCCTACTAGTGAATGTAATATAACACACACCCATACAATGCGCACCACCCCGTGATGTTTTTCTCACTCCTACTAGTGAATGTAATGTAACACACACCCATACAATGCGCACCACACCGTGATGTTTTTCTCACTCCTACTAGTGAATGTAATGGAACACACACCCATACGATGCGCCCCACATGTGATGTTTTGCTCACTCCTACTAGGGAATGTAATGTAACACACACCCATACAATGCGCATCACCCCTCGATTTTTTTCAGAAACCTATCCTACATTGCCACTGCATGTTCCCTGACCTCCACATGCTGACCACCCTGCGGTGCTTTTCTCCATCCTACATTGCCACTCACTGCCTATCCTAATTCAGACAATTCGATTCACACCACCCCGTGGTGTTTTTCTCACTCCTACTAGTGAATGTAATGTAACACACACCGATACAATGTGCACCACACCCGATGTTTTTCTCACTCCTACTACTGAATGTAATGTAACACACACCCATACAATGCGCACCACCCCGCGATGTTTTTCAGAAACCTATCCTACATTGCCACTGCATGTTCCCTGACCTCCTCATGCTGACCACCCCGCGGTGCTTTTCTCCATCCTACATTGCCACTCACTGCGTATCCTAATTCAGACACTCCGATTCACACCACCCCGTGACGTTTTCTAACTACTACTTGTGAATGTAATGTAACACACACCCATACAATGCGAACCACCCCGTGATGTTTTTCTCACTCCTACTAGTGAATGTAATGTAACACACACCCATACAATGCGCACCACCCCGCCATGTTTTTCAGAAACCTATCCTACATTGCCAATGCTTGTTCCCTGACCTCCCCATGCTGACCACCCCGCGGTGCTTTTCTCCATCCTACATTGCCACTCACTGCCTATCCTAATTCAGACCCTCCGATTCACACCTCCCCGTGATGTTTTTCTCACTCCTACTAGTGAATGTAATGTAACACTCACCCCTACAATGCGCACCACCCCGTGATGTTTTTCTCACTCCTACTAGTGAATGTAATGTAAAACACACCCATACATGCGCACCACCCTGCAATGTTTTTCAGAAACCTATCCTACATTGCCACTGCATGTTCCCTGACCTCCCCATGCTGACCACCCCGCGGTGCTTTTCTCCATCTCACATTGCAACTCACGGCCTATACTAATTCAGACACTCTGATTCACACCACCCCGTGATGTTTTCCTCACTCCTACTAGTGAATGTAATGTAACACACACCCATACAATGCGCACCACCCCGCGAAGTTTTTCTCACTCCTACTAGTGAATGTCATGTAACACACACCCATACAATTCGCACCACCCCGCGATGTTTTTCAGAAACCTATCCTACATTGCCACTGCATGTTCCCTGCCCTCCCCATGCTGACCACACCGTGGTGCTTTTCTCCATCCTACATTGCCACTCACTGCCTATCCTAATTCAGACCCTCCGATTCACACCACCCTGTGATGTTTTTCTCACTCCTACTAGTGAATGTAATGTAACACACACCCATACAATGCGCACCACCCCGTGATGTTTTTCTCACTCCTACTAGTGAATCTAATGTAACACACACCCATACAATGCGCACCACCCCGTGATGTTTTTCTCCCTCCTACTAGTGAATGTAATATAACACACACCCATACAATGCGCACCACCCCGTGATGTTTTTCTCACTCCTACTAGTGAATGTAATGTAAAACAAACCCATACATGCGCACCACCCTGCAATGTTTTTCAGAAACCTATCCTACATTGCCACTGCATGTTCCCTGACCTCCCCATGCTGACCACCCCGCGGTGCTTTTCTCCATCTCACATTGCAACTCACGGCCTATACTGATTCAGACACTCTGATTCACACCACCCCGTGATGTTTTCCTCACTCCTACTAGTGAATGTAATGTAACACACACCCATACAATGCGCACCACCCCGCGAAGTTTTTCTCACTCCTACTAGTGAATGTAATGTAACACACACCCATACAATTCGCACCACCCAGCGATCTTTTTCAGAAACCTATCCTACATTGCAACTGCATGTTCCCTAACCTCCCCATGCTGACCACCCCGCGGCGCTTTTCTCCATCCTACATTGCCACTCACTGCCTATCCTAATTCAGACCCGCCGATTCACACATCCCCGTGATGTTTTTCTCACTCCTACTAGTGAATGTAATGTAACACACACCCATACAATGCGCACCACCCCGCGATGTTTTTCAGAAACCTATCCTACATTGCCACTGCATGTTCCCTGACCTCCCCATGCGGACCACCCTGCAGTGCTTTTCTCCATCCTACATTGCCATGCACTGCCTATCCTAATTCAGACCCTCTGATTCACACCACCCCGTGATGTTTTTCTCACTCCTACCAGTGAATGTAATGTAAAACACAACCATACAATGCGCACCACCCCGCGATGTTTTTTCAGAAACCTATCCTACATTGCCACTGCATGTTCCTGGACCTCCCCATGCTAACCACCCTGCGGTGCTTTTCTCCATCCTACATTGCCACTCACTGCCTTTCCTAATTCAGACCCTCCGATTCACACCACCCCGTGATGTTTTTCTCACTTCTACTAGTGAATGTAATGTTACACACGCATACAATGCCCTCCACCCCGCGACGTTTTTCTCACTCCTACTAGTGAATGTAATGTTACACACCCATATAACGCGCACCACCCCGCGATGTTTTTCAGAAACCTATCCTACATTGCCACTGCATGTTCCCTGACCTCCCCATGCTGACCACACCGCGGTGCTTTTCTCCATCCTACATTGCCACTCACTGCCTATCCTAATTTAGACCCTCCGATTCACACCACCCCGTGATGTTTTTCTCACTTGTACTAGTGAATGTAATGTAACACACACCCATAGAATGCGCACCACCCCCGATGTTTTTCTCATTCCTACTAGTGAATGTAATGTAACACACACCCATACAATGCGCACAACCCCGCGATGTTTTTCAGAAACGTATCCTACATTGCCACTGCTTGTTCCCTGACCTCCCCATGCTGACCACCCCGCGGTGCTTTTCTCCATCCTACATTGCCACTCACTGCCTATCCTAATTCAGACCCTCCGATTCACACCTCCCCGTGATGTTTTTCTCACTCTTACTAGTGAATGTAATGTAACACTCACCCATACAATGCGCACCACCCCGTGATGTTTTTCTCACTCCTACCAGTGAATGTAATGTAACACACACCCATACAATGCTCACAACCCCGCAATGTTTTTCTCACTCCTACTAGTGAATGTAATGTAACACACACCCATACAATCCGCACCACCCCGTGATGTTTTTCAGAAACCTATCCTACATTGCCACTGCATGTTCCCTGACCTCTCCATGCTGACCACCCCGCGTTGCTTTTCTCCATCTCACATTGCCACTCACGGCCTATACTAATTCAGACCCTCTGATTCACACCACCCCGTGATGTTTTTCTCACTCCTACTAGTGAATGTAATGTAACACACACGCATACAATGCGCACCACCCCGCGAACTTTTTCTCACTCCTACTAGTGGATGTAATGTAACACACACCCATACAATTCGCACCACCCCGCGATGTTTTTCAGAAACCTATCCTACATTGCCACTGCATGTTCCCTGACCTCCCCAAGCTGACCACCCCGCTGTGCTTTCCTCCATCCTACATTGCCACTCACTGCCTATCCTAATTCAGACCCTCTGATTCTCACCACCCCATAATGTTTTTCTCACTCGTACTAGTGAATGTAATATAACACACACCCATAAAATGCGCACCACCCCCGATGTTTTTCTCACTCCTACTAGTGAATGTAATGTAACACACACCCATACAATGCGCACCACCCCGCCATGTTTTTCAGAAACCTATCCTACATTGCCAATGCTTGTTCCCTGACCTCCCCATGCTGACCACCCCGCGGTGCTTTTCTCCATCCTACATTGCCACTCACTGCCTATCCTAATTCAGACCCTCCGATTCACACCTCCCCGTGATGTTTTTCTCACTCCTACTAGTGAATGTAATGTAACACACACCCATACAATTCGCACCACCCAGCGATCTTTTTCAGAAACCTATCCTACATTGCAACTGCATGTTCCCTGACCTCCCCATGCTGACCACCCCGCGGCGCTTTTCTCCATCCTACATTGCCACTCACTGCCTATCCTAATTCAGACCCGCCGATTCACACATCCCCGTGATGTTTTTCTCACTCCTACTAGTGAATGTAATGTAACACACACCCATACAATGCGCACCACCCCGCGATGTTTTTCAGAAACCTATCCTACATTGCCACTGCATGTTCCCTGCCCTCCCCATGCTGACCACACCGCGGTGCTTTTCTCCATCCTACATTGCCACTCACTGCCTATCCTAATTCAGACACTCCGATTCACACCACCCCGTGATGTTTTTCTCACTCCTACTAGTGAATGTAATGTAACACACACCCATACAATGCGCACCACCCCGCGATGTTTTTCAGAAACCTATCCTACATTGCCACTGCATGTTCCCTGACCTCCCCATGCGGACCACCCTGCAGTGCTTTTCTCCATCCTACATTGCCATGCACTGCCTATCCTAATTCAGACCCTCCGATTCACACCACCCCGTGATGTTTTTCTCAATCCTCCTAGTAAATGTCATGTAACACACACCCATACAATTCGCACCACCCCGCGATGTTTTTCAGAAACCTATCCTACATTGCCACTGCATGTTCCCTGCCCTCCCCATGCTGACCACACCGTGGTGCTTTTCTCCATCCTACATTGCCACTCACTGCCTATCCTAATTCAGACCCTCCGATTCACACCACCCTGTGATGTTTTTCTCACTCCTACTAGTGAATGTAATGTAACACACACCCATACAATGCGCACCACCCCGTGATGTTTTTCTCACTCCTACTAGTGAATGTAATGTAACACACACCCATACAATGCGCACCACCCCGTGATGTTTTTCTCCCTCCTACTAGTGAATGTAATATAACACACACCCATACAATGCGCACCACCCCGTGATGTTTTTCTCACTCCTACTAGTGAATGTAATGTAAAACACACCCATACATGAGCACCACCCTGCAATGTTTTTCAGAAACCTATCCTACATTGCCACTGCATGTTCCCTGACCTCCCCATGCTGACCACCCCGCGGTGCTTTTCTCCATCTCACATTGCAACTCACGGCCTATACTAATTCAGACACTCTGATTCACACCACCCCGTGATGTTTTCCTCACTTCTACTAGTGAATGTAATGTAACACACACCCATACAATGCGCACCACCCCGCGATGTTTTTCTCACTCCTACTAGTGAATGTAATGTAACACACACCCATACAATTCGCACCACCCAGCGATCTTTTTCAGAAACCTATCCTACATTGCAACTGCATGTTCCCTAACCTCCCCATGCTGACCACCCCGCGGCGCTTTTCTCCATCCTACATTGCCACTCACTGCCTATCCTAATTCAGACCCGCCGATTCACACATCCCCGTGATGTTTTTCTCACTCCTACTAGTGAATGTAATGTAACACACACCCATACAATGCGCACCACCCCGCGATGTTTTTCAGAAACCTATCCTACATTGCCACTGCATGTTCCCTGACCTCCCCATGCGGACCACCCTGCAGTGCTTTTCTCCATCCTACATTGCCATGCACTGCCTATCCTAATTCAGACCCTCCGATTCACACCACCCCGTGATGTTTTTCTCACTCCTCCTAGTAAATGTCATGTAACACACACCCATACAATTCGCACCACCCCGCGATGTTTTTCAGAAACCTATCCTACATTGCCACTGCATGTTCCCTGCCCTCCCCATGCTGACCACACCGTGGTGCTTTTCTCCATCCTACATTGCCACTCACTGCCTATCCTAATTCAGACCCTCCGATTCACACCACCCTGTGATGTTTTTCTCACTCCTACTAGTGAATGTAATGTAACACACACCCATACAATGCGCACCACCCCGTGATGTTTTTCTCACTCCTACTAGTGAATGTAATGTAACACACACCCATACAATGCGCACCACCCCGTGATGTTTTTCTCCCTCCTACTAGTGAATGTAATATAACACACACCCATACAATGCGCACCACCCCGTGATGTTTTTCTCACTCCTACTAGTGAATGTAATGTAACACACACCCATACAATGCGCACCACCCCGTGATGTTTTTCTCACTCCTACTAGTGAATGTAATGGAACACACACCCATACGATGCGCCCCACATGTGATGTTTTGCTCACTCCTACTAGGGAATGTAATGTAACACACACCCATACAATGCGCATCACCCCTCGATTTTTTTCAGAAACCTATCCTACATTGCCACTGCATGTTCCCTGACCTCCACATGCTGACCACCCTGCGGTGCTTTTCTCATCCTACATTGCCACTCACTGCCTATCCTAATTCAGACAATCCGATTCACCCCACCCCGTGGTGTTTTTCTCACTCCTACTAATGAATGTAATGTAACACACACACATACAATGCGCCCCACCCCGTGATGTTTTTCTCACTCCTAGTAGGAATGTAATGTAACACACACCAATACAATGCGCACCACCCCTCGATGTTTTTCAGAAACCTATCCTACATTGCCACTGCATGTTCCCTGACCTCCACATGCTGACCACCCTGCGCTGCTTTTCTCCATCCTACATTGCCACTCACTGCCTATCCTAATTCAGACCCTACGATTCACACCACGCCGTGACGTTTTTCTCACTCCTACTAGTGAATGAAATGTAACACACACCCATACAATGCGCACCACCCCGCGATGTTTTTCTCACTCCTACTAGTGAATGTAATGTAACACACCCATACAATGCGCACCACCCAGCGATCTTTTTCACAAACCTATCCTACATTGCCACTGCATGTTCCCTGACCTCCCCATGCTAACCACCCTGCAGTGCTTTTCTCCATCCTACATTGCCACTCACAGCCTATCCTAATTCTGACCCTCCGATTCACACCTCCCCGTGATGTTTTTCTCACTCCTACTAGTGAATGTAATGTAACACTCACCCATACAATGCGCACCACCCCGTGATGTTTTTCTCACTCCTACTAATGAATGAAATGTAACACACACCCATACAATGCGCACCACCCCGCGATATTTTTTCAGAGACCTATCCTACATTGCCACTTCATGTTCCCTGATCTCCCCGTGCTGACCACCCCGCGGTGCTTTTCTCCATCCAACATTGCCACTCACTGCCTATCCTAATTCAGACCCTCCGATTCACACCACCCCGTGATGTTTTTCTCACTCCTACTAGTGAATGTAATGTAACACACAGCCATACAATGCGCATCACCCCGTGATGTTTTTCTCACTCCTACTAGTGATTGTAATGTAACACACACCTATAAAATGCGCACAACACCGCGATGTTTTAAAGAAACCTATCCTACATTGCCACTGCATGTTCCCTGACCTCCCCATGCTGACCACCCCGCGGTGCTTTTCTCCATCCTACATTGCCACTCACTGCCTATCCTAATGCATACCCTCCGATTCACACCACCCCGTGATGTTTTTCTCACTCCTACTAGTGAATGTAATGTAACACATACCAATACAATGCGCACCACCCCGTGATGTTTTTCTCACTCCTACTAGTGAATGTAATGTAACACACAGCCATACAATGCGCACCACCCCGTGATGTTTTTCTCACTCCTACTAGTGATTGTAATGTAACACACACCTATACAATGCGCACCACACCGCGATGTTTTTCAGAAACCTATCCTACATTGCCACTGCATATTCCCTGACCTCCCCATGCTGACCACCCAGCGGTGCTTTTCTCCATCCTACATTGCCACTCACTGCCTATCCTAATGCAGACCCTCCGATTCACACCACCCCGTGATGTTTTTCTCACTCCTACTAGTGAATGTAATGTAACACACACCCATACAATGCGCACCACCCCCGATGTTTTTCTCACTCCTACTAATGAATGTAATGTAACACACACCCATACAATGCGCACCACCCCGCGATGTTTTTCAGAAACCTATCCTACATTGCCACTGCATGTTCCCTGACCTCCTCATGCTGACCACCCCGCGGTGCTTTTCTCCATCCTACATGGCCACTCACTGCGTATCCTAATTCAGACACTCCGATTAACACCACCCCGTGACGTTTTGCTAACTACTACTTGTGAATGTAATGTAACACACACCCATACAATGCGCACCGCCCCGTGATGTTTTTCTCACTCCTACTAGTGAATGTAATGTAACACACACCCATACAATGCGCCCCACCCCGTGATGTTTTTCTCACTCCTACTAGTGAATGTAATGTAACACACATCCATACAATGCGCACCACCCCGCGATGTTTTTCAGAAACCTATCCTACATTGCCACTGCATGATCCCTGACCTCCCCATGCTGACCACCCCGCGGTGCTTTTCTCCATCCTACATTGCCACTCACTCTCTATCCTAATTGAGACCCTCCGATTCACACCACCCCGTGATGTTTTTCTCACTCCTACTAGTGAATGTAATGTAACACACAACCATACAATGCGCACCTCCCGCGATGTTTTTCAGAAAACTATCCTACATTGCCACTGCATGTTCCCTGAACTCCCCATGCTGACCAGCCCGCGGTGCTTTTCTCCATCCTACATTGCCACTCACGGCCCATTCTAATTCAGACCTTCCGATTCACACCACCCCATGATGTTTTTCTCACTCCTACTAGTCAATGTAATGTAACACACACCAATACAATGCGCACAACCCCGCGATGTTTTTCTCACTCCTACTAGTGAATGTAATTTAACACACCCATACAATTCGCACCACCCAGCGATCTTTTTCACAAACCTATCCTATATTGCCACTGCATGTTCCCTGACCTCCCCATTCTGACCACCCCGCGGTGCTTTTCTCAATCCTACATTGCCAATCACTGCCTATCCTAGTTCTGACCCTCTGATTCACACATCCCCGTGATGTTTTTCTCACTCCTACCAGTGAATGTAATGTAAAACACAACCATACAATGCGCACCACCCCGCGATGTTTTTTCAGAAACCTATCCTACATTGCCACTGCATGTTCCTGGACCTCCCCATGCTAACCACCCTGCGGTGCTTTTCTCCATCCTACATTGCCACTCACTGCCTTTCCTAATTCAGACCCTCCGATTCACACCACCCCGTGATGTTTTTCTCACTTCTACTAGTGAATGTAATGTTACACACGCATACAATGCCCTCCACCCCGTGACGTTTTTCTCACTCCTACTAGTGAATGTAATGTTACACACCCATATAACGCGCACCACCCCGCGATGTTTTTCAGAAACCTATCCTACATTGCCACTGCATGTTCCCTGACCTCCCCATGCTGACCACCCCGCGGTGCTTTTCTCCATCCTACATTGCCACTCACTGCCTATCCTAATTCAGAACCTCCGATTCACACCACCCCGTGATGTTTTTCTCACTTGTACTAGTGAATGTAATGTAACACACACCCATAGAATGCGCACCACCCCCGATGTTTTTCTCATTCCTACTAGTGAATGTAATGTAACACACACCCATACAATGCGCACAACCCCGCGATGTTTTTCAGAAACGTATCCTACATTGGCACTGCTTGTTCCCTGACCTCCCCATGCTGACCACCCCGCGGTGCTTTTCTCCATCCTACATTGCCACTCACTGCCTATCCTAATTCAGACCCTCCGATTCACACCTCCCCGTGATGTTTTTCTCACTCTTACTAGTGAATGTAATGTAACACTCACCCATAAAATGCGAACCACCCCGTGATGTTTTTCTCACTCCTACCAGTGAATGTAATGTAACACACACCCATACAATGCTCACAACACCGCAATGTTTTTCTCACTCCTACTAGTGAATGTAATGTAACACACACCCATACAATGCGCACCACCCCGTGATGTTTTTCAGAAACCTATCCTACATTGCCACTGCATGTTCCCTGACCTCTCCATGCTGACCACCCCGCGTTGCTTTTCTCCATCTCACATTGCCACTCACGGCCTATACTAATTCAGACCCTCTGATTCACACCACCCCGTGATGTTTTTCTCACTCCTACTAGTGAATGTAATGTAACACACACGCATACAATGCGCACCACCCCGCGAACTTTTTCTCACTCCTACTAGTGGATGTAATGTAACACACACCCATACAATTCGCACCACCCCGCGATGTTTTTCAGAAACCTATCCTACATTGCCACTGCATGTTCCCTGACCTCCCCAAGCTGACCACCCCGCGGTGCTTTCCTCCATCCTACATTGCCACTCACTGCCTATCCTAATTCAGACCCTCTGATTCTCACCACCCCATAATGTTTTTCTCACTCGTACTAGTGAATGTAATATAACACACACCCATAAAATGCGCACCACCCCCGATGTTTTTCTCACTCCTACTAGTGAATGTAATGTAACACACACCCATACAATGCGCACCACCCCGCCATGTTTTTCAGAAACCTATCCTACATTGCCAATGCTTGTTCCCTGACCTCCCCATGCTGACCACCCCGCGGTGCTTTTCTCCATCCTACATTGCCACTCACTGCCTATCCTAATTCAGACCCTCCGATTCACACCTCCCCGTGATGTTTTTCTCACTCCTACTAGTGAATGTAATGTAACACTCTCCCCTACAATGCGCACCACCCCGTGATGTTTTTCTCACTCCTACTAGTGAATGTAATGTAACACACACCCATACAATTCGCACCACCCAGCGATCTTTTTCAGAAACCTATCCTACATTGCAACTGCATGTTCCCTGACCTCCCCATGCTGACCACCCCGCGGCACTTTTCTCCATCCTACATTGCCACTCACTGCCTATCCTAATTCAGACCCGCCGATTCACACATCCCCGTGATGTTTTTCTCACTCCTACTAGTGAATGTAATGTAACACACACCCATACAATGCGCACCACCCCGCGATGTTTTTCAGAAACCTATCCTACATTGCCACTGCATGTTCCCTGCCCTCCCCATGCTGACCACACCGCGGTGCTTTTCTCCATCCTACATTGCCACTCACTGCCTATCCTAATTCAGACACTCCGATTCACACCACCCCGTGATGTTTTTCTCACTCCTACTAGTGAATGTAATGTAACACACACCCATACAATGCGCACCACCCCGTGATGTTTTTCTCACTCCTACTAGTGAATGTAATGTAACACACACCCATACAATGCGCACCACCCCGTGATGTTTTTCTCCCTCCTACTAGTGAATGTAATATAACACACACCCATACAATGCGCACCACCCCGTGATGTTTTTCTCACTCCTACTAGTGAATGTAATGTAACACACACCCATACAATGCGCACCACACCGTGATGTTTTTCTCACTCCTACTAGTGAATGTAATGGAACACACACCCATACGATGCGCCCCACATGTGATGTTTTGCTCACTCCTACTAGGGAATGTAATGTAACACACACCCATACAATGCGCATCACCCCTCGATTTTTTTCAGAAACCTATCCTACATTGCCACTGCATGTTCCCTGACCTCCACATGCTGACCACCCTGCGGTGCTTTTCTCCATCCTACATTGCCACTCACTGCCTATCCTAATTCAGACAATTCGATTCACACCACCCCGTGGTGTTTTTCTCACTCCTACTAGTGAATGTAATGTAACACACACCGATACAATGTGCACCACACCCGATGTTTTTCTCACTCCTACTACTGAATGTAATGTAACACACACCCATACAATGCGCACCACCCCGCGATGTTTTTCAGAAACCTATCCTACATTGCCACTGCATGTTCCCTGACCTCCTCATGCTGACCACCCCGCGGTGCTTTTCTCCATCCTACATTGCCACTCACTGCGTATCCTAATTCAGACACTCCGATTCACACCACCCCGTGACGTTTTCTAACTACTACTTGTGAATGTAATGTAACACACACCCATACAATGCGAACCACCCCGTGATGTTTTTCTCACTCCTACTAGTGAATGTAATGTAACACACACCCATACAATGCGCACCACCCCGCCATGTTTTTCAGAAACCTATCCTACATTGCCAATGATTGTTCCCTGACCTCCCCATGCTGACCACCCCGCGGTGCTTTTCTCCATCCTACATTGCCACTCACTGCCTATCCTAATTCAGACCCTCCGATTCACACCTCCCCGTGATGTTTTTCTCACTCCTACTAGTGAATGTAATGTAACACTCACCCCTACAATGCGCACCACCCCGTGATGTTTTTCTCACTCCTACTAGTTAATGTAATGTAAAACACACCCATACAATGCGCACCACCCTGCAATGTTTTTCAGAAACCTATCCTACATTGCCACTGCATGTTCCCTGACCTCCCCATGCTGACCACCCCGCGGTGCTTTTCTCCATCTCACATTGCAACTCACGGCCTATACTAATTCAGACACTCTGATTCACACCACCCCGTGATGTTTTCCTCACTCCTACTAGTGAATGTAATGTATCACACACCCATACAATGCGCACCACCCCGCGATGTTTTTCAGAAACCTATCCTACATTGCCACTGCATGTTCCCTGACCTTCCCATGCGGACCACCCTGCAGTGCTTTTCTCCATCCTACATTGCCATGCACTGCCTATCCTAATTCAGACCCTCCGATTCACACCACCCCGTGATGTTTTTCTCACTCCTCCTAGTAAATGTCATGTAACACACACCCATACAATTCGCACCACCCCGCGATGTTTTTCACAAACCTATCCTACATTGCCACTGCATGTTCCCTGCCCTCCCCATGCTGACGACACCGTGGTGCTTTTCTCCATCCTACATTGCCACTCACTGCCTATCCTAATTCAGACCCTCCGATTCACACCACCCTGTGATGTTTTTCTCACTCCTACTAGTGAATGTAATGTAACACACACCCATACAATGCGCACCACCCCGTGATGTTTTTCTCACTCCTACTAGTGAATGTAATGTAACACACACCCATACAATGCGCACCACCCCGTGATGTTTTTCTCCCTCCTACTAGTGAATGTAATATAACACACACCCATACAATGCGCACCACCCCGTGATGTTTTTCTCACTCCTACTAGTGAATGTAATGTAACACACACCCATACAATGCGCACCACCCCGTGATGTTTTTCTCACTCCTACTAGTGAATGTAATGGAACACACACCCATATGATGCGCCCCACATGTGATGTTTTGCTCACTCCTACTAGGGAATGTAATGTAACACACACCCATACAATGCGCATCACCCCTCGATTTTTTTCAGAAACCTATCCTACATTGCCACTGCATGTTCCCTGACCTCCACATGCTGACCACCCTGCGGTGCTTTTCTCCATCCTACATTGCCACTCACTGCCTATCCTAATTCAGACAATCCGATTCACACCACCCCGTGGTGTTTTTCTCACTCCTACTAGTGAATGTAATGTAACACACACCCATACAATGCGCACCACCCCTCGATGTTTTTCATAAACCCATCCTACATTGCCACTGCATGTTCCCTGACCTCCCAATGCTGACCACCCTGCGGTGTTTTTCTCCATCCTACATTGCCACTCACTGCCTATCCTAATTCAGACCCTCCGAATCACACCTCCCCGTGATGTTTTTCTCACTCCTACTAGTGAATGTAATGTAACACTCACCCATACAATGCGCACCACCCCGTGATGTTTTTCTTACTCCTAATGGTGAATGTAATGTAACACACACCCATACAATGCGCACCACCCCGCGAAGTTTTTCTCACTCCTACTAGTGAATGTAATGTAACACACACCCATACAATGCGCACCACACAGCGATATTTTTCAGAAACCTATCCTACATTGCCACTGCATGTTCCCTGATCTCCCGAGCTGACCACCCCGCGGGCCTTTTCTCCATCCAACATTGCCACTCACTGCCTATCCAAATTCAGACCCTCCGATTCACACCACCCCGTGATGTTTTTCTCACTCCTACTAGTGAATGTAATGTAACACCCAGCCATACAATGCGCACCACCCCGTGATGTTTTTCTCACTCCTACTAGTGATTGTAATGTAACACACACCTATACAATGCGCACCACACTGCGATATTTTTCAGAAACCTATCCTACATTGCCACTGCATGTTCCGTGACCTCCCCATGCTGACCACCCCCCGGTGCTTTTCTCCATCCTACATTGCCACTGACTGCCTATCCTAATGCAGACCCTCTAATTCACTCCACACCGTGATGTTTTTCTCACTCCTACTAGTGAATGTAATGTAACACACACTCATACAATGCGCACCACCCCGCGATGTTTTTCAGAAACCTATCCTACATTGCCACTGCATGTTCCCTGACTTCCCTATGCTGACGACCCGGCGGTGCTTTTCTGCATCCTAGATGCCACTCACTGCCTATCCTAACTCAGACCCTCTGATTCACACCTCCCCGTGATGTTTTTCTCACTCCTACTAGTGAATGTAATGTAACACAAACCCATACTATGCGCACGACCCTGAGATGTTTTTCTCATTCCTACTAGTGAATGTAATGTAAAACTCAACCATACAATGGGCTCCAACCCGTGATGTTTCTCTCACTCCTACTAGTGAATATAATGTAACACACACCCATACAATGCGCACCACCCAGCGATGTTTTTCAGAAACCTATCCTACATTGCCACTGCATGTTCCCTGACCTCCCCATGCTGACCAGCCCGCGGTGCTTTTCTCCATCCTACATTGCCACTCACGGCCCATACTAATTCAGACCTTCCGATTCACACCACCCCGTAATGTTTTTCTCACTCCTGCTAGTCAGTGTAATGTAACACACACCAATACAATGCACACCACCCCGCGATGTTTTTCTCACTCCTATTAGTGAATGTAATGTAACACACACCCATACAATGCGCACCACCCCGCGATGTTTTTCATGAACCTATCCTACATTGCCACTGCATGTTCCCTGACCTCCCCATGCTGACCACCCCGCGGTGCTTTTCTCCAACTTACATTGCCACTCACGGCCTATACTAATTCAGACCCTCTGATTCACACCACCCCGTGATGTTTTTCTCACTCCTACTAGTGAATGTAATGTAACACACACCCATACAATGCGCACCACCCCGCGAAGTTTTTCTCACACCTATTAGTGAATTTAATGTAACACACACCCATACAATGCGCACCACACAGCGATCTTTTTCAGAAAACTATCCTACATTGCAACTGCATGTTCCCTGACCTCCCCATGCTGACCACACCGCGGTGCTTTTCTCCATCCTACATTGCCACTCACAGCCTATCCTAATTCAGACCCGCCGATTCACACATCCCCGTGATGCTTTTCTCACTCCTACTAGTGAATGTAATGTAACACACACCCATACAATGCGCACAACCCCGCCATGATTTTCAGAAACCTATCCTAATTTGCCACTGCATGTTACGTGACCTCCCCATGCTGACCACCCCGTGGTGCTTTTCTCCATCCTACATTGCCACTCACTGCCTATCCTAATTCAGACCCTCCGATTCACACCACCCCGTGAAGTTTTGCTCACTCCTACTAGTGAATGTAATGTAACACACAGCCATACAATGCGCACCACGCCGTGATGTTTTTCTCACTCCTACTAGTGATTGTAATGTAACACACACCTATACAATGCGCACCACACTGCGATGTTTTTCAGAAACCTATCCTACATTGCCACTGCATGTTCCCTGACCTCCCCATGCTGACCACCCCGCCGTGCTTTTCTCCATCCTAAATTGCCACTCACTGCCTATCCTAATGCAGACCCTCCAATTCACACCACCCCATGATGTTTTTCTCACTCCTACTAGTGAATGTAATGTAACACACACTCATACAATGCGCACCACCCCGCGATGTTTTTCAGAAACCTATCCTACATTGCCACTGCATGTTCCCTGACCTCCCCATGCTGACCACCCGGCGGTGCTTTTCTCCATCCTAGATGCCACTCACTGCCTATCCTAACTCAGACCCTCTGATTCACACCACCCCGTGATGTTTTTCTCACTCCTACTAGTGAATGTAATGTAACACACACTCATACAATGCGCACCACCCCGCGATGTTTTTCAGAAACCTATCCTACATTGCCACTGCATGTTCCCTGACCTCCCCATGCTGACAACCCGGCAGTGCTTTTCTCCATCCTAGATGCCACTCACTGCCTATCCTAACTCAGACCCTCTGATTCACACCACCCCGTGATGTTTTTCTCACTCCTACTAGTGAATGTAATGTACCAGAAACTCATACTATGCGCACGACCCTGTGATGTTTTTCTCATTCCTACTAGTGAATGTAATGTAACATACACATATACAATGCGCACAACTCCGCGATCTTTTTCAGAAACCTATCCTACATTGCCACTGCATGTTCCCTGACCTCCCCATGCTGACCAACCCTCAGTGCTTTTCTCCATCCTACATTGCCACTCACTGCCTATCCTAATTCAGACCATCCGATTCACACCACACCATGTTGTTTTTCTCACTACTACTAGTGAATGTAATGTAACACACACCCATACAATGCACACCACCCCCGATGTTTTTCTCACTCCTACTAGTGAATGTAATGTAACATACACCCATACAATGCGCACCACCCCGCGATGTTTTTCAGAAACCTATCCTACATTGCCACTGCATGTTCCCTGACCTCCTCATGCTGACCACCCCTCGGTGCTTTTGCCCATCCTACATTGCCACTCACTGCCTATCCTAATTCAGACCCTCCGATTCACACCACACCATGTTGTTTTTCTCACTACTACTAGTGAATGTAATGTAACACACACCCATACAATGCACACAACCCCCGATGTTTTTCTCACTCCTACTAGTGAATGTAATGTAACACACACCCATACAATGCGCCCCACCCCGTGATATTTTTCTCACTCCTACTAGGGAATGTAATGTAACACACACCCATACAATGCGCACCACCCCTCGATGTTTTTGAGAAACCTATCCTACATTGCCACTGCATGTTCCCTGACCTCCACATGCTGACCAACCTGCGGGGCTTTTCTCCATCCTACATTGCCACTCACTGCCTATCCTAATTCAGACCCTCCGATTCACACCACCCCGTGATGTTTTTCTCACTCCTACTAGTGAATGTAATGTAACACTCAACCATACAATGCGCACCACCCCGTGATGTTTTTCTCACTCCTACTAGTGAATGTAATGTAACACACACCCATACAATGCGCACCACCCAGCGATGTTTTTCAGAAACCTATCCTACATAGCCACTGCATGTTCCCTGACCTCCCCATGCTGACCAGCCCGCGGTGCTTTACTCCATCCTACATTGCCACTCACGGCCCATTCTAATTCAGACCTTCCGATTCACACCACCCCATGATGTTTTTCTCACTCCTACTAGTCAATGTAATGTAACACACACCAATACAATGCGCACCACCCCGCGATGTTTTTCTCACTCCTACTAGTGAATGTAATGTAACACACCCTTACAATGCGCACCACCCAGCGATCTTTTTCAGAAACCTATCCTACATTGCCACTGCATGTTCCCTGACCTCCCCATGCTAACCACCCTGCGATGTTTTTATCCATCCTACATTGCCACTCACTGCCTTTCCTAATTCAGACCCTCCGATTCACACCACCCCGTGATGTTTTTCTCACTTCTACTAGTGAATGTAATGTTACACACGCATACAATGCGCACCATCCCGCGACGTTTTTCTCACTCCTACTAGTGAATGTAATGTTACAAACCCATATAACGCGCACCACCCCGCGATGTTTTTCAGAAACCTATCCTACATTGCCACTGCATGTTCCCTGACCTCCCCATGCTGACCACCCCGCGGTGCTTTTCTCCATCCTACATTGCCACTCAATGCCTATCCTAATTCAGACCCTCCGATTCACACCTCCCCGTGATGTTTTTCTCACTCCTACTAGTGAATGTAATGTAACACTCACCCATACAATGCGCACCACCGCGTGATGTTTTTCTCACTCCTACTAATGAATGTAATGTAACACACACCCATATAATGCTCACCACCCCGCGATGTTTTTCTCACTCCTACTAGTGAATGTAATGTAACACACACCCATACAATGCGCACCACCCCGCAATGTTTTTCTCACTCCTACTAGTGAATGTAATGTAACACACACCCATACAATCCCCACCACCCCGCGATGATTTTCAGAAACCTATCCTACATTGCCACTGCATGTTCCCTGACCTCCCCATGCTGACCACCCGGCGGTGCTTTTCTCCATCTTACATTGCCACTCACGGCCTATACTAATTCAGACCCTCTGATTCACACCACCCCGTTATGTTTTTCTCAGTCCTACTAGTGAATGTAATGTAACACACACCCATACAATCCACACCACCCCGCGATGTTTTTCAGAAACCTATCCTACATTGCCACTGCATCTTCCCTGACCTCCCCATGCTGACCACCCGGCGGTGCTTTTCTCCATCCTACATTGCCACTCACTGCGTATCCTAATTCAGACCCTCTGATTCACACCACCCCGTGACGTTTTTATCACTACTACTAGTGAATGTAATGTAACACACACCGATACAATGCACACCACCCCGTGATGTTTTTCTCACTCCTACTAGTGAATGTAATGTAACAGACACCCATAAAATGCGCACCACCCCGTGATGTTTTCCTCACTCCTACTAGTGAATGTAATGTAACACACACCCATACAATGCACCCCACCCCGTGATGTTTTTCTCACTCCTACTAGTGAATGTAATGTAACACACACCCATACAATGCGCACCACACCGCGATGTTTTTAGAAACCTATCCTACATTGCCAGTGCATGTTCCCTGACCTCCCCATGCTGACCACCCTGCTGTGCTTTTCTCCATCCTACATTGCCACTCAGTCCTACTAGTGAATGTAATGTAACACACATCTATACAATGTGCACCACCACGCGATGTTTTTCAGAAACCTATCCTACATTGCCACTGCATGTTCCCTGACCTCCCCATGCTGACCACCCCGCGGTGCTTTTCTCCATTCTACATTGCCACTCACGGCCCATCCTAATTCATACCCTCCGATTCACACCATCCCGTGATGTTTTTCTCACTCGGACTAGTGAATGTAATGTAACACACACCCATACAATGCGCACCACCCCGCGATGTTTTTCAGAAACCTATCCTACATTGCCACTGCATGTTCCCTGACCTCCCAATGCTGACCACCCTGCGGGGCTTTTCTCCATCCTACATTGCCACTCACTGCCTATCTTAATTCAGACCCTCCGATTCACACCACCCCGTGATGTTTTTCTCACTCCTACTCGTGAATGTAATGTTACACACGCATACAATGCGCACCACCCCGCGACGTTTTTCTCACTCCTACTAGTGAATGTAATGTTACACACCCATATAACGCTCCCCACCCCGCAATGTTTTTCAGACCTATCCTACATTGCCACTGCATGTTCCCTGACCTCTCCATGCTGACCACCCCGCGGTGCTTTTCTCCATTCTACATTGCCACTCACTGCCTATCCTAATTCAGACCCTCCGATTCACACCACCCCGTGATGTTTTTCTCACTCCTACTAGTGAATGTAATGTAACACAAACCCATACAATGCGCACCACTCCGCGATGTTTTTGTAACTCCTACTAGTGAATGTAATGTAACACACACCCATACAATGCGCACCACCCAGCGATCTTTTTCAGAAACCTATCCTACATTGCCACGGCTTGTTCCCTGACCTCCCCATGCTGACCACCCCGTGGTGCTTTTCTCCATCCTACATTGCCACTCACTGCCTATCCTAATTCAGACCGTCCGATTCACACCTCCCCGTGATGTTTTTCTCACTCCTACTAGTGAATGTAATGTAACACACACCCATACAATGCGCACCACTCCGTGATGTTTTTCTCACTCCTACTAGTGAATCTAATGTAACACACACCCATACAATGCGCACCACCCAGCGATCTTTTTCAGAAACCTATCTTACATTGCCACTGCATGTTCCCTGACCTCCCCATGCTGACCACCCCGCGGTGCGTTTCTCCATCCTACATTGCCATTCATGGCCTATACTAATTCAGACCCTCTGATTCACACCACCCCGTGATGTTTTTCTCACTGCTACTAGTGAATGTAATGTAACACACACCCATACAATGCGCACCACCCCGTGATGTTTTTCTCACTCCTACTAGTGAATGTAATGTAACACACACCCATACAATGCGCACCACCCCGCGATGTTTTTCAGAAACCTATCCTACATTGCCACTGCATGTTCCCTGACCTCCCCAAGCTGACCACCCCGCGGTGCTTTTCTCCATCCTACATTGCCACGCACTGCCTATTCTAATGCAGACCCTCCGATTCACACCACCCCGTGATGTTTTTCTCACTCCTACTAGTGAATGTAATGTAACACACACCCCTACAATGCGCACCACCCCACGATGTTTTTCAGAAACCTATCCTACTTTGCCACTGCATGTTCCCTGACCTCCCCGTGCTGTCCACCCCGCGGTGCTTTTCTCCATCCTACATTGCCACTCACTGCCTATCCTAATTCAGACCCTCCGATTCACACCACCCTGTGATTTTTTTCTCACTCCTACTAGTGAATGTAATGTAACACACACCCATACTATGCCCACGACCCTGAGATGTTTTTCTCACTCCTACTAGTGAATGTAATGTAACACACACCCATACTATGCGCACCACCCCTCGATGTTTTTCAGAAACCAATCCTACATTGCCACGGCATGTTCCCTGACCTCCCCATGCTGACCACCCCGCGGTGCTTTTCTCCATCCTACATTGCCACTCATGGCCTATACTAATACAGACCCTCCGATTCACACCACCCCGTGATGTTTTTCTCACTCCTACTAGTGAATGTAATGTAACACACACCCATACAATGCACACCACCCCGCGATGTTTTTCTCACTCCTACTAGTGAATGTAATGTAACACACCCCCATACAATGCGCACCACCCCCGATGTTTTTCTCACTCCTACTAGTGAATGTAATGTAACACATACCCATACAATGCGCACCACCCCGTGATGTTTTTCTCACTCCTACTAGTGAATGTAATGTAACACACACCCATACAATGCGCACCACCCCGTGATGTTTTTCTCACTCCTACTAGTGAATGTAATGTAACACACAAACATACAACGCGCACCACCCCGCGATGTTTTTCAGAAACCTATCCTGCATTGCCACTGCATGTTCCCTGACCTCCCCATGCTGACCACCCCGCGGTGCTTTTCTCCATCCTACATTGCCACTAACTGCCTATCGTAATTCAGACCCTCCTATTCACACCACCCCATGATGTTTTTCTCACTCCTACTAGTGAATATAATGTAAAACACACCCATACAATGCGCACCACCCCGCGATGTTTTTCCGAAACCTATCCTACATTGCCACTGCATGTTCCCTGACCTCCCCAAGCTGACCACCCCGCGGTGCTTTTCTCCATCCTACATTGCCTCTCACTGCCTATCCTAATTCAGACCCTCCGATTCACACCACCCCGTGATGTTTTTCTCACTCCTACTAGTGAATATAATGTAACACACACCCCTACAATGCGCATCACCCCGCGATGTTTTTCAGAAACCTATCCTACATTGCCACTGCATGTTCCCTGACCTCCCCATGCTGACCACCCCGCGGTGCTTTTCTCGATAATACATTCCCACTCACTGCCTATCCTAATTCAAACCCTGCGATTCACACAACCCCGTGATGCTTTTGTCACTCCTACTAGTGAATGTAATGTAACACACACCCATACAATGCGCACCACCCCGCGAAGTTTTTCTCACTCCCATTAGTGAATGTAATGTAACACACACCCATACAATGTGCACCACCCCACGATGTTTTTCAGAAACCTATCCTACATTGCCACTGCATGTTCGCTGCCCTCTTCATGCTGACCACCCCGCGGTGCTTTACTCGATCCTACATTGCCACTCTCTGCCTATCCTAATTCAGACCCTCCGATTCACACAACCCCGTGATGTTTTTCTCGCTCCTACTAGAGAATGTAATGTAACACACACCCATACAATGCGCACCACCCTGCGAAGTTTTTCTCACTCCTATTAATGAATGTAATGTAACACACACCCATACAATGCGCACCACCCCGCGATGTTTTTCAGAAACCTATGCTACATTGCCACTGCATTTTCCCTGACCTCCACATGCTGACCACCCCGCGGTGCTTTTCTCCATCCTACATTGCCACTCACTGCTTATCCTAATTCAGACCCTCCGATTCACACCACCCTGTGATGTTTTTCTCACTCCCACTAGTGAATGTAATGTAACACACAACCATACAATGCGCACCACCCCGCGATGTTTTTCTCACTCTTACTAGTGAATGTAATGTAACACACACCCATACAATGCGCACCACCCCGCGATGTTTTTCAGAAACCTATCCTACATTGCCACTGCATGTTCCCTGACCTCCCCATGCTGACCACCCCGCGGTGATTTTCTCGATCCTACATTGCCACTCACTGCCTATCCTAATTCAGACCCTCCGATTCACACAACCCCGTGATGTTTTTCTCGCTCCTACTAGTGAATGTAATGTAACACACACCCATACAATGCGCACCACCCCACGATGTTTTTTCAGAAACCTATCCTACATTGCCACTGCATCTTCCCTGACCTCCCCATGCTGACCACCCCGCGGTGCTTTTCTCCATCCTACATTGCCACTCACTGCCTATCCTAATTCAGACCCTCCGATTCACACCACCCCGTGATGTTTTTCTCACTCCTACTATTGAATGTAATGTAACACACACCCATACAATGCGCACCACCCCGCGAAGTTTTTCTCACTCCTACTAGTGAATGTAATGTAACACACACCCATACAATGCGCACCACCCCGAGATGTTTTTCAGAAACCTATCCTACATTGCCACTGCATCTTCCCTGACCTCCCCATGCTGACCACCCCGCGGTGCTTTTCTCCATCCTACATTGCCACTCACTGCCTATCCGAATTGAGACCCTCCGATTCACACCACCCCGTGATGTTTTTCTCACTCCTACTTGTGAATGTAATGTAACACAAACCCATACAATGCGCACCACCCCGCGATGTTTTTCTCACTCCTACTAGTGAATGTAATGTAACACACCCCCATACAATGCGCACCACCCCCGATGTTTTTCTCACTCCTACTAGTGAATGTAATGTAACACACACCCATACAATGCGCACCACCCTGCGATGTTTTTCAGAAACCTATCCTACATTGCCACTGCATGTTCCCTGACCTGCCCATTTTGACCACCCTGCGGTGCTTTTCTCCATCCTACATTGCCACTCACTGCCTATCCTAATTCAGACCCTCCGATTCACACCACCCCGTGATGTTTTTCTCACTCCTACTAGTGAATGTAATGTAACACACACCCATACAATGCGCACCACCCCGCGATGTTTTTCAGAAACCTATCCTACATTGCCACTGCATGTTCCCTGACCTCCCCATGCTGACCACCCGCGGTGCTTTTCTCGATCCTACATTGCCACTCACTGCCTATCCTAATTCAGACCCTCCGATTCACACAACCCCGTGATGTTTTTCTCGCTCCTACTAGTGAATGTAATGTAACACACACCCATACAATGCGCACCACCCTGAGATGTTTTTCAGAAACCTATTCTACATTGCCACTGCATCTTCCCTGACCTCCCCATGCTGACCACCCCGCGGTGCTTTTCTCCATCCTACATTGCCACTCACTGCCTATCCTAATTCAGACCCTCCGATTCACACCACCCCGTGATGTTTTTCTCACTCCTACTAGTGAATGTAATGTAACACACACCCATACAATGGGCACCACCCCGCGAAGTTTTTCTCACTCCTATTAGTGAATGTAATGTAACACACACCCATACAATGCGCACCACCCCGCGATGTTTTTCATGAACCTATCCTACATTGCCACTGCATGTTCCCTGACCTCCCCATGCTGACCACCCCGCGGTGCTTTTTTCCATCCTACATTGCCACTCACTGCCTATCCTAATTCAGACCCTCCGATTCACACATCCCCGTGATGTTTTTCTCACTCCTAGTAGTGAATGTAATGTAACACACACGCATACAATGCGCACCACCCCGCGATGTTTTTCTCACTCCTACTAGTGAATGTAATGTAACACACCCCCATACAATGCGCACCACCCCAGATGTTTTTCTCACTCCTTCTAGTGAATGTAATGTAACACACACCCATACAATGCGCACCACCCTGCAATGTTTTTCAGAAACCTATCCTACATTGCCCGTGCATGTTCCCTGACCTCCCCATGCTGACCACCCCGCGGTGCTTTTCTCCATCCTACATTGCCTCTCACTGCGTATCCTAATTCAAACCCTCAGATTCACACCGCCCCTTGACGTTTTTCTCACTCCTACTAGTGAATGTAATGTAACACACACCCATACAATGCGCACCACCCCGTGATGTTTTTCTCACTCCTACTAGTGAATGTAATGTAACACACACCCATACAATGCGCACCACCCCGTGATGTTTTTCTCACTCCTACTAGGGAATGTAATGTAACACACACCCATACAATGCGCACCACCCTGTGATGTTTTTGAGAAACCTATCCATCACTGCCACTGCATGTTCCCTGACCTCCCCATGCCGACCACCCCGCGGTGCTTTTCTCCATCCTACATTGCCACTCATGGCCTATACTAATTCAAACCCTACGATTCACACCACCCCGTGATGTTTTTCTCACTCCTACTAGTGAATGTAATGTAACACACACCCATACAATGCGCACCACCCTGCGATGTTTTTCATAAACCTATCCTACATTGCCACTGCATGTTCCCTGACCTGCCCATGCTGACCACCCTGCGGTGCTTTTCTCCATCCTACATTGCCACTCACGGCCTATCCTAATTCAGACCCTCCGATTCACACCAGGCCGTGATGTTTTTCTCACTCCTACTAGTGAATGTAATGTAACACACACCCATACAATGCGCACCACCCCGCGATGTTTTTCAGAAACGTATCCTACATTGCCACAGCATTTTCCCTGACCTCCCCATGCTGACCACCCCGCGGTGCTTTTCTCGATCCTACATTGCCACTCACTGCCTATCCTAATTCAGACCCTCCGATTCACACAACCCCGTGATGTTTTTCTCGCTCCTACTAGTGAATGTAATGTAACACACACCCATACAATGCGCACCACCCCGAGATGTTTTTCAGAAACCTATCCTACATTGCCACTGCATCTTCCCTGACCTCCCTATGCTGACCACCCCGCGGTGCTTTTCTCCATCCTACATTGCCACTCACGGCCTATCCTAATTCAGACCCTCCGATTCACACCACCCCGTGATGTTTTTCTCACTCCTACTAGTGAATGTAATGTAACACACACCCATACAATGCGCACCACCCCGCGATGTTTTTCAGAAACCTATCCTACATTGCAACTGCATGTTCCCTGCCCTCCCCATGCTGAAAACCCCGCGGTGCTTTTCTCCATCCTACATTGCCACTCACTGCCTATCCTAATTCAGACCCTCCGATTCACACCACCCCGTGATGTTTTTCTCACTCCTACTAGTGAATGTAATGTAACACACACCCATACAATGCGCACCAGCCCGTGATGTTTTTCTCACTCCTACTAGTGAATATAATGTAACACACACCCATACAATGCGCACCACCCCGCGATGTTTTTCTCACTCCTACTGGTGAATGTAATGTAACACACCCCCATACAATGCGCACCACCCCCGATGTTTTTCTCATTCCTTCTAGTGAATGTAATGTAACACACACCCATACAATGCGCACCACCCCGCGATGTTTTTCAGAAACCTATCCTACATTGCCAGTGCATGTTCCCTGGCCTCCCCATGCTGACCACCCCGCGGTGCTTTTCTCCATCCTACATTGCCACTCACTGCGTATCCTAATTCAAACCCTCAGATTCACACCACCCCGTGACGTTTTTCTCACTCCTACTAGTGAATGTAATGTAACACACACCCATACAATGCGCACCACCCCGTGACGTTTTTCTCACTCCTACTAGTGAATGTAATGTAACACAAACCCATACAATGCGCACCACCCCGCGATGTTTTTCTCACTCCTACTAGTGAATGTAATGTAACACACCCCCATACAATGCGCACCACCCCCGATGATTTTCTCAATCCTTCTAGTGAATGTAATGTAACACACACCCATACAATGCGCACCACCCTGCGATGTTTTTCAGAAACCTATCCTACATTGCCACTGCATGTTCCCTGACCTCCCCATGCTGACCACCGCGCTGTGCTTTTCTCGATCCTACATTGCCACTCACTGCCTATCCTAATTCAGACCCTCCGATTCACACAACCCCGTGATGTTTTTCTCGCTCCTACTAGTGAATGTAATGTAACACACACCCATACAATGCGCACCACCCTGAGATGTTTTTCAGAAACCTATTCTACATTGCCACTGCATCTTCCCTGACCTCCCCATGCTGACCACCCCGCGGTGCTTTTCTCCATCCTACATTGCCACTCACTGCCTATCCTAATTCAGACCCTCCGATTCACACCACCCCGTGATGTTTTTCTCACTCCTACTAGTGAATGTAATGTAACACACACCCATACAATGCGCACCACCCCGCGAAGTTTTTCTCACTCCTATTAGTGAATGTAATGTAACACACACCCATACAATGCGCACCACCCCGCGATGTTTTTCAGAAACCTATCCTACATTGCCACTGCATGTTCCCTGACCTCCCCATGCTGACCACCCCGCGGTGCTTTTTTCCATCCTACATTGCCACTCACTGCCTATCCTAATTCAGACCCTCCGATTCACATATCCCCGTGATGTTTTTCTCACTCCTAGTAGTGAATGTAATGTAACACAAACCCATACAAGGCGCACCACCCCGTGATGTTTTTCTCACTCCTACTAGTGAATGTAATGTAACACACACCCATACAAGGCGCACCACCCCGTGATGGTTTTCTCACTCCTACTAGTGAATGTAATGTAACACACACCCATACAAGGCGCACCACCCCGTGATGTTTTTCTCACTCCCTCTAGTGAATGTAATGTAACACACTCCCATACAATGCGCACCACCCCGTGATGTTATTCTCACTCCTACTAGTGAATGTAATGTAACACACACCCATACAATCCGCACCACACCGTGATGTTTTTCTCCCTCCTACTAGTGAATGTAATGTAACACACACCCATACAATGCGCACCACCCCGCGATGTTTTTCAGAAACCTATCCTACATTGCCACTGCATGTTCCCTGATCTCCCCATGCTGACCACCTCGCGGTGCTTTTTTCCATCCTACATTGCCACTCACTGCCTATCCTAATTCAGACCCTCCGATTCACACCACCCCGTGATGTTTTTCTCACTCCTACTAGTGAATGTAATGTAACACAAACCCATACAATGCACACCACCCCGCGATGTTTTTCTCACTCCTACTAGTGAATGTAATGTAACACACCCCCATACAATGCGCACCACCCCCGATGTTTTTCTCACTCCTACTAGTGAATGTAATGTAACACATACCCATACAATGCGCACCACCCCGTGATGTTTTTCTCACTCCTACTAGTGAATGTAATGTAACACACACCCATACAATGCGCACCACCCCGTGATGTTTTTCTCACTCCTACTAGTGAATGTAATGTAACACACAAACATACAACGCGCACCACCCCGCGATGTTTTTCAGAAACCTATCCTGCATTGCCACTGCATGTTCCCTGACCTCCCCATGCTGACCACCCCGCGGTGCTTTTCTCCATCCTACATTGCCACTAACTGCCTATCGTAATTCAGACCCTCCTATTCACACCACCCCATGATGTTTTTCTCACTCCTACTAGTGAATATAATGTAAAACACACCCATACAATGCGCACCACCCCGCGATGTTTTTCCGAAACCTATCCTACATTGCCACTGCATGTTCCCTGACCTCCCCAAGCTGACCACCCCGCGGTGCTTTTCTCCATCCTACATTGCCACGCATTGCCTATCCTAATTCAGACCCTCCGATTCACACCACCCCGTGATGTTTTTCTCACTCCTACTAGTGAATGTAATGTAAGACACACCCCTACAATGCGCATCACCCCGCGATGTTTTTCAGAAACCTATCCTGCATTGCCACTGCATGTTCCCTGACCTCCCCATGCTGACCACCCCGCGGTGCTTTTCTCCATCCTACATTGCCACTAACTGCCTATCGTAATTCAGACCCTCCGATTCACACATCCCCGTGATGTTTTTCTCACTCCTACTAGTGAATGTAATGTAACACACACCCATACAATGCGCACCACCCCGTGACGTTTTTCTCACTCCTACTAGTGAATGTAATGTAACACAAACCCATACAATGCGCACCACCCCGCGATGTTTTTCTCACTCCTACTAGTGAATGTAATGTAACACACCCCCATACAATGCGCACCACCCCCGATGATTTTCTCAATCCTTCTAGTGAATGTAATGTAACACACACCCATACAATGCGCACCACCCTGCGATGTTTTTCAGAAACCTATCCTACATTGCCACTGCATGTTCCCTGACCTCCCCATGCTGAGCACCGCGCTGTGCTTTTCTCGATCCTACATTGCCACTCACTGCCTATCCTAATTCAGACCCTCCGATTCACACAACCCCGTGATGTTTTTCTCGCTCCTACTAGTGAATGTAATGTAACACACACCCATACAATGCGCACCACCCTGAGATGTTTTTCAGAAACCTATTCTACATTGCCACTGCATCTTCCCTGACCTCCCCATGCTGACCACCCCGCGGTGCTTTTCTCCATCCTACATTGCCACTCACTGCCTATCCTAATTCAGACCCTCCGATTCACACCACCCCGTGATGTTTTTCTCACTCCTACTAGTGAATGTAATGTAACACACACCCATACAATGCGCACCACCCCGCGAAATTTTTCTCACTCCTATTAGTGAATGTAATGTAACACACACCCATACAATGCGCACCACCCCGCGATGTTTTTCAGAAACCTATCCTACATTGCCACTGCATGTTCCCTGACCTCCCCATGCTGACCACCCCGCGGTGCTTTTTTCCATCCTACATTGCCACTCACTGCCTATCCTAATTCAGACCCTCCGATTCACACATCCCCGTGATGTTTTTCTCACTCCTAGTAGTGAATGTAATGTAACACAAACCCATACAAGGCGCACCACCCCGTGATGTTTTTCTCACTCCTACTAGTGAATGTAATGTAACACACACCCATACAAGGCGCACCACCCCGTGATGGTTTTCTCACTCCTACTAGTGAATGTAATGTAACACACACCCATACAAGGCGCACCACCCCGTGATGTTTTTCTCACTCCCTCTAGTGAATGTAATGTAACACACTCCCATACAATGCGCACCACCCCGTGATGTTATTCTCACTCCTACTAGTGAATGTAATGTAACACACACCCATACAATCCGCACCACACCGTGATGTTTTTCTCCCTCCTACTAGTGAATGTAATGTAACACACACCCATACAATGCGCACCACCCCGCGATGTTTTTCAGAAACCTATCCTACATTGCCACTGCATGTTCCCTGATCTCCCCATGCTGACCACCTCGCGGTGCTTTTTTCCATCCTACATTGCCACTCACTGCCTATCCTAATTCAGACCCTCCGATTCACACCACCCCGTGATGTTTTTCTCACTCCTACTAGTGAATGTAATGTAACACAAACCCATACAATGCACACCACCCCGCGATGTTTTTCTCACTCCTACTAGTGAATGTAATGTAACACACCCCCATACAATGCGCACCACCCCCGATGTTTTTCTCACTCCTACTAGTGAATGTAATGTAACACATACCCATACAATGCGCACCACCCCGTGATGTTTTTCTCACTCCTACTAGTGAATGTAATGTAACACACACCCATACAATGCGCACCACCCCGTGATGTTTTTCTCACTCCTACTAGTGAATGTAATGTAACACACAAACATACAACGCGCACCACCCCGCGATGTTTTTCAGAAACCTATCCTGCATTGCCACTGCATGTTCCCTGACCTCCCCATGCTGACCACCCCGCGGTGCTTTTCTCCATCCTACATTGCCACTAACTGCCTATCGTAATTCAGACCCTCCTATTCACACCACCCCATGATGTTTTTCTCACTCCTACTAGTGAATATAATGTAAAACACACCCATACAATGCGCACCACCCCGCGATGTTTTTCCGAAAACTATCCTACATTGCCACTGCATGTTCCCTGACCTCCCCAAGCTGACCACCCCGCGGTGCTTTTCTGCATCCTACATTGCCACGCATTGCCTATCCTAATGCAGACCCTCCGATTCACACCACCCCGTGATGTTTTTCTCACTCCTACTAGTGAATGTAATGTAAGACACACCCCTACAATGCGCATCACCCCGCGATGTTTTTCAGAAACCTATCCTGCATTGCCACTGCATGTTCCCTGACCTCCCCATGCTGACCACCCCGCGGTGCTTTTCTCCATCCTACATTGCCTCTCACTGCGTATCCTAATTCAAACCCTCAGATTCACACCGCCCCTTGACGTTTTTCTCACTCCTACTAGTGAATGTAATGTAACACACACCCATACAATGCGCACCACCCCGTGATGTTTTTCTCACTCCTACTAGTGAATGTAATGTAACACACACCCATACAATGCGCACCACCACGTGATGTTTTTCTCACTCCTACTAGTGAATATAATGTAACACACACCCATACAATGCGCACCACCCCGCGATGTTTTTCTCACTCCTACTGGTGAATGTAATGTAACACACCCCCATACAATGCGCACCACCCCCGATGTTTTTCTCATTCCTTCTAGTGAATGTAATGTAACACACACCCATACAATGCGCACCACCCCGCGATGTTTTTCAGAAACCTATCCTACATTGCCAGTGCATGTTCCCTGGCCTCCCCATGCTGACCACCCCGCGGTGCTTTTCTCCATCCTACATTGCCACTCACTGCGTATCCTAATTCAAACCCTCAAATTCACACCACCCCGTGACGTTTTTCTCACTCCTACTAGTGAATGTAATGTAACACACACCCATACAATGCGCACCACCCCGTGACGTTTTTCTCACTCCTACTAGTGAATGTAATGTAACACAAACCCATACAATGCGCACCACCCCGCGATGTTTTTCTCACTCCTACTAGTGAATGTAATGTAACACACCCCCATACAATGCGCACCACCCCCGATGATTTTCTCAATCCTTCTAGTGAATGTAATGTAACACACACCCATACAATGCGCACCACCCTGCGATGTTTTTCAGAAACCTATCCTACATTGCCACTGCATGTTCCCTGACCTCCCCATGCTGACCACCGCGCTGTGCTTTTCTCGATCCTACATTGCCACTCACTGCCTATCCTAATTCAGACCCTCCGATTCACACAACCCCGTGATGTTTTCTCGCTCCTACTAGTGAATGTAATGTAACACACACCCATACAATTCGCACCACCCTGAGATGTTTTTCAGAAACCTATTCTACATTGCCACTGCATCTTCCCTGACCTCCCCATGCTGACCACCCCGCGGTGCTTTTCTCCATCCTACATTGCCACTCACTGCCTATCCTAATTCAGACCCTCCGATTCACACCACCCCGTGATGTTTTTCTCACTCCTACTAGTGAATGTAATGTAACACACACCCATACAATGCGCACCACCCCGCGAAGTTTTTCTCACTCCTATTAGTGAATGTAATGTAACACACACCCATACAATGCGCACCACCCCGCGATGTTTTTCAGAAACCTATCCTACATTGCCACTGCATGTTCCCTGACCTCCCCATGCTGACCACCCCGCGGTGCTTTTTTCCATCCTACATTGCCACTCACTGCCTATCCTAATTCAGACCCTCCGATTCACACATCCCCGTGATGTTTTTCTCACTCCTAGTAGTGAATGTAATGTAACACAAACCCATACAAGGCGCACCACCCCGTGATGTTTTTCTCACTCCTACTAGTGAATGTAATGTAACACACACCCATACAAGGCGCACCACCCCGTGATGGTTTTCTCACTCCTACTAGTGAATGTAATGTAACACACACCCATACAAGGCGCACCACCCCGTGATGTTTTTCTCACTCCCTCTAGTGAATGTAATGTAACACACTCCCATACAATGCGCACCACCCCGTGATGTTATTCTCACTCCTACTAGTGAATGTAATGTAACACACACCCATACAATCCTAACCACACCGTGATGTTTTTCTCCCTCCTACTAGTGAATGTAATGTAACACACACCCATACAATGCGCACCACCCCGCGATGTTTTTCAGAAACCTATCCTACATTGCCACTGCATGTTCCCTGATCTCCCCATGCTGACCACCTCGCGGTGCTTTTTTCCATCCTACATTGCCACTCACTGCCTATCCTAATTCAGACCCTCCGATTCACACCACCCCGTGATGTTTTTCTCACTCCTACTAGTGAATGTAATGTAACACAAACCCATACAATGCGCACCACCCCCGATGTTTTTCTCACTCCTACTAGTGAATGTAATGTAACACATACCCATACAATGCGCACCACCCCGTGATGTTTTTCTCACTCCTACTAGTGAATGTAATGTAACACACACCCATACAATGCGCACCACCCCGTGATGTTTTTCTCACTCCTACTAGTGAATGTAATGTAACACACAAACATACAACGCGCACCACCCCGCGATGTTTTTCAGAAACCTATCCTGCATTGCCACTGCATGTTCCCTGACCTCCCCATGCTGACCACCCCGCGGTGCTTTTCTCCATCCTACATTGCCACTAACTGCCTATCGTAATTCAGACCCTCCTATTCACACCACCCCATGATGTTTTTCTCACTCCTACTAGTGAATATAATGTAAAACACACCCATACAATGCGCACCACCCCGCGATGTTTTTCCGAAACCTATCCTACATTGCCACTGCATGTTCCCTGACCTCCCCAAGCTGACCACCCCGCGGTGCTTTTCTCCATCCTACATTGCCACGCATTGCCTATCCTAATGCAGACCCTCCGATTCACACCACCCCGTGATGTTTTTCTCACTCCTACTAGTGAATGTAATGTAAGACACACCCCTACAATGCGCATCACCCCGCGATGTTTTTCAGAAACCTATCCTGCATTGCCACTGCATGTTCCCTGACCTCCCCATGCTGACCACCCCGCGGTGCTTTTCTCCATCCTACATTGCCACTAACTGCCTATCGTAATTCAGACCCTCCGATTCACACATCCCCGTGATGTTTTTCTCACTCCTAGTAGTGAATGTAATGTAACACAAACCCATACAAGGCGCACCACCCCGTGATGTTTTTCTCACTCCTACTAGTGAATGTAATGTAACACACACCCATACAAGGCGCACCACCCCGTGATGGTTTTCTCACTCCTACTAGTGAATGTAATGTAACACACACCCATACAAGGCGCACCACCCCGTGATGTTTTTCTCACTCCCTCTAGTGAATGTAATGTAACACACTCCCATACAATGCGCACCACCCCGTGATGTTATTCTCACTCCTACTAGTGAATGTAATGTAACACACACCCATACAATCCGCACCACACCGTGATGTTTTTCTCCCTCCGACTAGTGAATGTAATGTAACACACACCCATACAATGCGCACCACCCCGCGATGTTTTTCAGAAACCTATCCTACATTGCCACTGCATGTTCCCTGATCTCCCCATGCTGACCACCTCGCGGTGCTTTTTTCCATCCTACATTGCCACTCACTGCCTATCCTAATTCAGACCCTCCGATTCACACCACCCCGTGATGTTTTTCTCACTCCTACTAGTGAATGTAATGTAACACAAACCCATACAATGCACACCACCCCGCGATGTTTTTCTCACTCCTACTAGTGAATGTAATGTAACACACCCCCATACAATGCGCACCACCCCCGATGTTTTTCTCACTCCTACTAGTGAATGTAATGTAACACATACCCATACAATGCGCACCACCCCGTGATGTTTTTCTCACTCCTACTAGTGAATGTAATGTAACACACACCCATACAATCCGCACCACCCCGTGATGTTTTTCTCACTCCTACTAGTGAATGTAATGTAACACACAAACATACAACGCGCACCACCCCGCGATGTTTTTCAGAAACCTATCCTGCATTGCCACTGCATGTTCCCTGACCTCCCCATGCTGACCACCCCGCGGTGCTTTTCTCCATCCTACATTGCCACTAACTGCCTATCGTAATTCAGACCCTCCTATTCACACCACCCCATGATGTTTTTCTCACTCCTACTAGTGAATATAATGTAAAACACACCCATACAATGCGCACCACCCCTCGATGTTTTTCCGAAACCTATCCTACATTGCCACTGCATGTTCCCTGACCTCCCCAAGCTGACCACCCCGCGGTGCTTTTCTCCATCCTACATTGCCACGCATTGCCTATCCTAATGCAGACCCTCCGATTCACACCACCCCGTGATGTTTTTCTCACTCCTACTAGTGAATGTAATGTAAGACACACCCCTACAATGCGCATCACCCCGCGATGTTTTTCAGAAACCTATCCTGCATTGCCACTGCATGTTCCCTGACCTCCCCATGCTGACCACCCCGCGGTGCTTTTCTCCATCATACATTGCCACTAACTGCCTATCGTAATTCAGACCCTCCTATTCACACCACCCCATGATGTTTTTCTCACTCCTACTAGTGAATGTAATGTAACACATACCCATACAATGCGCACTACCTCGCGATGTTTTTCTCACTCCTACTAGTGAATATAAGGTAACACACACCCATACAATGTGCACCACCCCACGATGTTTTTCAGAAACCTATCCTACTTTGCCACTGCATGTTCCCTGACATCCCCATGCTGACCACCCCGCGGTGCTTTACTCGATCCTACATTGCCACTCTCTGCCTATCCTAATTCAGACCCTCCGATTCACACAACCCCGTGATGTTTTTCTCGCTCCTACTAGAGAATGTAATGTAACACACACCCATACAATGCGCACCACCCTGCGAAGTTTTTCTCACTCCTATTAATGAATGTAATGTAACACACACCCATACAATGCGCACCACCCCGCGATGTTTTTCAGAAACCTATGCTACATTGCCACTGCATTTTCCCTGACCTCCACATGCTGACCACCCCGCGGTGCTTTTCTCCATCCTACATTGCCACTCACTGCTTATCCTAATTCAGACCCTCCGATTCACACCACCCTGTGATGTTTTTCTCACTCCCACTAGTGAATGTAATGTAACACACAACCATACAATGCGCACCACCCCGCGATGTTTTTCTCACTCTTACTAGTGAATGTAATGTAACACACACCCATACAATGCGCACCACCCCGCGATGTTTTTCAGAAACCTATCCTACATTGCCACTGCATGTTCCCTGACCTCCCCATGCTGACCACCCCGCGGTGCTTTTCTCGATCCTACATTGCCACTCACTGCCTATCCTAATTCAGACCCTCCGATTCACACAACCCCGTGATGTTTTTCTCGCTCCTACTAGTGAATATAATGTAACACACACCCATACAATGCGCACCACCCCACGATGTTTTTTCAGAAACCTATCCTACATTGCCACTGCATCTTCCCTGACCTCCCCATGCTGACCACCCCGCGGTGCTTTTCTCCATCCTACATTGCCACTCACTGCCTATCCTAATTCAGACCCTCCGATTCACACCACCCCGTGATGTTTTTCTCACTCCTACTATTGAATGTAATGTAACACACACCCATACAATGCGCACCACCCCGCGAAGTTTTTCTCACTCCTACTAGTGAATGTAATGTAACACACACCCATACAATGCGCACCACCCCGAGATGTTTTTCAGAAACCTATCCTACATTGCCACTGCATCTTCCCTGACCTCCCCATGCTGACCACCCCGCGGTGCTTTTCTCCATCCTACATTGCCACTCACTGCCTATCCTAATTGAGACCCTCCGATTCACACCACCCCGTGATGTTTTTCTCACTCCTACTTGTGAATGTAATGTAACACAAACCCATACAATGCGCACCACCCCGCGATGTTTTTCTCACTCCTACTAGTGAATGTAATGTAACACACCCCCATACAATGCGCACCACCCCCGATGTTTTTCTCACTCCTTCTAGTGAATGTAATGTAACACACACCCATACAATGCGCACCACCCTGCGATGTTTTTCAGAAACCTATCCTACATTGCCACTGCATGTTCCCTGACCTGCCCATTTTGACCACCCTGCGGTGCTTTTCTCCATCCTACATTGCCACTCACTGCCTATCCTAATTCAGACCCTCCGATTCACACCACCCCGTGATGTTTTTCTCACTCCTACTAGTGAATGTAATGTAACACACACCCATACAATGCGCACCACCCCGCGATGTTTTTCAGAAACCTATCCTACATTGCCACTGCATGTTCCCTGACCTCCCCATGCTGACCACCCGCGGTGCTTTTCTCGATCCTACATTGCCACTCACTGCCTATCCTAATTCAGACCCTCCGATTCACACAACCCCGTGATGTTTTTCTCGCTCCTACTAGTGAATGTAATGTAACACACACCCATACAATGCGCACCACCCTGAGATGTTTTTCAGAAACCTATTCTACATTGCCACTGCATCTTCCCTGACCTCCCCATGCTGACCACCCCGCGGTGCTTTTCTCCATCCTACATTGCCACTCACTGCCTATCCTAATTCAGACCCTCCGATTCACACCACCCCGTGATGTTTTTCTCACTCCTACTAGTGAATGTAATGTAACACACACCCATACAATGGGCACCACCCCGCGAAGTTTTTCTCACTCCTATTAGTGAATGTAATGTAACACACACCCATACAATGCGCACCACCCCGCGATGTTTTTCATGAACCTATCCTACATTGCCACTGCATGTTCCCTGACCTCCCCATGCTGACCACCCCGCGGTGCTTTTTTCCATCCTACATTGCCACTCACTGCCTATCCTAATTCAGACCCTCCGATTCACACATCCCCGTGATGTTTTTCTCACTCCTAGTAGTGAATGTAATGTAACACACACGCATACAATGCGCACCACCCCGCGATGTTTTTCTCACTCCTACTAGTGAATGTAATGTAACACACCCCCATACAATGCGCACCACCCCCGATGTTTTTCTCACTCCTTCTAGTGAATGTAATGTAACACACACCCATACAATGCGTACCACCCTGCAATGTTTTTCAGAAACCTATCCTACATTGCCCGTGCATGTTCCCTGACCTCCCCATGCTGACCACCCCGCGGTGCTTTTCTCCATCCTACATTTCCTCTCACTGCGTATCCTAATTCAAACCCTCAGATTCACACCGCCCCTTGACGTTTTTCTCACTCCTACTAGTGAATGTAATGTAACACACACCCATACAATGCGCACCACCCCGTGATGTTTTTCTCACTCCTACTAGTGAATGTAATGTAACACACACCCATACAATGCGCACCACCCCGTGATGTTTTTCTCACTCCTACTAGGGAATGTAATGTAACACACACCCATACAATGCGCACCACCCTGTGATGTTTTTGAGAAACCTATCCATCACTGCCACTGCATGTTCCCTGACCTCCCCATGCCGACCACCCCGCGGTGCTTTTCTCCATCCTACATTGCCACTCATGGCCTATACTAATTCAAACCCTACGATTCACACCACCCCGTGATGTTTTTCTCACTCCTACTAGTGAATGTAATGTAACACACACCCATACAATGCGCACCACCCTGCGATGTTTTTCATAAACCTATCCTACATTGCCACTGCATGTTCCCTGACCTGCCCATGCTGACCACCCTGCGGTGCTTTTCTCCATCCTACATTGCCACTCACGGCCTATCCTAATTCAGACCCTCCGATTCACACCAGCCCGTGATGTTTTTCTCACTCCTACTAGTGAATGTAATGTAACACACACCCATACAATGCGCACCACCCCGCGATGTTTTTCAGAAACCTATCCTACATTGCCACAGCATTTTCCCTGACCTCCCCATGCTGACCACCCCGCGGTGCTTTTCTCGATCCTACATTGCCACTCACTGCCTATCCTAATTCAGACCCTCCGATTCACACAACCCCGTGATGTTTTTCTCGCTCCTACTAGTGAATGTAATGTAACACACACCCATACAATGCGCACCACCCCGAGATGTTTTTCAGAAACCTATCCTACATTGCCACTGCATCTTCCCTGACCTCCCTATGCTGACCACCCCGCGGTGCTTTTCTCCATCCTATATTGCCACTCACGGCCTATCCTAATTCAGACCCTCCGATTCACACCACCCCGTGATGTTTTTCTCACTCCTACTAGTGAATGTAATGTAACACACACCCATACAATGCGCACCACCCCGCGATGTTTTTCAGAAACCTATCCTACATTGCAACTGCATGTTCCCTGCCCTCCCCATGCTGAAAACCCCGCGGTGCTTTTCTCCATCCTACATTGCCACTCACTGCCTATCCTAATTCAGACCCTCCGATTCACACCACCCCGTGATGTTTTTCTCACTCCTACTAGTGAATGTAATGTAACACACACCCATACAATGCGCACCACCCCGTGATGTTTTTCTCACTCCTACTAGTGAATATAATGTAACACACACCCATACAATGCGCACCACCCCGCGATGTTTTTCTCACTCCTACTGGTGAATGTAATGTAACACACCCCCATACAATGCGCACCACCCCCGATGTTTTTCTCATTCCTTCTAGTGAATGTAATGTAACACACACCCATACAATGCGCACCACCCCGCGATGTTTTTCAGAAACCTATCCTACATTGCCAGTGCATGTTCCCTGGCCTCCCCATGCTGACCACCCCGCGGTGCTTTTCTCCATCCTACATTGCCACTCACTGCGTATCCTAATTCAAACCCTCAGATTCACACCACCCCGTGACGTTTTTCTCACTCCTACTAGTGAATGTAATGTAACACACACCCATACAATGCGCACCACCCCTTGACGTTTTTCTCACTCCTACTAGTGAATGTAATGTAACACAAACCCATACAATGCGCACCACCCCGCGATGTTTTTCTCACTCCTACTAGTGAATGTAATGTAACACACCCCCATACAATGCGCACCACCCCCGATGATTTTCTCAATCCTTCCAGTGAATGTAATGTAACACACACCCATACAATGCGCACCACCCTGCGATGTTTTTCAGAAACCTATCCTACATTGCCACTGCATGTTCCCTGACCTCCCCATGCTGACCACCGCGCTGTGCTTTTCTCGATCCTACATTGCCACTCACTGCCTATCCTAATTCAGACCCTCCGATTCACACAACCCCGTGATGTTTTTCTCGCTCCTACTAGTGAATGTAATGTAACACACACCCATACAATGCGCACCACCCTGAGATGTTTTTCAGAAACCTATTCTACATTGCCACTGCATCTTCCCTGACCTCCCCATGCTGACCACCCCGCGGTGCTTTTCTCCATCCTACATTGCCACTCACTGCCTATCCTAATTCAGACCCTCCGATTCACACCACCCCGTGATGTTTTTCTCACTCCTACTAGTGAATGTAATGTAACACACACCCATACAATGCGCACCACCCCGCGAAGTTTTTCTCACTCCTATTAGTGAATGTAATGTAACACACACCCATACAAGGCGCACCACCCAGTGATGGTTTTCTCACTCCTACTAGTGAATGTAATGTAACACACACCCATACAAGGCGCACCACCCCGTGATGTTTTTCTCACTCCCTCTAGTGAATGTAATGTAACACACTCCCATACAATGCGCACCACCCCGTGATGTTATTCTCACTCCTACTAGTGAATGTAATGTAACACACACCCATACAATCCGCACCACACCGTGATGTTTTTCTCCCTCCTACTAGTGAATGTAATGTAACACACACCCATACAATGCGCACCACCCCGCGATGTTTTTCAGAAACCTATCCTACATTGCCACTGCATGTTCCCTGATCTCCCCATGCTGACCACCTCGCGGTGCTTTTTTCCATCCTACATTGCCACTCACGGCCTATCCTAATTCAGACCCTCCGATTCACACCACCCCGTGATGTTTTTCTCACTCCTACTAGTGAATGTAATTTAACACACACCCATACAATGCGCACCACCCCGCGATGTTTTTCTCACTCCTACTAGTGAATGTAATGTAACACACACCCATACAATGCGCACCACCCCCGATGTTTTTCTCACTCCTTCTAGTGAATGTAATGTAACACACACCCATACAATGCGCACCACACCGCGATGTTTTTCAGAAACCTATCCATCATTGCCACTGCATGTTCCCTGACCTCCCCATGCCGACCACCCCGCGGTGCTTTTCTCCATCCTACATTGCCACTCACGGCCTATAGTAATTTAAACCCTACGATTCACACCACCCCGTGATGTTTTTCTCACTCCTACTAGTGAATGTAATGTAACACACACCCATACAATGCGCACCACCCCGCGAGTTTTTTCTCACTCCTACTAGTGAATGTAATGTAACACACACCCATACAATGCGCACCACCCTGCGATGTTTTTCAGAAACCTATCCTACATTGCCACTGCATGTTCCCTGACCTGCCCATGCTGACCACCCGGCGGTGTTTTCTCCATCCTACATTGCCACTCACGGCCTATCCTAATTCAGACCCTCCAATTCAAACCACCCCGTGATGTTTTTCTCACTCCTACTAGTGAATGTAATGTAACACACACCCATACAATGCGCACCACCCCGCGATGTTTTTCAGAAACCTATCCTACATAGCCACTGCATGTTCCCTGACCTCACCATGCTGACCACCCGGCGGTGCTTTTCTCGATCCTACATTGCCACTCACTGCCTATCCTAATGCAGACCCTCCGATTCACACAACCCCGTGATGTTGTTCTCGCTCCTACTAGTGAATGTAATGTAACACACACCCATACAATGCGCACCACCCTGCGATGTTTTTCAGAAACCTATCCTACATTGCCACTGCATCTTCCCTGACCTCCCCATGCTGACCACCCCGCGGTGCTTTTCTCCATCCTACATTGCCACTCACTGCCTATCCTAATTCAGACCCTCCGATTCACACCACCCCGTGATGTTTTTCTCACTCCTACTATTGAATGTAATGTAACACACACCCATACAATGCGCACCACCCCGCGAAGTTTTTCTCACTCCAACTAGTGAATGTAATGTAACACACACCCATACAATGCGCACCACCCCGAGATGTTTTTCAGAAACCTATCCTACATTGCCACTTCATCTTCCCTGACCTCCCCATGCTGACCACCCCGCGGTGCTTTTCTCCATCCTACATTGCCACTCACTGCCTATCCTAATTGAGACCCTCCGATTCACACCACCCTGTGATGTTTTTCTCACTCCTACTTGTGAATGTAATGTAACACAAACCCATACAATGCGCACCACCCCGCGATGTTTTTCTCACTCCTACTAGTGAATGTAATGTAACACACCCCCATACAATGCGCACCACCCCCGATGTTTTTCTCACTCCTTCTAGTGAATGTAATGTAACACACACCCATACAATGCGCACCACCCTGCGATGTTTTTCAGAAACCTATCCTACATTGCCACTTCATGTTCCCTGACCTGCCCATTTTGACCACCCTGCGGTGCTTTTCTCCATCCTACATTGCCACTCACTGCCTATCCTAATTCAGACCCTCCGATTCACACCACCCCGTGATGTTTTTCTCACTCCTACTAGTGAATGTAATGTAACACACACCCATACAATGCGCACCACCCCGCGATGTTTTTCAGAAACCTATCCTACATTGCCACTGCATGTTCCCTGACCTCCCCATGCTGACCACCCGCGGTGCTTTTCTCGATCCTACATTGCCACTCACTGCCTATCCTAATTCAGACCCTCCGATTCACACAACCCCGTGATGTTTTTCTCGCTCCTACTAGTGAATGTAATGTAACACACACCCATACAATGCGCACCACCCTGAGATGTTTTTCAGAAACTTATTCTACATTGCCACTGCATCTTCCCTGACCTCCCCATGCTGACCACCCCGCGGTGCTTTTCTCCATCCTACATTGCCACTCACTGCCTATCCTAATTCAGACCCTCCGATTCACACCACCCCGTGATGTTTTTCTCACTCCTACTAGTGAATGTAATGTAACACACACCCATACAATGGGCACCACCCCGCGAAGTTTTTCTCACTCCTATTAGTGAATGTAATGTAACACACACCCATACAATGCGCACCACCCCGCGATGTTTTTCATGAACCTATCCTACATTGCCACTGCATGTTCCCTGACCTCCCCATGCTGACCACCCCGCGGTGCTTTTTTCCATCCTACATTGCCACTCACTGCCTATCCTAATTCAGACCCTCCGATTCACACATCCCCGTGATGTTTTTCTCACTCCTAGTAGTGAATGTAATGTAACACACACGCATACAATGCGCACCACCCCGCGATGTTTTTCTCACTCCTACTAGTGAATGTAATGTAACACACCCCCATACAATGCGCACCACCCCCGATGTTTTTCTCACTCCTTCTAGTGAATGTAATGTAACACACACCCATACAATGCGCACCACCCTGCAATGTTTTTCAGAAACCTATCCTACATTGCCCGTGCATGTTCCCTGACCTCCCCATGCTGACCACCCCGCGGTGCTTTTCTCCATCCTACATTGCCTCTCACTGCGTATCCTAATTCAAACCCTCAGATTCACACCGACCCGTGACGTTTTTCTCACTCCTACTAGTGAATGTAATGTAACACACACCCATACAATGCGCACCACCCCGTGATGTTTTTCTCACTCCTACTAGTGAATGTAATGTAACACACACCCATACAATGCGCACCACCCCGTGATGTTTTTCTCACTCATACTAGGGAATGTAATGTAACACACACCCATACAATGCGCACCACCCTGTGATGTTTTTGAGAAACCTATCCATCACTGCCACTGCATGTTCCCTGACCTCCCCATGCCGACCACCCCGCGGTGCTTTTCTCCATCCTACATTGCCACTCATGGCCTATACTAATTCAAACCCTACGATTCACACCACCCCGTGATGTTTTTCTCACTCCTACTAGTGAATGTAATGTAACACACACCCATACAATGCGCACCACCCTGCGATGTTTTTCAGAAACCTATCCTACATTGCCACTGCATGTTCCCTGACCTGCCCATGCTGACCACCCTGCGGTGCTTTTCTCCATCCTACATTGCCACTCACGGCCTATCCTAATTCAGACCCTCCGATTCACACCACCCCGTGATGTTTTTCTCACTCCTACTAGTGAATGTAATGTAACACACACCCATACAATGCGCACCACCCTGCGATGTTTTTCAGAAACCTATCCTACATTGCCACTGCATTTTCCCTGACCTCCCCATGCTGACCACCCCGCGGTGCTTTTCTCGATCCTACATTGCCACTCACTGCCTATCCTAATTCAGACCCTCCTATTCACACAACCCCGTGATGTTTTTCTCGCTCCTACTAGTGAATGTAATGTAACACACACCCATACAATGAGCACCACCCCGAGATGTTTTTCAGAAACCTATCCTACATTGCCACTGCATCTTCCCTGACCTCCCTATGCTGACCACCCCGCGGTGCTTTTCTCCATCCTACATTGCCACTCACGGCCTATCCTAATTCAGACCCTCCGATTCACACCACCCCGTGATGTTTTTCTCACTCCTACTAGTGAATGTAATGTAACACACACCCATACAATGCGCACCACCCCGCGATGTTTTTCTCACTCCTACTAGTGAATGTAATGTAACACACATCCATAAAATGCGCACCACCCCCGATGTTTTTCTCACTCCTTCTAGTGAATGTAATGTAACACACACCCATACAATGCGCACCACCCCGCGATGTTTTTCAGAAACCTATCCTACATAGCCACTGCATGTTCCCTGACCTCACCATGCTGACCACCCGGCAGTGCTTTTCTCGATCCTACATTGCCACTCAGTTCCTATCCTAATGCAGACCCTCCGATTCACACAACCCCGTGATGCTTTTCTCGCTCCTACTAGTGAATGTAATGTAACACACACCCATACAATGCGCACCACCCGCGATGTTTTTCAGAAACCTATCCTACATTGCCACTGCATCTTCCCTGACCTCCCCATGCTGACCACCCCGCGGTGCTTTTCTCCATCCTACATTGCCACTCACTGCCTATCCTAATTCAGACCCTCCGATTCACACCACCCCGTGATGTTTTTCTCACTCCTACTAGTGAATGTAATGTAACACAAACCCATACAATGCGCACCACCCCGCGATGTTTATCTCACTCCTACTGGTGAATATAATGTAACACACCCCCATACAATGCGCACCACCCCCAATGTTTTTCTCATTCCTTCTAGTGAATGTAATGTAACACACACCCATACAATGCGCACCACCCCGCGATGTTTTTCAGAAACCTATCCTACATTGCCAGTGCATGTTCCCTGGCCTCCCCATGCTGACCACCCCGCGGTGCTTTTCTCCATCCTACATTGCCACTCACTGCGTATCCTAATTCAAACCCTCAGATTCACACCACCCCGTGACGTTTTTCTCACTCCTACTAGTGAATGTAATGTAACACACACCCATACAATGCGCACCACCCCGTGACGTTTTTCTCACTCCTACTAGTGAATGTAATGTAACACAAAGCCATACAATGCGCACCACCCCGCGATGTTTTTCTCACTCCTACTAGTGAATGTAATGTAACACACCCCCATACAATGCGCACCACCCCCGATGATTTTCTCAATCCTTCTAGTGAATGTAATGTAACACACACCCATACAATGCGCACCACCCTGAGATGTTTTTCAGAAACCTATTCTACATTGCCACTGCATCTTCCCTGACCTCCCCATGCTGACCACCCCGCGGTGCTTTTCTCCATCCTACATTGCCACTCATTGCCTATCCTAATTCAGACCCTCCGATTCACACCACCCCGTGATGTTTTTCTCACTCCTACTAATGAATGTAATGTAACACACACCCATACAATGCGCACCACCCCGCGAAGTTTTTCTCACTCCTATTAGTGAATGTAATGTAACACACACCCATACAATGCGCACCACCCCGCGATGTTTTTCAGAAACCTATCCTACATTGCCATTGCATGTTCCCTGACCTCCCCATGCTGACCACCCCGTGGTGCTTTTTTCCATCCTACATTGCCACTCACTGCCTATCCTAATTCAGACCCTCCGATTCACACATCCCCGTGATGTTTTTCTCACTCCTACTAGTGAATGTAATGTAACACACACCCATACAATGCGCACCACCCCGCGATGTTTTTCAGAAACCTATCCTACATTGCAACTGCATGTTCCCTGCCCTCCCCATGCTGAAAACCCCGCGGTGCTTTTCTCCATCCTACATTGCCACTCACTGCCTATCCTAATTCAGACCCTCCGATTCACACCACCCCGTGATGTTTTTCTCACTCCTACTAGTGAATGTAATGTAACACACACACATACAATGCGCACCACCCCGCGATGTTTTTCTCACGCCTACTAGTGAATGTAATGTAACACACACCCATAAAATGCGCACCACCCCCGATGTTTTTCTCACTCCTTCTAGTGAATGTAATGTAACACACACCCATACAATGCGCACCACCCCGCGATGTTTTTCAGAAACCTATCCTACATAGCCACTGCATGTTCCCTGACCTCACCATGCTGACCACCCGGCGGTGCTTTTCTTGATCCTACATTGCCACTCAGTTCCTATCCTAATGCAGACCCTCCGATTCACACAACCCCGTGATGTTTTTCTCGCTCCTACTAGTGAATGTAATGTAACACACACCCATACAATGCGCACCACCCGCGATGTTTTTCAGAAACCTATCCTACATTGCCACTGCATCTTCCCTGACCTCCCCATGCTGACCACCCCGCGGTGCTTTTCTCCATCCTACATTGCCACTCCCTGCCTATCCTAATTCAGACCCTCCGATTCACACCACCCCGTGATGTTTTTCTCACTCCTACTAGTGAATGTAATGTAACACACACCCATACAATGCGCACCACCCCACGATGTTTTTCAGAAACCTATACTACATTGCAACTGCATGTTCCCTGCCCTCCCCATGCTGACCACCCAGCGGTGCTTTTCTCCATTCTACATTGCCACTCACTGCCTATCCTAATTCAGACCCTCCGATTCACACCACCCCGTGATGTTTTTCTCACTCCTACTAGTGAATGTAATGTAACACAAACCCATACAATGCGCACCACCCCGCGATGTTTTTCTCACTCCTACTGGTGAATGTAATGTAACACACCCCCATACAATGCGCACCACCCCCGATGTTTTTCTCATTCCTTCTAGTGAATGTAATGTAACACACACCCATACAATGCGCACCACCCCGCGATGTTTTTCAGAAACCTATCCTACATTGCCAGTGCATGTTCCCTGGCCTCCCCATGCTGACCACCCCGCGGTGCTTTTCTCCATCCTACATTGCCACTCACTGCGTATCCTAATTCAAACCCTCAGATTCACACCACCCCGTGACGTTTTTCTCACTCCTACTAGTGAATGTAATGTAACACACACCCATACAATGCGCACCACCCCGTGACGTTTTTCTCACTCCTACTAGTGAATGTAATGTAACACAAACCCATACAATGCGCACCACCCCGCGATGTTTTTCTCACTCCTACTAGTGAATGTAATGTAACACACCCCCATAAAATGCGCACCACCCCCGATGATTTTCTCAATCCTTCTAGTGAATGTAATGTAACACACACCCATACAATGCGCACCACCCTGCGATGTTTTTCAGAAACCTATCCTACATTGCCACTGCATGTTCCCTGACCTCCCCATGCTGACCACCGCGCTGTGCTTTTCTCGATCCTACATTGCCACTCACTGCCTATCCTAATTCAGACCCTCCGATTCACACAACCCCGTGATGTTTTTCTCGCTCCTACTAGTGAATGTAATGTAACACACACCCATACAATGCGCACCACCCTGAGATGTTTTTCAGAAACCTATTCTACATTGCCACTGCATCTTCCCTGACCTCCCCATGCTGACCACCCCGCGGTGCTTTTCTCCATCCTACATTGCCACTCATTGCCTATCCTAATTCAGACCCTCCGATTCACACCACCCCGTGATGTTTTTCTCACTCCTACTAATGAATGTAATGTAACACACACCCATACAATGCGCACCACCCCGCGAAGTTTTTCTCACTCCTATTAGTGAATGTAATGTAACACACACCCATACAATGCGCACCACCCCGCGATGTTTTTCAGAAACCTATCCTACATTGCCATTGCATGTTCCCTGACCTCCCCATGCTGACCACCCCGCGGTGCTTTTTTCCATCCTACATTGCCACTCACTGCCTATCCTAATTCAGACCCTCCGATTCACACATCCCCGTGATGTTTTTCTCACTCCTAGTAGTGAATGTAATGTAACACAAACCCATACAAGGCGCACCACCCCGTGATGTTTTTCTCACTCCTACTAGTGAATGTAATGTAACACACACCCATACAAGGCGCACCACCCCGTGATGGTTTTCTCACTCCTACTAGTGAATGTAATGTAACACACACCCATACAAGGCGCACCACCCCGTGATGTTTTTCTCACTCCCTCTAGTGAATGTAATGTAACACACTCCCATACAATGCGCACCACCCCGTGATGTTTTTCTCACTCCTACTAGTGAATGTAATGTAACACACACCCATACAATCCGCACCACACCGTGATGTTTTTCTCCCTCCTACTAGTGAATGTAATGTAACACACACCCATACAATGCGCATCACCCCGCGATGTTTTTCAGAAACCTATCCTACATTGCCACTGCATGTTCCCTGACCTCCCCATGCTGACCACCTCGCGGTGCTTTTTTCCATCCTACATTGCCACTCACGGCCTATCCTAATTCAGACCCTCCGATTCACACCACCCCGTGATGTTTTTCTCACTCCTACTAGTGAATGTAATGTAACACACACCCATACGATGCGCACCACCCCGCGATGTTTTTCTCACTCCTACTAGTGAATGTAATGTAACACACACCCATACAATGCGCACCACCCCCGATGTTTTTCTCACTCCTTCTAGTGAATGTAATGTAACACACACCCATACAATGCGCACCACCCCGCGATGTTTTTCAGAAACCTATCCTACATTGCCATTGCATGTTCCCTGACCTCCCCATGCTGACCACCCCGCGGTGCTTTTTTCCATCCTACATTGCCACTCACTGCCTATCCTAATTCAGACCCTCCGATTCACACATCCCCGTGATGTTTTTCTCACTCCTAGTAGTGAATGTAATGTAACACAAACCCATACAAGGCGCACCACCCCGTGATGTTTTTCTCACTCCTACTAGTGAATGTAATGTAACACACACCCATACAAGGCGCACCACCCCGTGATGGTTTTCTCACTCCTACTAGTGAATGTAATGTAACACACACCCATACAAGGCGCACCACCCCGTGATGTTTTTCTCACTCCCTCTAGTGAATGTAATGTAACACACTCCCATACAATGCGCACCACCCCGTGATGTTTTTCTCACTCCTACTAGTGAATGTAATGTAACACACACCCATACAATCCGCACCACACCGTGATGTTTTTCTCCCTCCTACTAGTGAATGTAATGTAACACACACCCATACAATGCGCATCACCCCGCGATGTTTTTCAGAAACCTATCCTACATTGCCACTGCATGTTCCCTGACCTCCCCATGCTGACCACCTCGCGGTGCTTTTTTCCATCCTACATTGCCACTCACGGCCTATCCTAATTCAGACCCTCCGATTCACACCACCCCGTGATGTTTTTCTCACTCCTACTAGTGAATGTAATGTAACACACACCCATACGATGCGCACCACCCCGCGATGTTTTTCTCACTCCTACTAGTGAATGTAATGTAACACACACCCATACAATGCGCACCACCCCCGATGTTTTTCTCACTCCTTCTAGTGAATGTAATGTAACACACACCCATACAATGCGCACCACCCCGCGATGTTTTTCAGAAACCTATCCATCATTGCCACTGCATGTTCCCTGACCTCCCCATGCCGACCACCCCGCGGTGCTTTTCTCCATCCTACATTGCCACTCACGGCCTATAGTAATTTAAACCCTACGATTCACACCACCCCGTGATGTTTTTCTCACTCCTACTAGTGAATGTAATGTAACACACACCCATACAATGCGCACCACCCCGCGAGTTTTTTCTCACTCCTACTAGTGAATGTAATGTAACACACACCCATACAATGCGCACCACCCTGCGATGTTTTTCAGAAACCTATCCTACATTGCCACTGCATGTTCCCTGACCTGCCCATGCTGACCACCCGGCGGTGTTTTCTCCATCCTACATTGCCACTCACGGCCTATCCTAATTCAGACCCTCCGATTCAAACCACCCCGTGATGTTTTTCTCACTCCTACTAGTGAATGTAATGTAACACACACCCATACAATGCGCACCACCCCGCGATGTTTTTCAGAAACCTATCCTACATAGCCACTGCATGTTCCCTGACCTCACCATGCTGACCACCCGGCGGTGCTTTTCTCGATCCTACATTGCCACTCACTGCCTATCCTAATGCAGACCCTCCGATTCACACAACCCCGTGATGTTTTTCTCTCTCCTACTAGTGAATGTAATGTAACACACACCCATACAATGCGCACCACCCTGCGATGTTTTTCAGAAACCTATCCTACATTGCCACTGCATCTTCCCTGACCTCCCCATGCTGACCACCCCGCGGTGCTTTTCTCCATCCTACATTGCCACTCACTGCCTATCCTAATTCAGACCCTCCGATTCACACCACCCCGTGATGTTTTTCTCACTCCTACTAGTGAATGTAATGTAACACACACCCATACAATGCGCACCACCCCGCGATGTTTTTCAGAAACCTATCCTACATTGCCACTGCATCTTCCCTGACCTCCCCATGCTGACCACCCCGCGGTGCTTTTCTCCATCCTACATTGCCACTCACTGCCTATCCTAATTCAGACCCTCCGATTCACACCACCCCGCGATGTTTTTCTCACTCCTACTGGTGAATGTAATGTAACACACCCCCATACAATGCGCACCACCCCCGATGTTTTTATCACTCCTTCTAGTGAATGTAATGTAACACACACCCATACAATGCGCACCACCCCGCGATGTTTTTCAGAAACTTATCCTACATTGCCAGTGCATGTTCCCTGGCCTCCCCATGCTGACCACCCCGCGGTGCTTTTCTCCATCCTACAGTGCCACTCACTGCGTATCCTAATTCAAACCCTCAGATTCACACCACCCCGTGACGTTTTTCTCACTCCTACTAGTGAATGTAATGTAACACACACCCATACAATGCGCACCACCCCGTGATGTTTTTCTCACTCCTACTAGTGAATGTAATGTAACACAAACCCATACAATGCGCACCACCCCGCGATGTTTTTCTCACTCCTACTAGTGAATGTAATGTAACACACCCCCACACAATGCGCACCACCCCCGATGTTTTTCTCAATCCTTCTAGTGAATGTAATGTAACACACACCCATACAATGCGCAACACCCTGCGATGTTTTTCAGAAACCTATCCTACATTGCCACTGCATGTTCCCTGACCTCCCCATGCTGACCACCGCGCTGTGCTTTTCTCGATCCTACATTGCCACTCACTGCCTATCCTAATTCAGACCCTCCGATTCACACAACCCCGTGATGTTTTTCTCGCTCCTACTAGTGAATGTAATGTAACACACACCCATACAATGCGCACCACCCTGAGATGTTTTTCAGAAACCTATTCTACATTTCCACTGCATCTTCCCTGACCTCCCCATGCTGACCACCCCGCGGTGCTTTTCTCCATCCTACATTGCCACTCACTGCCTATCCTAATTCAGACGCTCCGATTCACACCACCCCGTGATGTTTTTCTCACTCCTACTAGTGAATGTAATGTAACACACACCCATACAATGCGCACCACCCCGCGAAGTTTTTCTCACTCCTATTAGTGAATGTAATGTAACACACACCCATACAATGCGCACCACCCCGCGATGTTTTTCAGAAACCTATCCTACATTGCCACTGCATGTTCCCTGACCTCCCCATGCTGACCACCCCGCGGTGCTTTTTTCCATCCTACATTGCCACTCACTGCCTATCCTAATTCAGACCCTCCGATTCACACATCCCCGTGATGTTTTTCTCACTCCTAGTAGTGAATGTAATGTAACACAAACCCATACAAGACGCACCACCCCGTGATGTTTTTCTCACTCCTACTAGTGAATGTAATGTAACACACACCCATACAAGGCGCACCACCCCGTGATGGTTTTCTCACTCCTACTAGTGAATGTTATGTAACACACACCCATACAAGGCGCACCACCCCGTGATGTTTTTCTCACTCCCTCTAGAGAATGTAATGTAACACACTCCCATAAAATGCGCACCACCCCGTGATGTTTTTCTCACTCCTACTAGTGAATGTAATGTAACACACACCCATACAATCCGCACCACACCGTGATGTTTTTCTCCCTCCTACTAGTAAATGTAATGTAACACACACCCATACAATTCGCACCACCCCGCGATGTTTTTCAGAAACCTATCCTACATTGCCACTGCATGTTAACTGACCTCCCCATGCTGACCACCCCGCGGTGCTTTTTTCCATCCTACATTGCCACTCACTGCCTATCCTAATTCAGACCCTCCGATTCACACATCCCCGTGATGTTTTTCTCACTCCTAGTAGTGAATGTAATGTAACACACACCCATACAATGCGCACCACCCCGCGATGTTTTTCTCACTCCTACTAGTGAATGTAATGTAACACACCCCCATACAATGCGCACCACCCCCGATGTTTTTCTCACTCCTTCAAGTGAATGTAATGTAACACACACCCATACAATGCGCACCACAGCGCGATGTTTTTCAGAAACCTATCCTACATTGCCAGTGCATGTTCCCTGACCTCCCCATGCTGACCACCCCGCGGTGCTTTTCTCCATCCTACATTGCCTCTCACTGCGTATCCTAATTCAAACCATCAGATTCACACCGCCCCTTGACGTTTTTCTCACTCCTACTAGTGAATGTAATGTAACACACACCCATACAATGCGCACCACCCTGTGATGTTTTTCTCACTCCTACTAGTGAATGTAATGTAACACACACCCATACAATGCGCACCACCCCTTAATGTTTTTCTCACTCCTACTAGGGAATGTAATGTAACACACACCCATACAATGTGCACCAACCTGTGATGTTTTTGAGAAACCTATCCATCACTGCCACTGCATGTTCCCTGACCTCCCCATGCCGACCACCCCGCGGTGCTTTTCTCCATCCTACATTGCCACTCATGGCCTATACTAATTCAAACCCTACGATTCACACCACCCCGAGATGTTTTTCTCACTCCTACTAGTGAATGTAATGTAACACACACCCATACAATGCGCACCACCCCGCGAGTTTTTTCTCACTCCTACTAGTGAATGTAATGTAACACACACCCATACAATGCGCACCACCCTGCGATGTTTTTCAGAAACCTATCCTACATTGCCACTGCATGTTCCCTAACCTGCCCATGCTGACCACCCTGCGGTGCTTTTCTCCATCCTACATTGCCACTCACGGCCTATCCTAATTCAGACCCTCCGATTCACACCAGCCCGTGATGTTTTTCTCTCTCCTACTAGTGAATGTAATGTAACACACACCCATACAATGCGCACCACCCCGCGAAGTTTTTCTCACTCCTATTAGTGAATGTAATGTAACACACACCCATACAATGCGCACCACCCCGCGATGTTTTTCAGAAACCTATCCTACATTGCCATTGCATGTTCCCTGACCTCCCCATGCTGACCACCCCGCGGTGCTTTTTTCCATCCTACATTGCCACTCACTGCCTATCCTAATTCAGACCCTCCGATTCACACATCCCCGTGATGTTTTTCTCACTCCTAGTAGTGAATGTAATGTAACACAAACCCATACAAGGCGCACCACCCCGTGATGTTTTTCTCACTCCTACTAGTGAATGTAATGTAACACACACCCATACAAGGCGCACCACCCCGTGATGGTTTTCTCACTCCTACTAGTGAATGTAATGTAACACACACCCATACAAGGCGCACCACCCCGTGATGTTTTTCTCACTCCCTCTAGTGAATGTAATGTAACACACTCCCATACAATGCGCACCACCCCGTGATGTTTTTCTCACTCCTACTAGTGAATGTAATGTAACACACACCCATACAATCCGCACCACACCGTGATGTTTTTCTCTCTCCTACTAGTGAATGTAATGTAACACACACCCATACAATGCGCATCACCCCGCGATGTTTTTCAGAAACCTATCCTACATTGCCACTGCATGTTCCCTGACCTCCCCATGCTGACCACCTCGCGGTGCTTTTTTCCATCCTACATTGCCACTCACGGCCTATCCTAATTCAGACCCTCCGATTCACACCACCCCGTGATGTTTTTCTCACTCCTACTAGTGAATGTAATGTAACACACACCCATACGATGCGCACCACCCCGCGATGTTTTTCTCACTCCTACTAGTGAATGTAATGTAACACACACCCATACAATGCGCACCACCCCCGATGTTTTTCTCACTCCTTCTAGTGAATGTAATGTAACACACACCCATACAATGCGCACCACCCCGCGATGTTTTTCAGAAACCTATCCATCATTGCCACTGCATGTTCCCTGACCTCCCCATGCCGACCACCCCGCGGTGCTTTTCTCCATCCTACATTGCCACTCACGGCCTATAGTAATTTAAACCCTACGATTCACACCACCCCGTGATGTTTTTCTCACTCCTACTAGTGAATGTAATGTAACACACACCCATACAATGCGCACCACCCCGCGAGTTTTTTCTCACTCCTACTAGTGAATGTAATGTAACACACACCCATACAATGCGCACCACCCTGCGATGTTTTTCAGAAACCTATCCTACATTGCCACTGCATGTTCCCTGACCTGCCCATGCTGACCACCCGGCGGTGTTTTCTCCATCCTACATTGCCACTCACGGCCTATCCTAATTCAGACCCTCCGATTCAAACCACCCCGTGATGTTTTTCTCACTCCTACTAGTGAATGTAATGTAACACACACCCATACAATGCGCACCACCCCGCGATGTTTTTCAGAAACCTATCCTACATAGCCACTGCATGTTCCCTGACCTCACCATGCTGACCACCCGGCGGTGCTTTTCTCGATCCTACATTGCCACTCACTGCCTATCCTAATGCAGACCCTCCGATTCACACAACCCCGTGATGTTTTTCTCTCTCCTACTAGTGAATGTAATGTAACACACACCCATACAATGCGCACCACCCTGCGATGTTTTTCAGAAACCTATCCTACATTGCCACTGCATCTTCCCTGACCTCCCCATGCTGACCACCCCGCGGTGCTTTTCTCCATCCTACATTGCCACTCACTGCCTATCCTAATTCAGACCCTCCGATTCACACCACCCCGTGATGTTTTTCTCACTCCTACTAGTGAATGTAATGTAACACACACCCATACAATGCGCACCACCCCGCGATGTTTTTCAGAAACCTATCCTACATTGCAACTGCATGTTCCCTGCCCTCCCCATGCTGACCACCCAGCGGTGCTTTTCTCCATTCTACATTGCCACTCACTGCCTATCCTAATTCAGACCCTCCGATTCACACCACCCCGTGATGTTTTTCTCACTCCTACTAGTGAATGTAATGTAACACACACCAATACAATGCGCACCACGCCGCGATGTTTTTCTCACTCCTACTGGTGAATGTAATGTAACACACCCCCATACAATGCGCACCACCCCCGATGTTTTTATCACTCCTTCTAGTGAATGTAATGTAACACACACCCATACAATGCGCACCACCCCGCGATGTTTTTCAGAAACCTATCCTACATTGCCAGTGCATGTTCCCTGGCCTCCCCATGCTGACCACCCCGCGGTGCTTTTCTCCATCCTACAGTGCCACTCACTGCGTATCCTAATTCAAACCCTCAGATTCACACCACCCCGTGACGTTTTTCTCACTCCTACTAGTGAATGTAATGTAACACACACCCATACAATGCGCACCACCCCGTGATGTTTTTCTCACTCCTACTAGTGAATGTAATGTAACACAAACCCATACAATGCGCACCACCCCGCGATGTTTTTCTCACTCCTACTAGTGAATGTAATGTAACACACCCCCATACAATGCGCACCACCCCCGATGTTTTTCTCAATCCTTCTAGTGAATGTAATGTAACACACACCCATACAATGCGCAACACCCTGCGATGTTTTTCAGAAACCTATCCTACATTGCCACTGCATGTTCCCTGACCTCCCCATGCTGACCACCGCGCTGTGCTTTTCTCGATCCTACATTGCCACTCACTGCCTATCCTAATTCAGACCCTCCGATTCACACAACCCCGTGATGTTTTTCTCGCTCCTACTAGTGAATGTAATGTAACACACACCCATACAATGCGCACCACCCTGAGATGTTTTTCAGAAACCTATTCTACATTGCCACTGCATCTTCCCTGACCTCCCCATGCTGACCACCCCGCGGTGCTTTTCTCCATCCTACATTGCCACTCACTGCCTATCCTAATTCAGACGCTCCGATTCACACCACCCCGTGATGTTTTTCTCACTCCTACTAGTGAATGTAATGTAACACACACCCATACAATGCGCACCACCCCGCGAAGTTTTTCTCACTCCTATTAGTGAATGTAATGTAACACACACCCATACAATGCGCACCACCCCGCGATGTTTTTCAGAAACCTATCCTACATTGCCACTGCATGTTCCCTGACCTCCCCATGCTGACCACCCCGCGGTGCTTTTTTCCATCCTACATTGCCACTCACTGCCTATCCTAATTCAGACCCTCCGATTCACACATCCCCGTGATGTTTTTCTCACTCCTAGTAGTGAATGTAATGTAACACAAACCCATACAAGACGCACCACCCCGTGATGTTTTTCTCACTCCTACTAGTGAATGTAATGTAACACACACCCATACAAGGCGCACCACCCCGTGATGGTTTTCTCACTCCTACTAGTGAATGTAATGTAACACACACCCATACAAGGCGCACCACCCCGTGATGTTTTTCTCACTCCCTCTAGAGAATGTAATGTAACACACTCCCATAAAATGCGCACCACCCCGTGATGTTTTTCTCACTCCTACTAGTGAATGTAATGTAACACACACCCATACAATCCGCACCACACCGTGATGTTTTTCTCCCTCCTACTAGTAAATGTAATGTAACACACACCCATACAATTCGCACCACCCCGCGATGTTTTTCAGAAACCTATCCTACATTGCCACTGCATGTTAACTGACCTCCCCATGCTGACCACCCCGCGGTGCTTTTTTCCATCCTACATTGCCACTCACTGCCTATCCTAATTCAGACCCTCCGATTCACACATCCCCGTGATGTTTTTCTCACTCCTAGTAGTGAATGTAATGTAACACACACCCATACAATGCGCACCACCCCGCGATGTTTTTCTCACTCCTACTAGTGAATGTAATGTAACACACCCCCATACAATGCGCACCACCCCCGATGTTTTTCTCACTCCTTCAAGTGAATGTAATGTAACACACACCCATACAATGCGCACCACAGCGCGATGTTTTTCAGAAACCTATCCTACATTGCCAGTGCATGTTCCCTGACCTCCCCATGCTGACCACCCCGCGGTGCTTTTCTCCATCCTACATTGCCTCTCACTGCGTATCCTAATTCAAACCCTCAGATTCACACCGCCCCTTGACGTTTTTCTCACTCCTACTAGTGAATGTAATGTAACACACACCCATACAATGCGCACCACCCCGTGATGTTTTTCTCACTCCTACTAGTGAATGTAATGTAACACACACCCATACAATGCGCACCACCCCTTAATGTTTTTCTCACTCCTACTAGGGAATGTAATGTAACACACACCCATACAATGCGCACCAACCTGTGATGTTTTTGAGAAACCTATCCATCACTGCCACTGCATGTTCCCTGACCTCCCCATGCCGACCACCCCGCGGTGCTTTTCTCCATCCTACATTGCCACTCATGGCCTATACTAATTCAAACCCTACGATTCACACCACCCCGAGATGTTTTTCTCACTCCTACTAGTGAATGTAATGTAACACACACCCATACAATGCGCACCACCCCGCGAGTTTTTTCTCACTCCTACTAGTGAATGTAATGTAACACACACCCATACAATGCGCACCACCCTGCGATGTTTTTCAGAAACCTATCCTACATTGCCACTGCATGTTCCCTAACCTGCCCATGCTGACCACCCTGCGGTGCTTTTCTCCATCCTACATTGCCACTCACGGCCTATCCTAATTCAGACCCTCCGATTCACACCAGCCCGTGATGTTTTTCTCTCTCCTACTAGTGAATGTAATGTAACACACACCCATACAATGCGCACCACCCCGCGATGTTTTTCAGAAACCTATCCTACATTGCCACTGCATTTTCCCTGACCTCCCCATGCTGACCACCCCGCGGTGCTTTTCTCGATCCTACATTGCCACTCACTGCCTATCCTAATTCAGACCCTCCGATTCACACAACCCCGTGATGTTTTTCTCGCTCCTACTAGAGAATGTAATGTAACACACACCCATACAATGCGCACCACCCCGCGATGTTTTTCAGAAACCTATCCTACATTGCAACTGCATGTTCCCTGGCCTCCCCATGCTGAAAACCCCGCGGTGCTTTTCTCCATCCTACATTGCCACTCACTGCCTATCCTAATTCAGACCCTCCGATTCACACCACCCCGTGATGTTTTTCTCACTCCTACTAGTGAATGTAATGTAACACACACCCATACAATGCGCACCACCCCGCGATGTTTTTCTCACTCCTACTAGTGAATGTAATGTAACACACACCCATACAATGCGCACCACCCCCGATGTTTTTCTCACTCCTTCTAGTGAATGTAATGTAACACACACCCATACAATGCGCACCACCCCGCGATGTTTTTCAGAAACCTATCCATCATTGCCACTGCATGTTCCCTGACCTCCCCATGCCGACCACCCCGCGGTGCTTTTCTCCATCCTACATTGCCACTCACGGCCTATACTAATTTAAACCCTACGATTCACACCACCCCGTGATGTTTTTCTCACTCCTACTAGTGAATGTCATGTAACACACACCCATACAATGCGCACCACCCCGCGAGTTTTTTCTCACTCCTACTAGTGAATGTAATGTAACACACACCCATACAATGCGCACCACCCCGCGATGTTTTTCAGAAACCTATCCTACATTGCCACTGCATGTTCCCTGACCTGCCCATGCTGACCACCCGGCGGTGCTTTTCTCCATCCTACATTGCCACTCACGGCCTATCCTAATTCAGACCATCCGATTCACACCACCCCGTGATGTTTTTCTCACTCCTACTAGTGAATGTAATGTAACACACACCCATACAATGCGCACCACCCCGCGATGTTTTTCAGAAACCTATCCTACATAGCCACTGCATGTTCCCTGACCTCAGCATGCTGATCACCCGGCGGTGCTTTTCTCGATCCTACATTGCCACTCACTGCCTATCCTAATGCAGACCCTCCGATTCACACAACCCCGTGATGTTTTTCTCGCTCCTACTAGTGAATGTAATGTAACACACACCCATACAATGCGCACCACCCCGAGATGTTTTTCAGAAACCTATCCTACATTGCCACTGCATCTTCCCTGACCTCCCCATGCTGACCACCCCGCGGTGCTTTTCTCCATCCTACATTGCCACTCACTGCCTATCCTAATTCAGACCCTCCGATTCACACCACCCCGTGATGTTTTTCTCACTCCTACTAGTGAATGTAATGTAACACACACCCATACAATGCGCACCACCCCGCGATGTTTTTCAGAAACCTATCCTACATTGCAACTGCATGTTCCCTGCCCTCCCCATGCTGACCACCCCGCGGTGCTTTTCTCCATCCTACATTGCCACTCACTGCATATCCTAATTCAGACCCTCCGATTCACACCACCCCGTGAGGTTTTTCTCACTCCTACTAGTGAATGTAATGTAACACAAACCCATACAATGCGCACCACCCCGCGATGTTTTTCTCACTCCTACTGGTGAATGTAATGTAACACACCCCCATACAATGCGCACCACCCCCGATGTTTTTCTCACTCCTTCTAGTGAATGTAATGTAACACACACCCATACAATGCGCATCACCCCGCGATGTTTTTCAGAAACCTATCCTACATTGCCAGTGCATGTTCCCTGGCCTCCCCATGCTGACCACCCCGCGGTGCTTTTCTCCATCCTACATTGCCACTCACTGCGTATCCTAATTCAAACCCTCAGATTCACACCACCCCGTGACGTTTTTCTCACTCCTACTAGTGAATGTAATGTAACACACACCCATACAATGCGCACCACCGCGTGATGTTTTTCTCACTCCTACTAGTGAATGTAATGTAACACAAACCCATACAATGCGCACCACCCCGCGATGTTTTTCTCACTCCTACTAGTGAATGTAATGTAACACACACCCATACAATGCGCACCACCGCGTGATGTTTTTCTCACTCCTACTAGTGAATGTAATGTAACACACACCCATACAATGCGCACCACCGCGTGATGTTTTTCTCACTCCTACTAGTGAATGTAATGTAACACACCCCCATACAATGCGCACCACCCCCGATGTTTTTCTCAATCCTTCTAGTGAATGTAATGTAACACACACCCATACAATGCGCACCACCCTGCGATGTTTTTCAGAAACCTATCCTACATTGCCACTGCATGTTCCCTGACCTCCCCATGCTGACCACCGCGCTGTGCTTTTCTCGATCCTACATTGCCACTCACTGCCTATCCTAATTCAGACCCTCCGATTCACACAACCCCGTGATGTTTTTCTCGCTCCTACTAGTGAATGTAATGTAACACACACCCATACAATGCGCACCACCCCACGATGTTTTTTCAGAAACCTATCCTACATTGCCACTGCATCTTCCCTGACTTCCCCATGCTGACCACCCCGCGGTGCTTTTCTCCATCCTACATTGCCACTCACTGCCTATCCTAATTCAGACCCTCCGATTCACACATCCCCGTGATGTTTTTCTCACTCCTAGTAGTGAATGTAATGTAACACAAACCCATACAAGACGCACCACCCCGTGATGTTTTTCTCACTCCTACTAGTGAATGTAATGTAACACACACCCATACAAGGCGCACCACCCCGTGATGGTTTTCTCACTCCTACTAGTGAATGTAATGTAACACACACCCATACAAGGCGCACCACCCCGTGATGTTTTTCTCACTCCCTCTAGAGAATGTAATGTAACACACACCCATAAAATGCGCACCACCCCGCGATGTTTTTCTCACTCCTACTAGTGAATGTAATGTAACACACACCCATACAATGCGCACCACCCCCGATGTTTTTCTCACTCCTTCTAGTGAATGTAATGTAACACACACCCATACAATGCGCACCACCCCGCGATGTTTTTCAGAAACCTATCCATCATTGCCACTGCATGTTCCCTGACCTCCCCATGCCGACCACCCCGCGGTGCTTTTCTCCATCCTACATTGCCACTCACGGCCTATACTAATTTAAACCCTACGATTCACACCACCCCGTGATGTTTTTCTCACTCCTACTAGTGAATGTCATGTAACACACACCCATACAATGCGCACCACCCCGCGAGTTTTTTCTCACTCCTACTAGTGAATGTAATGTAACACACACCCATACAATGCGCACCACCCCGCGATGTTTTTCAGAAACCTATCCTACATTGCCACTGCATGTTCCCTGACCTGCCCATGCTGACCACCCGGCGGTGCTTTTCTCCATCCTACATTGCCACTCACGGCCTATCCTAATTCAGACCATCCGATTCACACCACCCCGTGATGTTTTTCTCACTCCTACTAGTGAATGTAATGTAACACACACCCATACAATGCGCACCACCCCGCGATGTTTTTCAGAAACCTATCCTACATTGCAACTGCATGTTCCCTGCCCTCCCCATGCTGACCACCCCGCGGTGCTTTTCTCCATCCTACATTGCCACTCACTGCCTATCCTAATTCAGACCCTCCGATTCACACCACCCCGTGAGGTTTTTCTCACTCCTACTAGTGAATGTAATGTAACACAAACCCATACAATGCGCACCACCCCGCGATGTTTTTCTCACTCCTACTGGTGAATGTAATGTAACACACCCCCATACAATGCGCACCACCCCCGATGTTTTTCTCACTCCTTCTAGTGAATGTAATGTAACACACACCCATACAATGCGCATCACCCCGCGATGTTTTTCAGAAACCTATCCTACATTGCCAGTGCATGTTCCCTGGCCTCCCCATGCTGACCACCCCGCGGTGCTTTTCTCCATCCTACATTGCCACTCACTGCGTATCCTAATTCAAACCCTCAGATTCACACCACCCCGTGACGTTTTTCTCACTCCTACTAGTGAATGTAATGTAACACACACCCATACAATGCGCACCACCGCGTGATGTTTTTCTCACTCCTACTAGTGAATGTAATGTAACACAAACCCATACAATGCGCACCACCCCGCGATGTTTTTCTCACTCCTACTAGTGAATGTAATGTAACACACACCCATACAATGCGCACCACCGCGTGATGTTTTTCTCACTCCTACTAGTGAATGTAATGTAACACACACCCATACAATGCGCACCACCGCGTGATGTTTTTCTCACTCCTACTAGTGAATGTAATGTAACACACCCCCATACAATGCGCACCACCCCCGATGTTTTTCTCAATCCTTCTAGTGAATGTAATGTAACACACACCCATACAATGCGCACCACCCTGCGATGTTTTTCAGAAACCTATCCTACATTGCCACTGCATGTTCCCTGACCTCCCCATGCTGACCACCGCGCTGTGCTTTTCTCGATCCTACATTGCCACTCACTGCCTATCCTAATTCAGACCCTCCGATTCACACAACCCCGTGATGTTTTTCTCGCTCCTACTAGTGAATGTAATGTAACACACACCCATACAATGCGCACCACCCCACGATGTTTTTTCAGAAACCTATCCTACATTGCCACTGCATCTTCCCTGACCTCCCCATGCTGACCACCCCGCGGTGCTTTTCTCCATCCTACATTGCCACTCACTGCCTATCCTAATTCAGACCCTCCGATTCACACCACCCCGTGATGTTTTTCTCACTCCTACTAGTGAATGTAATGTAACACACACCCATACAATGCGCACCACCCCGTGATGTTTTTCTCACTCCTACTAGTGAATGTAATGTAACACACACCCATACAATGCGCACCACCTCGTGATGTTTTTCTCATTCCTACTAGGGAATGTAATGTAACACACACCGATACAATGCGCACCACCCTGTGATGTTTTTCAGAAACCTATCCATCACTGCCACTGCATGTTCCCTGACCTCCCCATGCTGACCACCCCGCGGTGCTTTTCTCCATCCTACATTGCCACTCACGGCCTATACTAATTTAAACCCTACGATTCACACCACCCCGTGATGTTTTTCTCACTCCTACTAGTGAATGTAATGTAACACACACCCATACAATGCGCACAACCCCGCGAGTTTTTTCTCACTCCTACTAGTGAATGTAATGTAACACACACCCATACAATGCGCACCAGCCTGCGATGTTTTTCAGAAACCTATCCTACATTGCCACTGCATGTTCCCTGACCTGCCCATGCTGACCACCCTGCGGTGCTTTTCTCCATCCTACATTGCCACTCACGGCCTATCCTAATTCAGACCCTCCGATTCACACCACCCCGTGATGTTTTTCTCACTCCTAATAGTGAATGTAATGTAACACACACCCATACAATGCGCACCACCCCGCGATGTTTTTCAGAAACCTATCCTACATTGCCACTGCATGTTCCCTGACCTCACCATGCTGACCACCCGGCGGTGCTTTTCTCGATCCTACATTGCAACTCACTGCCTATCCTAATTCAGACCCTCCGATTCACACAACCCCGTGATGTTTTTCTCGCTCCTACTAGTGAATGTAATGTAACACACACCCATACAATGCGCACCACCCCGAGATGTTTTTCAGAAACCTATCCTACATTGCCACTGCATCTTCCCTGACCTCCCCATGCTGACCACCCCGCGGTGCTTTTCTCCATCCTACATTGCCATTCACTGCCTATCCTAATTCAGACCCTCCGATTCACACCACCCCGTGATGTTTTTCTCACTCCTACTAGTGAATGTAATGTAACACACACCCATACAATGCGCACCACCCCGCGATGTTTTTCAGAAACCTATCCTACATTGCAACTGCATGTTCCCTGCCCTCCCCATGCTGACCACCCCGCGGTGCTTTTCTCCATCCTACATTGCCACTCACTGCCTATCCTAATTCAGACCCTCCGATTCACACCACCCCGTGATGTTTTTCTCACTCCTACTATTGAATGTAATGTAACACAAACCCATACAATGCGCACCACCGCGCGATGTTTTTCTCACTCCTACTGGTGAATGTAATGTAACACACCCCCATACAATGCGCACCACCCCCGATGTTTTTCTCACTCCTTCTAGTGAATGTAATGTAACACACACCCATAAAATGCGCACCACCCCGCGATGTTTTTCAGAAACCTATCCTACATTGCCAGTGCATGTTCCCTGACCTCCCCATGCTGACCACCCCGCGGTGCTTTTCTCCATCCTACATTGCCACTCACTGCGTATCCTAATTCAAACCCTCAGATTCACACCACCCCGTGACGTTTTTCTCACTCCTACTAGTGAATGTAATGTAACACACACCCATACAATGCGCACCACCCCGTGATGTTTTTCTCACTCCTACTAGTGAATGTAATGTAACACACACCCATACAATGCGCACCACCCCGTGACGTTTTTCTCACTCCTACTAGTGATTGTAATGTAACACACACCCATACAATGCGCACCACCCCGCGATGTTTTTCTCACTCTTACTAGTGAATGTAATGTAACACACACCCATACAATGCGCACCACCCCGTGATGTTTTTCAGAAACCTATCGATCACTGCCACTGCATGTTCCCTGACCTCCCCATGCCGACCACCCCGCGGTGCTTTTCTCCAACCTACATTGCCACTCACGGCCTATACTAATTCAAACCCTACGATTCACACCAACCCGTGATGTTTTTCTCACTCCTACTAGTGAATGTAATGTAACACACACCCATACAATGCGCACCACCCTGCGATATTTTTCAGAAATCTATCCTACATTGCCACTGCATGTTCCCTGACCTGCCCATGCTGACCACCCTGCGGTGCTTTTCTCCATCCTACATTGCCACTCACTGCCTATCCTAATTCAGACCCTCCGATTAACACCACCCTGCGATGTTTTTCTCGCTCCTACTAGTGAATGTAATGTAACACACACCCATACAATGCGCACCACCCCGAGATGTTTTTCAGAAACCTATCCTACATTGCCACTGCATCTTCCCTGACCTCCCCATGCTGACCACCCCGCGGTGCTTTTCTCCATCCTACATTCCCACTCACTGCCTATCCTAATTCAGAAACTCTGATTCACACATCCCCGTGATGTTTTTCTCACTCCTAGTAGTGAATGTAATGTAACACACACCCATACAATGCGCACCACACCGCGATGTTTTTCAGAAACCTATCCTACATTGCAACTGCATGTTCCCTGCCCTCCCCATGCTGACCACCCCTCGGTGCTTTTCTCCATCCTACATTGCCACTCACTGCCTATCCTAATTCAGACCCTCCGATTCACACCACCCCGTGATGTTTTTCTCACTCCTACTAGTGAATGTAATGTAACACAAACCCATACAATGCGCACCACACCGCGATGTTTTTCTCACTCCTACTAGTGAATGTAATGTAACACACCCCCATACAATGCGCACCACCCCCGATGTTTTTCTCAATCCTTCTAGTGAATGTAATGTAACACACACCCATACAATGCGCACCACCCTTCAATGTTTTTCAGAAACCTATCCTACATTGCCACTGCATGTTCCCTGACCTGCCCATGCTGACCACCCTGCGGTGCTTTTCTCCATCCTACATTGCCACTCACTGCCTATCCTAATTCAGACCCTCCGATTCACACCACCCCGTGATGTTTTTCTCACTCCTACTGGTGAATGTAATGTAACACACACCCATACAATGCGCACCACCCCGCGAAGTTTTTCTCACTCCTATTAGTGAATGTAATGTAACACACACCCATACAATGCGCACCACCCCCGATGTTTTTCTCACTCCTTCTAGTGAATGTAATGTAACACACACCCATACAATGCGCACCACCCCGCGATGTTTTTCAGAAACCTATCCTACATTGCCAGTGCATGTTCCCTGACCTCCCCATGCTGACGACCCCGCGGTGCTTTTCTCCATCCTAGATTGCCTCTCACTGCGTATCCTAATACAAACCCTCAGATTCACACCGCCCCGTGACGTTTTTCTCACTCCTACTAGTGAATGTAATGTAACACACACCCATACAATGCGCACCACCCCGTGATGTTTTTCTCACTCCTACTAGTGAATGTAATGTAAAACACACCCATACAATGCGCACCACCCCGTGATGTTTTTCTCACTCCTACTAGGGAATGTAATGTAACACACACCCATACAATGCGCACCACCCTGTGATGTTTTTCAGAAACCTATCCATCACTGCCACTGCATGTTCCCTGACCTCCCCATGCTGACCACCCCGCGGTGCTTTTCTCTATCCTACATTGCCACTCACTGCCTATCCTAATTCAGACCCTCCGATTCACACAACCCCGTGATGTTTTTCTCGCTCCTACTAGTGAATGTAATGTAACACACACCCATACAATGCGCTCCACCCCGAGATGTTTTTCAGAAACCTATCCTACATTGCCACTGCATCTTCCCTGACCTCCCCATGCTGACCACCCCGCGGTGCTTTTCTCCATCCTACATTGCCACTCACTGCCTATCCTAATTCAGACCCTCCGATTCACACCAAACCGTGATGTTTTTCTCACTCCTACTAGTGAATGTAATGTAACACACACCCATACAATGCACACCACCCCGCGATGTTTTTCAGAAACCTATCCTACATTGCAACTGCATGTTCCCTGCCCTCCCCATGCTGACCACCCCGCGGTGCTTTTCTCCATCCTACATTGCCACTCACTGCCTATCCTAATTCAGACCCTCCGATTCACACCACCCCGTGATGTTTTTCTCACTCCTACTAGTGAATGTAATGTAACACAAACCCATACAATGCGCACCACCCCGTGATGTTTTTCTCACTCCTACTGGTGAATGTAATGTAACACACCCCCATACAATGCGCACCACCCCCGATGTTTTTCTCACTCCTTCTAGTGAATGTAATGTAACACACACCCATACAATGCGCACCACCCCGCGATGTTTTCCAGAAACCTATCTTACATTGCCACTGCATCTTCCCTGACCTCCCCATGCTGACCACCCCGCGGTGCTTTTCTCCATCCTACATTGCCACTCACTGCATATCCTAATTCAAACCCTCAGATTCACACCACCCCGTGACGTTTTTCTAACTCCTACTAGTGAATGTAATGTAACACACACCCATACAATGCGCACCACCCCGTGATGTTTGTCTCACTCCTACTAGTGAATGTAATGTAACACACACCCATACAATGCGCACCACCCTGCGATGTTTTTCAAAAAGCTATCCTACATTGCCACTGCATGTTCCCTGACCTGCCCATGCTGACCACCCGGCGGTGCTTTTCTCCATCCTACATTGCCACTCACGGCCTATCCTAATTCAGACCCTCTGATTCACACCACCCCGTGATGTTTTTCTCACTCCTACTAGTGAATGTAATGTAACACACACCCATACAATGCGCACCACCCCGTGATGTTTTTCAGAAACCTATCCTACATAGCCACTGCATGTTCCCTGACCTCACCATGCTGACCACCCGGCGGTGCTTTTGTCGATCCTACATTGCCACTCACTGCCTATCCTAATTCAGACCCTCCGATTCACAAAACCCCGTGATGTTTTTCTCGCTCCTACTAGTGAATGTAATGTAACACACACCCATACAATGCGCACCACCCCGAGATGTTTTTCAGAAACCTATCCTACATTGCCACTGCATCTTCCCTGACCTCCCCATGATGACCACCCCGCGGTGCTTTTCTCCATCCTACATTGCCACTCACTGCCTATCCTAATTCAGACCCTCCGATTCACACCACCCCGTGATGTTTTTCTCACTCCTACTAGAGAATGTAATGTAACACACACCCATACAATGCGCACCACCCCGCGATGTTTTTCAGAAACCTATCCTACATTGCAACTGCATGTTCCCTGCCCTCCCCATGCTGACCACCCCGCGGTGCTTTTCTCCATCCTACATTGCCACTCACTGCCTATCCTAATTCAGACCCTCCGATTCACACCACCCCGTGATGTTTTTCTCACTCCTACTAGTGAATGTAATGTAAAACAAAGCCATACAATGAGCACCACCCCGCGATGTTTTTCTCACTCCTACTGGTGAATGTAATGTAACACACCCCCATACAATGCGCACCACCCCCGATGTTTTTCTCACTCCTTCTAGTGAATGTAATGTAACACACACCCATACAATGCGCACCACCCCGCGATGTTTTTCTCACTCCTACTGGTGAATGTAATGTAACACACCCCCATACAATGCGCACCACCCCCGATGTTTTTCTCACTCCTTCTAGTGAATGTAATGTAACACACCCCCATACAATGCGCACCACCCCCGATGTTTTTCTCACTCCTTCTAGTGAATGTAATGTAACACACACCCATACAATGCGCACCACCCCGCGATGTTTTTCTCACTCTTACTAGTGAATGTAATGTAACACACACCCATACAATGCGCACCACCACGTGATGTTTTTCAGAAACCTATCCATCACTGCCACTGCATGTTCCCTGACCTCCCCATGCCGACCACCCCGCGGTGCTTTTCTCCAACCTTCATTGCCACTCACGGCCTATACTAATTCAAACCCTACGATTCACACCACCCCGTGATGTTTTTCTCACTCCTACTAGTGAATGTAATGTAACACACACCCATACAATGCGCACCACCCTGCGATATTTTTCAGAAATCTATCCTACATTGCCACTGCATGTTCCCTGACCTGCCCATGCTGACCACCCTGCGGTGCTTTTCTCAATCCTACATTGCCACTCACTGCCTATCCTAATTCAGACCCTCCGATTAACACCACCCCGTGATGTTTTTCTCACTCCTACTAGTGAATGTAATGTAACACACACCCATACAATGCGCACCACCCCGAGATGTTTTTCAGAAACCTATCCTACATTGCCACTGCATCTTCCCTGACCTCCCCATGCTGACCACCCCGCGATGCTTTTCTCCATCCTACATTGCCACTCACTGCCTATCCTAATTCAGACCCTCCGATTCACACCACCCCGTGATGTTTTTCTCACTCCTACTTGTGAATGTAATGTAACACACACCCATACAATGCGCACCACTCCGCGAAGTTTTTCTCACTCCTATTAGTGAATGTAATGTAACACACACCCATACAATGCGCACCACCAAGCGATGTTTTTCAGAAACCTATCCTACATTGCCACTGCATGTTCCCTGACCTCCCCATGCTGACCAGCCCGCGGTGCTTTTTTCCATCCTACATTGCCACTCACTGCCTATCCTAATTAAGACCCTCCGATTCACACATCCCCGTGATGTTTTTCTCACTCCTAGTAGTGAATGTAATGTAACACACACCCATACAATGCGCACCACACCGCGATGTTTTTCAGAAACCTATCCTACATTGCAACTGCATGTTCCCTGCCATCCCCATGCTGACCACCCCGCGGTGCTTTTCTCCATCCTACATTGCCACTCACTGCCTATCCTAATTCAGACCCTCCGATTCACACCACCCCGTGATGTTTTTCTCACTCCTACTAGTGAATGTAATGTAACACAAACCCATACAATGCGCACCACCCCGCGATGTTTTTCTCACTCCTACTAGTGAATGTAATGTAACACACCCCCATACAGTGCGCACCACCCCCGATGTTTTTCTCAATCCTTCTAGTGAATGTAATGTAACACACACCCATACAATGCGCACCACCCTGCGATGTTTTTCAGAAACCTATCCTACATTGCCACTGCATGTTCCCTGACCTGCCCATGCTGACCACCCTGCGGTGCTTTTCTCCATCCTACATTGCCACTCACTGCCTATCCTAATTCAGACCATCCGATTCACACCACCCTGTGATGTTTTTCTCACTCCTACTAGTGAATGTAATGTAACACACACCCATACAATGCGCACCACCCCGCGATGTTTTTCAGAAACCTATCCTACATTGCCACTGCATGTTCCCTGACCTCCCCATGCGGACCACCCCGCGGTGCTTTTCTCCATCCTACATTGCCACTCACTGCCTATCCTAATTCAGACCCTCCGATTCACACCACCCCGTGATGTTTTTCTCACTCCTACTAGTGAATGTAATGTAACACACACCCATACAATGCGCACCACCCTGCGAAGTTTTTCTCACTCCTATTAGTGAATGTAATGTAACACACACCCATACAATGCGCACCACCCCCGATGTTTTTCTCACTCCTTCTAGTGAATGTAATGTAACACACACCCATACAATGCGCACCACCCCGCGATGTTTTTCAGAAACCTATCCTACATTGCCAGTGCATGTTCCCTGACCGCCCCAGGCTGACCACCCCGCGGTGCTTTTCTCCATCCTACTTTGCCTCTCACTGCGTATCCTAATACAAACCCTCAGATTCACACCGCCCCGTGACGTTTTTCTCACTCCTACTAGTGAATGTAATTTAACACACACCCATACAATGCGCACTACCCCGTGATGTTTTTCTCACTCCTACTAGTGAATGTAATGTAACACACACCCATACAATGCGCACCACCCCGTGATGTTTTTCTCACTCCTAATAGGGAATGTAATGTAACACACACCCATACAATGCGCACCACCCTGTGATGTTTTTCAGAATCCTATCCATCACTGCCACTGCATGTTCCCTGACCTCCCCATGCCGACCACACCGCGGTGCTTTTCTCCATCCTACATTGCCACTCACGGCCTATACTAATTTAAACCCTACGATTCACACCACCCCGTGATGTTTTTCTCACTCCTTCTAGTGAATGTAATGTAACACACACCCATACAATGCGCACCACCCCGCGATGTTTTTCTCACTCCTACTGGTGAATGTAATGTAACACACGCCCATACAATGCGCACCACCCTGCGATGTTTTTCAGAAACCTATCCTACATTGCCACTGCATGTTCCCTGACCTGCCCATGCTGACCACCCTGCGGTGCTTTTCTCCATCCTACATTGCCACTCACGGCCTATCCTAATTCAGACCCTCCGATTCACACCACCCCGTGATGTTTTTCTCACTCCTACTAGTGAATGTAATGTAACACACCCCCATACAATGCGCACCACCCCGCGATGTTTTTCAGAAACCTATCCTACATAGCCACTGCATGTTCCCTGACCTCACCATGCTGACCACCCGGCGGTGCTTTTCTCGATCCTACATTGCCACTCACTGCCTATCCTAATTCAGACCCTCCGATTCACACAACCCCGTGATGTTTTTCTCGCTCCTACTAGTGAATGTAATGTAACACACACCCATACAATGCGCACCACCCCGAGATGTTTTTCAGAAACCTATCCTACATTGCCACTGCATCTTCCCTGACCTCCCCATGCTGACCACCCCGCGGTGCTTTTCTCCATCCTACATTGCCACTCACTGCCTATCCTAATGCAGACCCTCCGATTCACACCACCCCGTGATGTTTTTCTCACTCCTACTAGTGAATGTAATGTAACACACACCCATACAATGCGCACCACCCCGCGATGTTTTTCAGAAACCTATCCTACATTGCAACTGCATATTCCCTGCCCTCGCCATGCTGACCACCCCGCGGTGCTTTTCTCCATCCTACATTGCCACTCACTGCCTATCCTAATTCAGACCCTCCGATTCACACCACCCCGTGAGGTTTTTCTCACTCCTACTAGTGAATGTAATGTAACACAAACCCATACAATGCGCACCACCCCGCGATGTTTTTCTCACTCCTACTGGTGAATGTAATGTAACACACGCCCATACAATGCGCACCACCCCCGATGTTTTTCTCACTCCTTCTAGTGAATGTAATGTAACACACACCCATACAATGCGCACCACCCCGCGATGTTTTTCAGAAACCTATCCTACATTGCCAGTGCATGTTCCCTGACCTCCCCATGCTGACCACCCCGCGGTGCTTTTCTCCATCCTACATTGCCACTCACTGCGTATCCTAATTCAAACCCTCAGATTCACACCACCCCGTGACGTTTTTCTCACTCCTACTAGTGAATGTAATGTAACACACACCCATACAATGCGCACCACCCCGTGATGTTTTTCTCACTCCTACTAGTGAATGTAATGTAACACACACCCATACAATGCGCACCACCCCGCGATGTTTTTCTCACTCTTACTAGTGAATGTAATGTAACACACACCCATACAATGCGCACTACCCCGCGATGTTTTTCAGAAACCTATCCTACATTGCCACTGCATGTTCCCTGACCTCCCCATGCTGACCACCGCGCTGTGCTTTTCTCGATCCTACATTGCCACTCACTGCCTATCCTAATTCAGACCCTCCGATTCACACAACCCCGTGATGTTTTTCTTGCTCCTACTAGTGAATGTAATGTAACACACACCCATACAATGCGCACCACCCCACGATGTTTTTTCAGAAACCTATCCTACATTGCCACTGCATCTTCCCTGACCTCCACATGCTGACCACCCCGCGGTGCTTTTCTCCATCCTACATTGCCACTCACGGCCTATCATAATACAGACCCTCCGATTCACACCACCCCGTGATGTTTTTCTCACTCCTACTAGTGAATGTAATGTAACACACACCCATACAATGCGCACCACCCCGAGATGTTTTTCAGAAACCTATCCTACATTGCCACTGCATCTTCCCTGACCTCCCCATGATGACCACCCCTCGGTGCTTTTCTCCATCCTACATTGCCACTCACTGCCTATCCTAATTCAGACCCTCCGATTCACACCACCCAGGATGCTTTTCTCACTCCTAATAGTGAATGTAATGTAACACAAACCCATACAATGCGCACCACCCCGCGATGTTTTTCTCACTCCTACTAGTGAATGTAATGTAACACACCCCCATACAATGCGCACCACCCCCGATGATTTTCTCAATCCTTCTAGTGAATGTAATGTAACACACACCCATACAATGCGCACCACCCCGTGATGTTTTTCAGAAACCTATCCTACATAGCCACTGCATGTTCCCTGACCTCACCATGCTGACCACCCGGCGGTGCTTTTGTCGATCCTACATTGCCACTCACTGCCTATCCTAATTCAGACCCTCCGATTCACAAAACCCCGTGATGTTTTTCTCGCTCCTACTAGTGAATGTAATGTAACACACACCCATACAATGCGCACCACCCCGAGATGTTTTTCAGAAACCTATCCTACATTGCCACTGCATCTTCCCTGACCTCCCCATGATGACCACCCGCGGTGCTTTTCTCCATCCTACATTGCCACTCACTGCCTATCCTAATTCAGACCCTCCGATTCACACCACCCCGTGATGTTTTTCTCACTCCTACTAGAGAATGTAATGTAACACACACCCATACAATGCGCACCACCCCGCGATGTTTTTCAGAAACCTATCCTACATTGCAACTGCATGTTCCCTGCCCTCCCCATGCTGACCACCCCGCGGTGCTTTTCTCCATCCTACATTGCCACTCACTGCCTATCCTAATTCAGACCCTCCGATTCACACCACCCCGTGATGTTTTTCTCACTCCTACTAGTGAATGTAATGTAAAACAAAGCCATACAATGAGCACCACCCCGCGATGTTTTTCTCACTCCTACTGGTGAATGTAATGTAACACACCCCCATACAATGCGCACCACCCCCGATGTTTTTCTCACTCCTTCTAGTGAATGTAATGTAACACACACCCATACAATGCGCACCACCCCGCGATGTTTTTCTCACTCCTACTGGTGAATGTAATGTAACACACCCCCATACAATGCGCACCACCCCCGATGTTTTTCTCACTCCTTCTAGTGAATGTAATGTAACACACCCCCATACAATGCGCACCACCCCCGATGTTTTTCTCACTCCTTCTAGTGAATGTAATGTAACACACACCCATACAATGCGCACCACCCCGCGATGTTTTTCTCACTCTTACTAGTGAATGTAATGTAACACACACCCATACAATGCGCACCACCACGTGATGTTTTTCAGAAACCTATCCATCACTGCCACTGCATGTTCCCTGACCTCCCCATGCCGACCACCCCGCGGTGCTTTTCTCCAACCTTCATTGCCACTCACGGCCTATACTAATTCAAACCCTACGATTCACACCACCCCGTGATGTTTTTCTCACTCCTACTAGTGAATGTAATGTAACACACACCCATACAATGCGCACCACCCTGCGATATTTTTCAGAAATCTATCCTACATTGCCACTGCATGTTCCCTGACCTGCCCATGCTGACCACCCTGCGGTGCTTTTCTCAATCCTACATTGCCACTCACTGCCTATCCTAATTCAGACCCTCCGATTAACACCACCCCGTGATGTTTTTCTCACTCCTACTAGTGAATGTAATGTAACACACACCCATACAATACGCACCACCCCGAGATGTTTTTCAGAAACCTATCCTACATTGCCACTGCATCTTCCCTGACCTCCCCATGCTGACCACCCCGCGATGCTTTTCTCCATCCTACATTGCCACTCACTGCCTATCCTAATTCAGACCCTCCGATTCACACCACCCCGTGATGTTTTTCTCACTCCTACTTGTGAATGTAATGTAACACACACCCATACAATGCGCACCACTCCGCGAAGTTTTTCTCACTCCTATTAGTGAATGTAATGTAACACACACCCATACAATGCGCACCACCAAGCGATGTTTTTCAGAAACCTATCCTACATTGCCACTGCATGTTCCCTGACCTCCCCATGCTGACCAGCCCGCGGTGCTTTTTTCCATCCTACATTGCCACTCACTGCCTATCCTAATTAAGACCCTCCGATTCACACATCCCCGTGATGTTTTTCTCACTCCTAGTAGTGAATGTAATGTAACACACACCCATACAATGCGCACCACACCGCGATGTTTTTCAGAAACCTATCCTACATTGCAACTGCATGTTCCCTGCCATCCCCATGCTGACCACCCCGCGGTGCTTTTCTCCATCCTACATTGCCACTCACTGCCTATCCTAATTCAGACCCTCCGATTCACACCACCCCGTGATGTTTTTCTCACTCCTACTAGTGAATGTAATTTAACACAAACCCATACAATGCGCACCACCCCGCGATGTTTTTCTCACTCCTACTAGTGAATGTAATGTAACACACCCCCATACAGTGCGCACCACCCCCGATGTTTTTCTCAATCCTTCTAGTGAATGTAATGTAACACACACCCATACAATGCGCACCACCCTGCGATGTTTTTCAGAAACCTATCCTACATTGCCACTGCATGTTCCCTGACCTGCTCATGCTGACCACCCTGCGGTGCTTTTCTCCATCCTACATTGCCACTCACTGCCTATCCTAATTCAGACCATCCGATTCACACCACCCTGTGATGTTTTTCTCACTCCTACTAGTGAATGTAATGTAACACACACCCATACAATGCGCACCACCCCGCGATGTTTTTCAGAAACCTATCCTACATTGCCACTGCATGTTCCCTGACCTCCCCATGCGGACCACCCCGCGGTGCTTTTCTCCATCCTACATTGCCACTCACTGCCTATCCTAATTCAGACCCTCCGATTCACACCACCCCGTGATGTTTTTCTCACTCCTACTAGTGAATGTAATGTAACACACACCCATACAATGCGCACCACCCTGCGAAGTTTTTCTCACTCCTATTAGTGAATGTAATGTAACACACACCCATACAATGCGCACCACCCCCGATGTTTTTCTCACTCCTTCTAGTGAATGTAATGTAACACACACCCATACAATGCGCACCACCCCGCGATGTTTTTCAGAAACCTATCCTACATTGCCAGTGCATGTTCCCTGACCGCCCCAGGCTGACCACCCCGCGGTGCTTTTCTCCATCCTACTTTGCCTCTCACTGCGTATCCTAATACAAACCCTCAGATTCACACCGCCCCGTGACGTTTTTCTCACTCCTACTAGTGAATGTAATGTAACACACACCCATACAATGCGCACTACCCCGTGATGTTTTTCTCACTCCTACTAGTGAATGTAATGTAACACACACCCATACAATGCGCACCACCCCGTGATGTTTTTCTCACTCCTAATAGGGAATGTAATGTAACACACACCCATACAATGCGCACCACCCTGTGATGTTTTTCAGAATCCTATCCATCACTGCCACTGCATGTTCCCTGACCTCCCCATGCCGACCACACCGCGGTGCTTTTCTCCATCCTACATTGCCACTCACGGCCTATACTAATTTAAACCCTACGATTCACACCACCCCGTGATGTTTTTCTCACTCCTTCTAGTGAATGTAATGTAACACACACCCATACAATGCGCACCACCCCGCGATGTTTTTCTCACTCCTACTGGTGAATGTAATGTAACACACGCCCATACAATGCGCACCACCCTGCGATGTTTTTCAGAAACCTATCCTACATTGCCACTGCATGTTCCCTGACCTGCCCATGCTGACCACCCTGCGGTGCTTTTCTCCATCCTACATTGCCACTCACGGCCTATCCTAATTCAGACCCTCCGATTCACACCACCCCGTGATGTTTTTCTCACTCCTACTAGTGAATGTAATGTAACACACCCCCATACAATGCGCACCACCCCGCGATGTTTTTCAGAAACCTATCCTACATAGCCACTGCATGTTCCCTGACCTCACCATGCTGACCACCCGGCGGTGCTTTTCTCGATCCTACATTGCCACTCACTGCCTATCCTAATTCAGACCCTCCGATTCACACAACCCCGTGATGTTTTTCTCGCTCCTACTAGTGAATGTAATGTAACACACACCCATACAATGCGCACCACCCCGAGATGTTTTTCAGAAACCTATCCTACATTGCCACTGCATCTTCCCTGACCTCCCCATGCTGACCACCCCGCGATGCTTTTCTCCATCCTACATTGCCACTCACTGCCTATCCTAATTCAGACCCTCCGATTCACACCACCCCGTGATGTTTTTCTCACTCCTACTTGTGAATGTAATGTAACACACACCCATACAATGCGCACCACTCCGCGAAGTTTTTCTCACTCCTATTAGTGAATGTAATGTAACACACACCCATACAATGCGCACCACCAAGCGATGTTTTTCAGAAACCTATCCTACATTGCCACTGCATGTTCCCTGACCTCCCCATGCTGACCAGCCCGCGGTGCTTTTTTCCATCCTACATTGCCACTCACTGCCTATCCTAATTAAGACCCTCCGATTCACACATCCCCGTGATGTTTTTCTCACTCCTAGTAGTGAATGTAATGTAACACACACCCATACAATGCGCACCACACCGCGATGTTTTTCAGAAACCTATCCTACATTGCAACTGCATGTTCCCTGCCATCCCCATGCTGACCACCCCGCGGTGCTTTTCTCCATCCTACATTGCCACTCACTGCCTATCCTAATTCAGACCCTCCGATTCACACCACCCCGTGATGTTTTTCTCACTCCTACTAGTGAATGTAATGTAACACAAACCCATACAATGCGCACCACCCCGCGATGTTTTTCTCACTCCTACTAGTGAATGTAATGTAACACACCCCCATACAGTGCGCACCACCCCCGATGTTTTTCTCAATCCTTCTAGTGAATGTAATGTAACACACACCCATACAATGCGCACCACCCTGCGATGTTTTTCAGAAACCTATCCTACATTGCCACTGCATGTTCCCTGACCTGCCCATGCTGACCACCCTGCGGTGCTTTTCTCCATCCTACATTGCCACTCACTGCCTATCCTAATTCAGACCATCCGATTCACACCACCCTGTGATGTTTTTCTCACTCCTACTAGTGAATGTAATGTAACAGACACCCATACAATGCGCACCACCCCGCGATGTTTTTCAGAAACCTATCCTACATTGCCACTGCATGTTCCCTGACCTCCCCATGCGGACCACCCCGCGGTGCTTTTCTCCATCCTACATTGCCACTCACTGCCTATCCTAATTCAGACCCTCCGATTCACACCACCCCGTGATGTTTTTCTCACTCCTACTAGTGAATGTAATGTAACACACACCCATACAATGCGCACCACCCTGCGAAGTTTTTCTCACTCCTATTAGTGAATGTAATGTAACACACACCCATACAATGCGCACCACCCCCGATGTTTTTCTCACTCCTTCTAGTGAATGTAATGTAACACACACCCATACAATGCGCACCACCCCGCGATGTTTTTCAGAAACCTATCCTACATTGCCAGTGCATGTTCCCTGACCGCCCCAGGCTGACCACCCCGCGGTGCTTTTCTCCATCCTACTTTGCCTCTCACTGCGTATCCTAATACAAACCCTCAGATTCACACCGCCCCGTGACGTTTTTCTCACTCCTACTAGTGAATGTAATGTAACACACACCCATACAATGCGCACTACCCCGTGATGTTTTTCTCACTCCTACTAGTGAATGTAATGTAACACACACCCATACAATGCGCACCACCCCGTGATGTTTTTCTCACTCCTAATAGGGAATGTAATGTAACACACACCCATACAATGCGCACCACCCTGTGATGTTTTTCAGAATCCTATCCATCACTGCCACTGCATGTTCCCTGACCTCCCCATGCCGACCACACCGCGGTGCTTTTCTCCATCCTACATTGCCACTCACGGCCTATACTAATTTAAACCCTACGATTCACACCACCCCGTGATGTTTTTCTCACTCCTTCTAGTGAATGTAATGTAACACACACCCATACAATGCGCACCACCCCGCGATGTTTTTCTCACTCCTACTGGTGAATGTAATGTAACACACGCCCATACAATGCGCACCACCCTGCGATGTTTTTCAGAAACCTATCCTACATTGCCACTGCATGTTCCCTGACCTGCCCATGCTGACCACCCTGCGGTGCTTTTCTCCATCCTACATTGCCACTCACGGCCTATCCTAATTCAGACCCTCCGATTCACACCACCCCGTGATGTTTTTCTCACTCCTACTAGTGAATGTAATGTAACACACCCCCATACAATGCGCACCACCCCGCGATGTTTTTCAGAAACCTATCCTACATAGCCACTGCATGTTCCCTGACCTCACCATGCTGACCACCCGGCGGTGCTTTTCTCGATCCTACATTGCCACTCACTGCCTATCCTAATTCAGACCCTCCGATTCACACAACCCCGTGATGTTTTTCTCGCTCCTACTAGTGAATGTAATGTAACACACACCCATACAATGCGCACCACCCCGAGATGTTTTTCAGAAACCTATCCTACATTGCCACTGCATCTTCCCTGACCTCCCCATGCTGACCACCCCGCGGTGCTTTTCTCCATCCTACATTGCCACTCACTGCCTATCCTAATGCAGACCCTCCGATTCACACCACCCCGTGATGTTTTTCTCACTCCTACTAGTGAATGTAATGTAACACACACCCATACAATGCGCACCACCCCGCGATGTTTTTCAGAAACCTATCCTACATTGCAACTGCATATTCCCTGCCCTCGCCATGCTGACCACCCCGCGGTGCTTTTCTCCATCCTACATTGCCACTCACTGCCTATCCTAATTCAGACCCTCCGATTCACACCACCCCGTGAGGTTTTTCTCACTCCTACTAGTGAATGTAATGTAACACAAACCCATACAATGCGCACCACCCCGCGATGTTTTTCTCACTCCTACTGGTGAATGTAATGTAACACACGCCCATACAATGCGCACCACCCCCGATGTTTTTCTCACTCCTTCTAGTGAATGTAATGTAACACACACCCATACAATGCGCACCACCCCGCGATGTTTTTCAGAAACCTATCCTACATTGCCAGTGCATGTTCCCTGACCTCCCCATGCTGACCACCCCGCGGTGCTTTTCTCCATCCTACATTGCCACTCACTGCGTATCCTAATTCAAACCCTCAGATTCACACCACCCCGTGACGTTTTTCTCACTCCTACTAGTGAATGTAATGTAACACACACCCATACAATGCGCACCACCCCGTGATGTTTTTCTCACTCCTACTAGTGAATGTAATGTAACACACACCCATACAATGCGCACCACCCCGCGATGTTTTTCTCACTCTTACTAGTGAATGTAATGTAACACACACCCATACAATGCGCACTACCCCGCGATGTTTTTCAGAAACCTATCCTACATTGCCACTGCATGTTCCCTGACCTCCCCATGCTGACCACCGCGCTGTGCTTTTCTCGATCCTACATTGCCACTCACTGCCTATCCTAATTCAGACCCTCCGATTCACACAACCCCGTGATGTTTTTCTTGCTCCTACTAGTGAATGTAATGTAACACACACCCATACAATGCGCACCACCCCACGATGTTTTTTCAGAAACCTATCCTACATTGCCACTGCATCTTCCCTGACCTCCACATGCTGACCACCCCGCGGTGCTTTTCTCCATCCTACATTGCCACTCACGGCCTATCATAATTCAGACCCTCCGATTCACACCACCCCGTGATGTTTTTCTCACTCCTACTAGTGAATGTAATGTAACACACACCCATACAATGCGCACCACCCCGAGATGTTTTTCAGAAACCTATCCTACATTGCCACTGCATCTTCCCTGACCTCCCCATGATGACCACCCCTCGGTGCTTTTCTCCATCCTACATTGCCACTCACTGCCTATCCTAATTCAGACCCTCCGATTCACACCACCCAGGATGCTTTTCTCACTCCTAATAGTGAATGTAATGTAACACAAACCCATACAATGCGCACCACCCCGCGATGTTTTTCTCACTCCTACTAGTGAATGTAATGTAACACACCCCCATACAATGCGCACCACCCCCGATGATTTTCTCAATCCTTCTAGTGAATGTAATGTAACACACACCCATACAATGCGCACCACCCCGTGATGTTTTTCAGAAACCTATCCTACATAGCCACTGCATGTTCCCTGACCTCACCATGCTGACCACCCGGCGGTGCTTTTGTCGATCCTACATTGCCACTCACTGCCTATCCTAATTCAGACCCTCCGATTCACAAAACCCCGTGATGTTTTTCTCGCTCCTACTAGTGAATGTAATGTAACACACACCCATACAATGCGCACCACCCCGAGATGTTTTTCAGAAACCTATCCTACATTGCCACTGCATCTTCCCTGACCTCCCCATGATGACCACCCCGCGGTGCTTTTCTCCATCCTACATTGCCACTCACTGCCTATCCTAATTCAGACCCTCCGATTCACACCACCCCGTGATGTTTTTCTCACTCCTACTAGAGAATGTAATGTAACACACACCCATACAATGCGCACCACCCCGCGATGTTTTTCAGAAACCTATCCTACATTGCAACTGCATGTTCCCTGCCCTCCCCATGCTGACCACCCCGCGGTGCTTTTCTCCATCCTACATTGCCACTCACTGCCTATCCTAATTCAGACCCTCCGATTCACACCACCCCGTGATGTTTTTCTCACTCCTACTAGTGAATGTAATGTAAAACAAAGCCATACAATGAGCACCACCCCGCGATGTTTTTCTCACTCCTACTGGTGAATGTAATGTAACACACCCCCATACAATGCGCACCACCCCCGATGTTTTTCTCACTCCTTCTAGTGAATGTAATGTAACACACACCCATACAATGCGCACCACCCCGCGATGTTTTTCTCACTCCTACTGGTGAATGTAATGTAACACACCCCCATACAATGCGCACCACCCCCGATGTTTTTCTCACTCCTTCTAGTGAATGTAATGTAACACACCCCCATACAATGCGCACCACCCCCGATGTTTTTCTCACTCCTTCTAGTGAATGTAATGTAACACACACCCATACAATGCGCACCACCCCGCGATGTTTTTCTCACTCTTACTAGTGAATGTAATGTAACACACACCCATACAATGCGCACCACCACGTGATGTTTTTCAGAAACCTATCCATCACTGCCACTGCATGTTCCCTGACCTCCCCATGCCGACCACCCCGCGGTGCTTTTCTCCAACCTTCATTGCCACTCACGGCCTATACTAATTCAAACCCTACGATTCACACCACCCCGTGATGTTTTTCTCACTCCTACTAGTGAATGTAATGTAACACACACCCATACAATGCGCACCACCCTGCGATATTTTTCAGAAATCTATCCTACATTGCCACTGCATGTTCCCTGACCTGCCCATGCTGACCACCCTGCGGTGCTTTTCTCAATCCTACATTGCCACTCACTGCCTATCCTAATTCAGACCCTCCGATTAACACCACCCCGTGATGTTTTTCTCACTCCTACTAGTGAATGTAATGTAACACACACCCATACAATACGCACCACCCCGAGATGTTTTTCAGAAACCTATCCTACATTGCCACTGCATCTTCCCTGACCTCCCCATGCTGACCACCCCGCGATGCTTTTCTCCATCCTACATTGCCACTCACTGCCTATCCTAATTCAGACCCTCCGATTCACACCACCCCGTGATGTTTTTCTCACTCCTACTTGTGAATGTAATGTAACACACACCCATACAATGCGCACCACTCCGCGAAGTTTTTCTCACTCCTATTAGTGAATGTAATGTAACACACACCCATACAATGCGCACCACCAAGCGATGTTTTTCAGAAACCTATCCTACATTGCCACTGCATGTTCCCTGACCTCCCCATGCTGACCAGCCCGCGGTGCTTTTTTCCATCCTACATTGCCACTCACTGCCTATCCTAATTAAGACCCTCCGATTCACACATCCCCGTGATGTTTTTCTCACTCCTAGTAGTGAATGTAATGTAACACACACCCATACAATGCGCACCACACCGCGATGTTTTTCAGAAACCTATCCTACATTGCAACTGCATGTTCCCTGCCATCCCCATGCTGACCACCCCGCGGTGCTTTTCTCCATCCTACATTGCCACTCACTGCCTATCCTAATTCAGACCCTCCGATTCACACCACCCCGTGATGTTTTTCTCACTCCTACTAGTGAATGTAATTTAACACAAACCCATACAATGCGCACCACCCCGCGATGTTTTTCTCACTCCTACTAGTGAATGTAATGTAACACACCCCCATACAGTGCGCACCACCCCCGATGTTTTTCTCAATCCTTCTAGTGAATGTAATGTAACACACACCCATACAATGCGCACCACCCTGCGATGTTTTTCAGAAACCTATCCTACATTGCCACTGCATGTTCCCTGACCTGCTCATGCTGACCACCCTGCGGTGCTTTTCTCCATCCTACATTGCCACTCACTGCCTATCCTAATTCAGACCATCCGATTCACACCACCCTGTGATGTTTTTCTCACTCCTACTAGTGAATGTAATGTAACACACACCCATACAATGCGCACCACCCCGCGATGTTTTTCAGAAACCTATCCTACATTGCCACTGCATGTTCCCTGACCTCCCCATGCGGACCACCCCGCGGTGCTTTTCTCCATCCTACATTGCCACTCACTGCCTATCCTAATTCAGACCCTCCGATTCACACCACCCCGTGATGTTTTTCTCACTCCTACTAGTGAATGTAATGTAACACACACCCATACAATGCGCACCACCCTGCGAAGTTTTTCTCACTCCTATTAGTGAATGTAATGTAACACACACCCATACAATGCGCACCACCCCCGATGTTTTTCTCACTCCTTCTAGTGAATGTAATGTAACACACACCCATACAATGCGCACCACCCCGCGATGTTTTTCAGAAACCTATCCTACATTGCCAGTGCATGTTCCCTGACCGCCCCAGGCTGACCACCCCGCGGTGCTTTTCTCCATCCTACTTTGCCTCTCACTGCGTATCCTAATACAAACCCTCAGATTCACACCGCCCCGTGACGTTTTTCTCACTCCTACTAGTGAATGTAATGTAACACACACCCATACAATGCGCACTACCCCGTGATGTTTTTCTCACTCCTACTAGTGAATGTAATGTAACACACACCCATACAATGCGCACCACCCCGTGATGTTTTTCTCACTCCTAATAGGGAATGTAATGTAACACACACCCATACAATGCGCACCACCCTGTGATGTTTTTCAGAATCCTATCCATCACTGCCACTGCATGTTCCCTGACCTCCCCATGCCGACCACACCGCGGTGCTTTTCTCCATCCTACATTGCCACTCACGGCCTATACTAATTTAAACCCTACGATTCACACCACCCCGTGATGTTTTTCTCACTCCTTCTAGTGAATGTAATGTAACACACACCCATACAATGCGCACCACCCCGCGATGTTTTTCTCACTCCTACTGGTGAATGTAATGTAACACACGCCCATACAATGCGCACCACCCTGCGATGTTTTTCAGAAACCTATCCTACATTGCCACTGCATGTTCCCTGACCTGCCCATGCTGACCACCCTGCGGTGCTTTTCTCCATCCTACATTGCCACTCACGGCCTATCCTAATTCAGACCCTCCGATTCACACCACCCCGTGATGTTTTTCTCACTCCTACTAGTGAATGTAATGTAACACACCCCCATACAATGCGCACCACCCCGCGATGTTTTTCAGAAACCTATCCTACATAGCCACTGCATGTTCCCTGACCTCACCATGCTGACCACCCGGCGGTGCTTTTCTCGATCCTACATTGCCACTCACTGCCTATCCTAATTCAGACCCTCCGATTCACACAACCCCGTGATGTTTTTCTCGCTCCTACTAGTGAATGTAATGTAACACACACCCATACAATGCGCACCACCCCGAGATGTTTTTCAGAAACCTATCCTACATTGCCACTGCATCTTCCCTGACCTCCCCATGCTGACCACCCCGCGGTGCTTTTCTCCATCCTACATTGCCACTCACTGCCTATCCTAATGCAGACCCTCCGATTCACACCACCCCGTGATGTTTTTCTCACTCCTACTAGTGAATGTAATGTAACACACACCCATACAATGCGCACCACCCCGCGATGTTTTTCAGAAACCTATCCTACATTGCAACTGCATATTCCCTGCCCTCGCCATGCTGACCACCCCGCGGTGCTTTTCTCCATCCTACATTGCCACTCACTGCCTATCCTAATTCAGACCCTCCGATTCACACCACCCCGTGAGGTTTTTCTCACTCCTACTAGTGAATGTAATGTAACACAAACCCATACAATGCGCACCACCCCGCGATGTTTTTCTCACTCCTACTCGTGAATGTAATGTAACACACGCCCATACAATGCGCACCACCCCCGATGTTTTTCTCACTCCTTCTAGTGAATGTAATGTAACACACACCCATACAATGCGCACCACCCCGCGATGTTTTTCAGAAACCTATCCTACATTGCCAGTGCATGTTCCCTGACCTCCCCATGCTGACCACCCCGCGGTGCTTTTCTCCATCCTACATTGCCACTCACTGCGTATCCTAATTCAAACCCTCAGATTCACACCACCCCGTGACGTTTTTCTCACTCCTACTAGTGAATGTAATGTAACACACACCCATACAATGCGCACCACCCCGTGATGTTTTTCTCACTCCTACTAGTGAATGTAATGTAACACACACCCATACAATGCGCACCACCCCGCGATGTTTTTCTCACTCTTACTAGTGAATGTAATGTAACACACACCCATACAATGCGCACTACCCCGCGATGTTTTTCAGAAACCTATCCTACATTGCCACTGCATGTTCCCTGACCTCCCCATGCTGACCACCGCGCTGTGCTTTTCTCGATCCTACATTGCCACTCACTGCCTATCCTAATTCAGACCCTCCGATTCACACAACCCCGTGATGTTTTTCTTGCTCCTACTAGTGAATGTAATGTAACACACACCCATACAATGCGCACCACCCCACGATGTTTTTTCAGAAACCTATCCTACATTGCCACTGCATCTTCCCTGACCTCCACATGCTGACCACCCCGCGGTGCTTTTCTCCATCCTACATTGCCACTCACGGCCTATCATAATTCAGACCCTCCGATTCACACCACCCCGTGATGTTTTTCTCACTCCTACTAGTGAATGTAATGTAACACACACCCATACAATGCGCACCACCCCGCGATGTTTTTCACAAACCTATCCTACATAGCCACTGCATGTTCCCTGACCTCACCATGCTGACCACCCGGCGGTGCTTTTCTCGATCCTACATTGCCACTCACTGCCTATCCTAATTCAGACCCTCCGATTCACACAACCCCGTGATGTTTTTCTCGCTCCTACTAGTGAATGTAATGTAACACACACCCATACAATGCGCACCACCCCGAGATGTTTTTCAGAAACGTATCCTACATTGCCACTGCATCTTCCCTGACCTCCCCATGCTGACCACCCCGCGGTGCTTTTCTCCATCCTACATTGCCACTCAATGCCTATCCTAATTCAGACCCTCCGATTCACACCACCCCGTGATGTTTTTCTCACTCCTACTAGTGAATGTAATGTAACACACACCCATACAATGCGCACCACCCCGCGATGTTTTTCAGAAACCTATCCTACATTGCAACTGCATGTTCCCTGCCCTCCCCATGCTGACCACCCCGCGGTGCTTTTCTCCATCCTACATTGCCACTCACTGCCTATCCTAATTCAGACCCTCCGATTCACACCACCCCGTGATGTTTTTCTCACTCCTACTAGAGAATGTAATGTAACACAAACCCATACAATGCGCACCACCCCGCGATGTTTTTCTCACTCCTACTGGTGAATGTAATGTAACACACCCCCATACAATGCGCACCACCCCCGATGTTTTTCTCACTACTTCTAGTGAATGTAATGTAACACACACCCATACAATGCGCACCACCCCGCGATGTTTTTCAGAAACCTATCCTACATTGCCAGTGCATGTTCCCTGACCTCCCCATGCTGACCACCCCGCGGTGCTTTTCTCCATCCTACATTGCCACTCACTGCGTATCCTAATTCAAACCCTCAGATTCACACCACCCCGTGACGTTTTTCTCACTCCTACTAGTGAATGTAATGTAACACACACCCATACAATGCGCACCACCACGTGATGTTTTTCTCACTCCTACTAGTGAATGTAATGTAACACACACCCATACAATGCGCACCACCCCGCGATGTTTTTCTCACTCCTAATAGTGAATGTAATGTAACACACACCCATACAATGGGCACCACCCCGCGATGTTTTTCTCACTCTTACTAGTGAATGTAATGTAACACACACCCATATAATGCGCACCACCCCGTGATGTTTTTCTCACTCCTAATAGGGAATGTAATGTAACACACACCCATACAATGCGCACCACCCTGTGATGTTTTTCAGAAACCTATGAATCACTGCCACTGCATGTTCCCTGACCTCCCCATGCCGACCACCCCGCGGTGCTTTTCTCCATCCTACATTGCCACTCACGGCCTATACTAATTTAAACACTACGATTCACACCACCCCGTGATGTTTTTCTCACTCCTACTAGTGAATGTAATGTAACACACACCCATACAATGCGCACCACCCCGCGAGTTTTTTCTCACTCCTACTAGTGAATGTAATGTAACACACACCCATACAATGCGCACCACCCTGCGATGTTTTTCAGAAACCTATCCTACATTGCCACTGCATGTTCCCTGACCTGCCCATGCTGACCACCCTGCGGTGCTTTTCTCCATCCTACATTGCCACTCACGGCCTATCCTAATTCAGACCCTCCGATTCACACCACCCCGTGATGTTTTTCTCACTCCTACTAGTGAATGTAATGTAACACACACCCATACAATGCGCACCACCCCGCGATGTTTTTCAGAAACCTATCCTACATAGCCACTGCATGTTCCCTGACCTCACCATGCTGACCACCCGGCGGTGCTTTTCTCGATCCTACATTGCCACTCACTGCCTATCCTAATTCAGCCCTTCCGATTCACACAACCCCGTGATGTTTTTCTCGCTCCTACTAGTGAATGTAATGTAACACACACCCATACAATGCGCACCACCCCGAGATGTTTTTCAGAAACCTATCCTACATTGCCACAGCATCTTCCCTGACCTCCCCATGCTGACCACCCCGCGGTGCTTTTCTCCATCCTACATTGCCACTCACTGCGTATCCTAATTCAGACCCTCCGATTCACACCACCCCGTGATGTTTTTCTCACTCCTACTAGTGAATGTAATGTAACACACACCCATACAATGCGCACCAACCCGCGATGTTTTTCAGAAACCTATCCTACATTGCAACTGCATGTTCCCTGCCCTCCCCATGCGGACCACCCCGCGGTGCTTTTCTCCATCCTACATTGCCACTCACTGCCTATCCTAATTCAGACCCTCCGATTCACACCTCCCCGTGAGGTTTTTCTCACTCCTACTAGTGAATGTAATGTAACACAAACCCATACAATGCGCACCACCCCGCGATGTTTTTCTCACTCCTACTGGTGAATGTAATGTAACACACGCCCATACAATGCGCACCACCCCCGATGTTTTTCTCACTCCTTCTAGTGAATGTAATGTAACACACACCCATACAATGCGCACCACCCCGCGATGTTTTTCAGAAACCTATCCCACATTGCCAGTGCATGTTCCCTGACCTCCCCATGCTGACCACCCCGCGGTGCTTTTCTCCATCCTACATTGCCACTCACTGCGTATCCTAATTCAAACCCTCAGATTCACACCACCCCGTGACGTTTTTCTCACTCCTACTAGTGAATGTAATGTAACACACACCCATACAATGCGCACCACCCCGTGATGTTTTTCTCACTCCTACTAGTGAATGTAATGTAACACACACCCATACAATGCGCACCACCCCGCGATGTTTTTCTCACTCCTAATAGTGAATGTAATGTAACACACACCCATACAATGGGCACCACCCCGCGATGTTTTTCTCACTCTTACTAGTGAATGTAATGTAACACACACCCATACAATGCGCACTACCCCGCGATGTTTTTCAGAAACCTATCCTACATTGCCACTGCATGTTCCCTGACCTCCCCATGCTGACCACCCCGCGGTGCTTTTCTCCATCCTACATTGCCACTCACTGCCTATCCTAATGCAGACCCTCCGATTCACACCACCCCGTGATGTTTTTCTCACTCCTACTAGTGAATGTAATGTAACACACACCCATACAATGCGCACCACCCCCGATGTTTTTCTCATTCCTTCTAGTGAATGTAATGTAACACACACCCATACAATGCGCACCACCCCGCGATGTTTTTCAGAAACCTATCCTACATTGCCAGTGCATGTTCCCTGACCTCCCCATGCTGACCACCCCGCGGTGCTTTTCTCCATCCTACATTGCCTCTCACTGCGTATCCTAATACAAACCCTCAGATTCACACCGCCCCTTGACGTTTTTCTCACTCCTACTAGTGAATGTAATGTAACACACACCCATATAATGCGCACCACCCCGTGATGTTTTTCTCACTCCTAATAGGGAATGTAATGTAACACACACCCATACAATGCGCACCACCCCGAGATGTTTTTCAGAAACCTATCCTACATTGCCACTGCATCTTCCCTGACCTCCCCATGCTGACCACCCCGCGGTGCTTTTCTCCATCCTACATTGCCACTCACTGCCTATCCTAATCCAGACCCTCCGATTCACACCACCCCGTGATGTTTCTCTCGCTCCTACTAGTGAATGTAATGTAACACACACCCATACAATGCGCACCACCCCGCGATGTTTTTCAGAAACCTATCCTACATTGCAACTGCATGTTCCCTGCCCTCCCCATGCGGACTACCCCGCGGTGCTTTTCTCCATCCTACATTGCCACTCACTGCCTATCCTAATTCAGACCCTCCGATTCACACCTCCCCGTGAGGTTTTTCTCACTCCTACTAGTGAATGTAATGTAACACAAACCCATATTATACGCACCACCCCGGGATGTTTTTCTCACTCCTACTGTTGAATGTAATGTAACACACGCCCATACAATGCGCACCACCCCCCGATGTTTTTCAGAAACCTATCCTACATTGCCAGTGCATGTTCCCTTACCTCCCCATGCTGACCACCCCGCGGTGCTTTTCTCCATCCTACATTGCCACTCACTGCGTATCCTAATTCAAACTCTCAGATTCACACCACCCCGTGACGTTTTTCTCACTCCTACTATTGAATGTAATGTAACACACACCCATACAATGCGCACCACCCCGTGATGTTTTTCTCACTCCTACTAGTGAATGTAATGTAACACACACCCATACAATGCGCACCACCCAGTGATGTTTTTCTCACTCCTACTATTGAATGTAATGTAACACACACCCATACAATGCGCACCACCCCGCGATGTTTTTCTCACTCTTACTAGTGAATGTAATGTAACACACACCCATACAAGGCGCACTACCCCGCGATGTTTTTCAGAAACCTATCCTACATTGCCACTGCATGTTCCCTGACCTCCCCATGCTGACCACCGCGCTGTGCTTTTCTCGATCCTACATTGCCACTCACTGCCTATCCTAATTCAGACCCTCCGATTCACACAACCCCGTGATGTTTTTCTCGCTCCTACTAGTGAATGTAATGTAACACACACCCATACAATGCGCACCACCCCACGATGTTTTTTCAGAAACCTATCCTACATTGCCACTGCATCTTCCCTGACCTCCCCATGCTGACCACCCCGCGGTGCTTTTCTCCATCCTACATTGCCACTCACTGCCTATCCTAATTCAGACCCTCCGATTCACACAACCCCGTGATGTTTTTCTCGCTCCTACTAGTGAATGTAATGTAACACACACCCATACAATGCGCACCACCCCGTGATATTTTTCTCACTCCTACTAGTGAATGTAATGTAACACACACCCATACAATGCGCACCACCCCGTGATGTTTTTCTCACTCCTACTAGGGAATGTAATGTAACACACACCCATACAATGCGCACCACCCTGTGATGTTTTTCAGAAACCTATCCATCACTGCCACTGCATGTTCCCTGACTTCCCCATGCCGACCACCCCGCGGTGCTTTTCTCCATCCTACATTGCCACTCACCGCCTATACTAATTTAAACCCTACGATTCACACCACCCCGTGATGTTTTTCTCACTCCTACTAGTGAATGTAATGTAACACACACCCATACAATGCGCACCACCCTGCGATGTTTTTCAGAAACCTATCCTACATTGCCACACCATGTTCCCTGCCCTGCCCATGCTGACCACCCTTCGGTGCTTTTCTCCATCCTACATTGCCACTCACGGCCTATCCTAATTCAGACCCTCCAATTCACACCACCCCGTGATGTTTTTCTCACTCCTACTAGTGAATGTAATGTAACACACACCCATACAATGCGCACCACCCCGCGATGTTTTTCACAAACCTATCCTACATAGCCACTGCATGTTCCCTGACCTCACCAGGCTGACCACCCGGCGGTGCTTTTCTCGATCCTACATTGCCACTCACTGCCTATCCTAATTCAGACCCTCCGATTCACACAACCCCGTGATGTTTTTCTCGCTCCTACTAGTGAATGTAATGTAACACACACCCATACAATGCGCACCACCCCGAGATGTTTTTCAGAAACGTATCCTACATTGCCACTGCATCTTCCCTGACCTCCCCATGCTGACCACCCCGCGGTGCTTTTCTCCATCCTACATTGCCACTCAATGCCTATCCTAATTCAGACCCTCCGATTCACACCACCCCGTGATGTTTTTCTCACTCCTACTAGTGAATGTAATGTAACACACACCCATACAATGCGCACCACCCCGCGATGTTTTTCAGAAACCTATCCTACATTGCAACTGCATGTTCCCTGCACTCCCCATGCTGACCACCCCGCGGTGCTTTTCTCCATCCTACATTGCCACTCACTGCCTATCCTAATTCAGACTCTCCGATTCACACCACCCCGTGATGATTTTCTCACTCCTACTAGAGAATGTAATGTAACACAAACCCATACAATGCGCACCACCCCGCGATGTTTTTCTCACTCCTACTGGTGAATGTAATGTAACACACCCCCATACAATGCGCACCACCCCCGATGTTTTTCTCACTCCTTCTAGTGAATGTAATGTAACACACCCCCATACAATGCGCACCACCCCCGATGTTTTTCTCACTCCTTCTAGTGAATGTAATGTAACACACACCCATACAATGCGCACCACCCCGCGATGTTTTTCAGAAACCTATCCTACATTGCCAGTGCATGTTCCCTGACGTCCCCATGCTGACCACCCCGCGGTGCTTTTCTCCATCCTACATTGGCACTCACTGCGTATCCTAATTCAAACCCTCAGATTCACACCACCCCGTGACGTTTTTCTCACTCCTACTAGTGAATGTAATGTAACACACACCCATACAATGCGCACCACCCCGTCATGTTTTTCTCACTCCTACTAGTGAATGTAATGTAACACACACCCATACAATGCGCACCACCCCGCGATGTTTTTCTCACTCTTACTAGTGAATGTAATGTAACACACACCCATACAATGCGCACTACCCCGCGATGTTTTTCAGAAACCTATCCTACATTGCCACTGCATGTTCCCTGACCTCCCCATGCTGACCACCGCGCTGTGCTTTTCTCGATCCTACATTGCCACTCACTGCGTATCCTAATTCAGACCCTCCGATTCACACAACCCCGTGATGTTTTTCTCGCTCCTACTAGTGAATGTAATGTAACACACACCCATACAATGCGCACCACCCCACGATGTTTTTTTAGAAACCTATCCTACATTGCCACTGCATCTTCCCTGACCTCCCTATGCTGACCACCCCGCGGTGCTTTTCTCCATCCTACATTGCCACTCACTGCCTATCCTAATTCAGACCCTCCGATTCACACCACCCCGTGATGTTTTTCTCACTCCTACTATTGAATGTAATGTAACACACACCCATACAATGCGCACCACCCCGCGAAGTTTTTCTCAATCCTATTAGTGAATGTAATGTAACACACACCCATACAATGCGCTCCACCCCGCGATGTTTTTCAGAAACCTATCCTACATTGCCACTGCATGTTCCCTGACCTCCCCATGCTGACCACCCCGCGGTGCTTTTTTCCATCCTACATTGCCACTCACTGCCTAACCTAATTCAGACCCTCCGATTCACACATCCCCGTGATGTTTTTCTCACTCCTACTAGTGAATGTAATGTAACACACACCCATACAATGCGCACCACCCCATGATGTTTTTCTCACTCCTACTAGGGAATGTAATGTAACACACACCCATACAATGCGCACCACCCCGTGATGTTTTTCAGAAACCTATCCATCACTGCCACTGCATGTTCCCTGACCTCCCCATGCCGACCACCCCGCGGTGCTTTTCTCCATCCTACATTGCCACTCACGGCCTATACTAATTCAAACCCTACGATTCACACCACCCCGTGATGTTTTTCTCACTCCTACTAGTGAATGTAATGTAACACACACCCATACAATGCGCACCACCCCGAGATGTTTTTCTCACTCCTACTAGTGAATGTAATGTAAGACACACCCCTACAATGCGCACCACCCCACCATGTTTTTCAGAAACCTATTCCTACATTGCCACTGCATGTTCCCTGACCTTCCCATGCTGAAAACCCCGCGGTGCTTTTCTCCATTCTACATTGCCACTCACTGCCTATCCTAACTCAGACCCTCCGATTCACACCACCCCGTGATGTTTTTCTCACTCCTACTAGAGAATGTAATGTAACACACAACCTTACAATGCGCACCACCCCGCGATGTTTTTTAGAAACCTATCCTACATTGCCACTGCATGTTCACTGACCTCCCTATGCTGACCACCCCCGGTGCTTTTCTCCATCCTACATTGCCACTCACTGCCTATCGTAATTCAGACCCTCCGATTCACATCACCCCATGATGTTTTTCTCACTCCTACTAGTGAATGTAATGTAACACACACCCATACAATGCGCACCACCCCGCGATGTTTTTCACAAACCTATCCTACATAGCCACTGCATGTTCCCTGACCTCACCATGCTGACCACCCGGCGGTGCTTTTCTCGATCCTACATTGCCACTCACTGCCTATCCTAATTCAGACCCTCCGATTCACACAACCCCGTGATGTTTTTCTCGCTCCTACTAGTGAATGTAATGTAACACACACCCATACAATGCGCACCACCCCACGATGTTTTTTCAGAAACCTATCCTACATTGCCACTGCATCTTCCCTGACCTCCCCATGCTGACCACCCCGCGGTGCTTTTCTCCATCCTACATTGCCACTCACTGCCTATCCTAATTCAGACCCTCCGATTCACACCACCCCGTGATGTTTTTCTCACTCCTACTAATGAATGTAATGTAACACACACCCATACAATGCGCACCACCCCGCGAAGTTTTTCTCACTCCTATTAGTGAATGTAATGTAACACACCCCCATACAATGCGCACCACCCCCGATGTTTTCTCACTCCTTCTAGTGAATGTAATGTAACACACACCCATACAATGCGCACCACCCCGCGATGTTTTTCAGAAACCTATCCTACATTGCCAGTGCATGTTCCCTGACCTCCCCATGCTGACCACCCCGCGGTGCTTTTCTCCATCCTACATTGCCACTCACTGCGTATCCTAATTCAAACCCTCAGATTCACACCACCCCGTGACGTTTTTGTCACTCCTACTAGTGAATGTAATGTAACACACACCCATACAATGCGGACCACCCCGTGATGTTTTTCTCACTCCTACTAGTGAATGTAATGTAACACACACCCATACAATGCGCACCACCCCGCGATGTTTTTCTCACTCCTACTAGTGAATGTAATGTAACACACACCCATACAATGCGCACCACCCCGCGATGTTTTTCTCACTCTTACTAGTGAATGTAATGTAACACACACCCATACAATGCGCACTACCCCACGATGTTTTTCAGAAACCTATCCTACATTGCCACTGCATGTTCCCTGACCTACCCATGCTGACCACCGCGCTGTGCTTTTCTCGATCCTACATTGCCACTCACTGCCTATCCTAATTCAGACCCTCCGATTCACACAACCCCGTGATGTTTTTCTCGCTCCTACTAGTGAATGTAATGTAACACACACCCATACAATGCTCACCACCCCACGATGTTTTTTCAGAAACCTATCCTACATTGCCACTGCATCTTCCCTGACCTCACCATGCTGACCACCCCGCGGTGCTTTTCTCCATCCTACATTGCCACTCACTGCCTATCCTAATTCAGACCCTCCGATTCACACCACACCGTGATGTTTTTCTCACTCCTACTATTGAATGTAATGTAACACACACCCATACAATGCGCACCACCCCGCGAAGTTTTTCTCAATCCTATTAGTGAATGTAATGTAACACACACCCATACAATGCGCTCCACCCCGCGATGTTTTTCAGAAACCTATCCTACATTGCCACTGCATGTTCCCTGACCTCCCCATGCTGACCACCCCGCGGTGCTTTTTTCCATCCTACATTGCCACTCACTGCCTAAACTAATTCAGACCCTCCGATTCACACATCCCCGTGATGTTTTTCTCACTCCTACTAGTGAATGTAATGTAACACACACCCATACAATGCGCACCACCCCGCGATGTTTTTCAGAAACCTATCCTACATTGCCACTGCATGTTCCCTGCCCTCCCCATGCTGAACACCCTGAGGTGCTTTTCTCCATCCTACATTGCCACTCACTGCCTATCCTAATTCAGACCCTCCGATTCACACCACCCCGTGATGTTTTTCTCACTCCTACTAGTGAATGTAATGTAACACACACCCATACAATGCGCACCACCCCGCGATGTTTTTCTCACTCGTACTAGTGAATGTAATGGAACACACACCCATACAATGCGCACCATCCCCGATGTTTTTCTCACTCCTTCTAGTGAATGTAATGTAACACACACCCATACAATGCGCACCACCCCGCGATGTTTTTCAGAAACCTATCCTACATTGCCAGTGCATGTTCCCTGACCTCCCCATGCTGACCACCACGCGGTGCTTTTCTCCATCCTACATTGCCACTCACTGCGTATCCTAATTCAGACCCTCAGATTCACACCACCCGGTGACGTTTTTCTCACTCCTACTAGTGAATGTAATGTAACACACACCCATACAATGCGCACCACCCCGTGATGTTTTTCTCACTCCTACTAGTGAATGTAATGTAACACAAACCCATACAATGCGCACCACCCCATGATGTTTTTCTCGCTCCTACTAGGGAATGTAATGTAACACACACCCATACAATGCGCACCACCCCGTGATGTTTTTCAGAAACCTATCCATCACTGCCACTGCATGTTCCCTGACCTCCCCATGCCGACCACCCCGCGGTGCTTTTCTCCATCCTACATTGCCACTCACGGCCTATACTAATTCAAACCCTACGATTCACACCACCCCGTGATGTTTTTCTCACTCCTACTAGTGAATGTAATGTAACACACACCCATACAATGCGCACCACCCCGCGATGTTTTTCTCACTCCTACTAGTGAATGTAATGTAAGACACACCCCTACAATGCGCACCACCCCACGATGTTTTTCAGAAACCTATTCCTACATTGCCACTGCATGTTCCCTGACCTTCCCATGCTGAAAACCCCGCGGTGCTTTTCTCCATTCTACATTGCCACTCACTGCCTATCCTAACTCAGACCCTCCGATTCACACCACCCCGTGATGTTTTTCTCACTCCTACTAGAGAATGTAATGTAACACACAACCGTACAATGCGCACCACCCCGCGATGTTTTTCAGAAACCTATCCTACATTGCCACTGCATGTTCACTGACCTCCCTATGCTGACCACCGCCGGTGCTTTTCTCCATCCTACATTGCCACTCACTGCCTATCCTAATTCAGACCCTCCGATTCACACCACCCCGTGATGTTTTTCTCACTTGGACTAGTGAATGTAATGTAACACACACCCATACAATGCGCACCACCCCACGATGTTTTTCAGAAACCTATCCTACATTGCCACTGCATGTTCCCTGACCTCCCCGTGCTGTCCACCCCGCGGTGCTTTTCTCCATCCTACATTGCCACTCACTGCCTATCCTAATTCAGACCCTCCGATTCACACAACCCCGTGATGTTTTTCTCACTCCTACAAGTGAATGTAATGTAACACACACCCATACAATGCGCACCACCCCGCGATGTTTTTCAGAAACCTATCCTACATTGCCATTGCATGTTCCCTGACCTCCCAAAGCTGACCACCCTGCGGTGCTTTTCTCCATCCTACATTGCCACTCACTGCCTATCCTAATTCAGACCCTCCGATTCACACCACCTCGTGATGTTTTTCTAACTCCTACTAGTGAATGTAATGTAACACACACCCATACAATGCGCAACACCCCGCGATGTTTTTCCGAAACCTATCCTACATTGCCACTGCATGTTCCCTGCCCTCCCAATGCTGACCACCCCGCGGTGCTTTTCTCCATCCTACATTGCCACTCACTGCCTATCCTAATTCAGACCCTCCGATTCACACCACCCCGTGATGTTTTTCTCACTCCTACTAGTGAATGTAATGTAGCACAAACCCATACAATGCGAACCACCCCGTGATGTTTTTCTCACTCCTACTAGTGAATGTAATGTAACACACACGCATACAATGCGCACCACCCCGTGATGTTTTTCTCACTCCTACTAGTGAATGTAATGTAACACACACCCATACAATGCGCACCACCCCGTGATGTTTTTCTCACTCCTACTAGGGAATGTAATGTAACAGACACACATACAATGCGCACCACCCCGCGATGTTTTTCAGAAACCTAAACTGCATTGCCACTGCATTTTCCCTGACCTCCCCATGCTGACCACACCCCGGTGCTTTTCTCCATCCTACATTGCCACTAAATGCCTATCCTAATTCAGACCCTCCAATTCACACCACCCCATGATGTTTTTCTCACTCCTACTAGTGAATGTAATGTAACACACACCCAGACAATGCGTACCACCCCGCGATGTTTTTCAGAATCCTATCCTACATTGCCACTGCATGTTCCCTGACCTCCCCAAGCTGACCACCCCGCGGTGCTTTTCTCCATCCTACATTGCCACGCACTGCCTATCCTAATGCAGACCCTCCGATTCACACCACCCCGTGATGTTTTTCTCACTCCTACTAGTGAATGTAATGTAACACACACCGATACAATGCGCACCACCCCGTGATGTTTTTCTCACTCCTACTAGTGAATGTAATGTAACACACAAACATACAATGCGCACCACCCCGCGATGTTTTTCAGAAACCTATCCTACATTGCCACTGCATGTTCACTGACCTCCCTATGCTGACCCCCCCCCGTGCTTTTCTCCATCCTACATTGCCACTCACTGCCTATCCTAATTCAGACCCTCCGATTCACACCACCCCGTGATGTTTTTCTCACTCCTACTAGTGAATGTAATGTAACACACACCCATACAATGCGCACCACCCCGCGATGTTTTTCACAAACCTATCCTACATAGCCACTGCATGTTCCCTGACCTCACCATGCTGACCACCCGGCGGTGCTTTTCTCGATCCTACATTGCCACTCACTGCCTATCCTAATTCAGACCCTCCGATTCACACAACCCCGTGATGTTTTTCTCGCTCCTACTAGTGAATGTAATGTAACACACACCCATACAATGCGCACCACCCCGAGATGTTTTTCAGAAACGTATCCTACATTGCCACTGCATCTTCCCTGACCTCCCCATGCTGACCACCCCGCGGTGCTTTTCTCCATCCTACATTGCCACTCACTGCCTATCCTAATTCAGACCCTCCGATTCACACCACCCCGTGATGTTTTTCTCACTCCTACTAGTGAATGTAATGTAACACACACCCATACAATGCGCACCACCCCGCGATGTTTTTCAGAAACCTATCCTACATTGCCACTGCATGTTCCCTGACCTCCCCGTGCTGTCCACCCCGCGGTGCTTTTCTCCATCCTACATTGCCACTCACTGCCTATCCTAATTCAGACCCTCCGATTCACACCACCCCGTGATGTTTTTCTCACTCCTACTAGAGAATGTAATGTAACACAAACCCATACAATGCGCACCACCCCGCGATGTTTTTCTCACTCCTACTGGTGAATGTAATGTAACACACCCCCATACAATGCGCACCACCCCCGATGTTTTTCTCACTACTTCTAGTGAATGTAATGTAACACACACCCATACAATGCGCACCACCCCGCGATGTTTTTCAGAAACCTATCCTACATTGCCAGTGCATGTTCCCTGACCTCCCCATGCTGACCACCCCGCGGTGCTTTTCTCCATCCTACATTGCCACTCAATGCGTATCCTAATTCAAACCCTCAGATTCACACCACCCCGTGACGTTTTTCTCACTCCTACTAGTGAATGTAATGTAAAACACACCCATACAATGCGCACCACCCCGTGATGTTTTTCTCACTCCTACTAGTGAATGTAATGTAACACACACCCATACAATGCGCACCACCCCGCGATGTTTTTCTCACTCCTACTAGTGAATGTAATGTAACACACACCCATACAATGCGCACCACCCCGCGATGTTTTTCTCACTCTTACTAGTGAATGTAATGTAACACACACCCATACAATGCGCACTACCCCGCGATGTTTTTCAGAAACCTATCCTACATTGCCACTGCATGTTGCCTGACCTCCCCATGCTGACCACCGCGCTGTGCTTTTCTCGATCCTACATTGCCACTCACTGCCTATCCTAATTCAGACCCTCCGATTCACACAACCCCGTGATGTTTTTCTCGCTCCTACTAGTGAATGTAATGTAACACACACCCATACAATGCGCACCACCCCACGATGTTTTTTCAGAAACCTATCCTACATTGCCACTGCATCTTCCCTGACCTCCCCATGCTGACCACCCCGCGGTGCTTTTCTCCATCCTACATTGCCACTCACTGCCTATCCTAATTCAGACCCTCCGATTCACACCACCCCGTGATGTTTTTCTCACTCCTACTATTGAATGTAATGTAACACACACCCATACAATGCGCACCACCCCGCGAAGTTTTTCTCAATCCTATTAGTGAATGTAATGTAACACACACCCATACAATGCGCTCCACCCCGCGATGTTTTTCAGAAACCTATCCTACATTGCCACTGCATGTTCACTGACCTCCCTATGCTGACCACCCCGCGGTGCTTTTCTCCATCCTACATTGGCACTCACTGCGTATCCTAATTCAAACCCTCAGATTCACACCACCCCGTGACGTTTTTCTCACTCCTACTAGTGAATGTAATGTAACACACACCCATACAATGCGCACCACCCCGTCATGTTTTTCTCACTCCTACTAGTGAATGTAATGTAACACACACCCATACAATGCGCACCACCCCGCGATGTTTTTCTCACTCTTACTAGTGAATGTAATGTAACACACACCCATACAATGCGCACTACCCCGCGATGTTTTTCAGAAACCTATCCTACATTGCCACTGCATGTTCCCTGACCTCCCCATGCTGACCACCGCGCTGTGCTTTTCTCGATCCTACATTGCCACTCACTGCGTATCCTAATTCAGACCCTCCGATTCACACAACCCCGTGATGTTTTTCTCGCTCCTACTAGTGAATGTAATGTAACACACACCCATACAATGCGCACCACCCCACGATGTTTTTTTAGAAACCTATCCTACATTGCCACTGCATCTTCCCTGACCTCCCCATGCTGACCACCCCGCGGTGCTTTTCTCCATCCTACATTGCCACTCACTGCCTATCCTAATTCAGACCCTCCGATTCACACCACCCCGTGATGTTTTTCTCACTCCTACTATTGAATGTAATGTAACACACACCCATACAATGCGCACCACCCCGCGAAGTTTTTCTCAATCCTATTAGTGAATGTAATGTAACACACACCCATACAATGCGCTCCACCCCGCGATGTTTTTCAGAAACCTATCCTACATTGCCACTGCATGTTCCCTGACCTCCCCATGCTGACCACCCCGCGGTGCTTTTTTCCATCCTACATTGCCACTCACTGCCTAACCTAATTCAGACCCTCCGATTCACACATCCCCGTGATGTTTTTCTCACTCCTACTAGTGAATGTAATGTAACACACACCCATACAATGCGCACCACCCCATGATGTTTTTCTCACTCCTACTAGGGAATGTAATGTAACACACACCCATACAATGCGCACCACCCCGTGATGTTTTTCAGAAACCTATCCATCACTGCCACTGCATGTTCCCTGACCTCCCCATGCCGACCACCCCGCGGTGCTTTTCTCCATCCTACATTGCCACTCACGGCCTATACTAATTCAAACCCTACGATTCACACCACCCCGTGATGTTTTTCTCACTCCTACTAGTGAATGTAATGTAAGACACACCCCTACAATGCGCACCACCCCACCATGTTTTTCAGAAACCTATTCCTACATTGCCACTGCATGTTCCCTGACCTTCCCATGCTGAAAACCCCGCGGTGCTTTTCTCCATTCTACATTGCCACTCACTGCCTATCCTAACTCAGACCCTCCGATTCACACCACCCCGTGATGTTTTTCTCACTCCTACTAGAGAATGTAATGTAACACACAACCTTACAATGCGCACCACCCCGCGATGTTTTTTAGAAACCTATCCTACATTGCCACTGCATGTTCACTGACCTCCCTATGCTGACCACCCCCGGTGCTTTTCTCCATCCTACATTGCCACTCACTGCCTATCCTAATTCAGACCCTCCGATTCACATCACCCCATGATGTTTTTCTCACTCCTACTAGTGAATGTAATGTAACACACACCCATACAATGCGCACCACCCCGCGATGTTTTTCACAAACCTATCCTACATAGCCACTGCATGTTCCCTGACCTCACCATGCTGACCACCCGGCGGTGCTTTTCTCGATCCTACATTGCCACTCACTGCCTATCCTAATTCAGACCCTCCGATTCACACAACCCCGTGATGTTTTTCTCGCTCCTACTAGTGAATGTAATGTAACACACACCCATACAATGCGCACCACCCCACGATGTTTTTTCAGAAACCTATCCTACATTGCCACTGCATCTTCCCTGACCTCCCCATGCTGACCACCCCGCGGTGCTTTTCTCCATCCTACATTGCCACTCACTGCCTATCCTAATTCAGACCCTCCGATTCACACCACCCCGTGATGTTTTTCTCACTCCTACTAATGAATGTAATGTAACACACACCCATACAATGCGCACCACCCCGCGAAGTTTTTCTCACTCCTATTAGTGAATGTAATGTAACACACACCCATACAATGCGCACCACCCCGCGATGTTTTTCAGAAACCTATCCTACATTGCCATTGCATGTTCCCTGACCTCCCCATGCTGACCACACCGCGGTGCTTTTTTCCATCCTACATTGCCACTCACTGCCTATCCTAATTCAGACCCTCCGATTCACACATCCCCTTGATGTTTTTCTCACTCCTACTAGTGAATGTAATGTAACACACACCCATACAATGCGCACCACCCCGCGATGTTTTTCAGAAACCTATCCTACATTGGAACTGCATGTTCCCTGCCCTCCCCATGCTGACCACCCCGCGGTGCTTTTCTCCATCCTACATTGCCACTCACTGCCTATCCTAATTCAGACCCTCCGATTCACACCACCCCGTGATGTTTTTCTCACTCCTACTAGAGAATGTAATGTAACACAAACCCATACAATGCGCACCACCCCGCGATGTTTTTCTCACTCCTACTGGTGAATGTAATGTAACACACCCCCATACAATGCGCACCACCCCCGATGTTTTTCTCACTCCTTCTAGTGAATGTAATGTAACACACACCCATACAATGCGCACCACCCCGCGATGTTTTTCAGAAACCTATCCTACATTGCCAGTGCATGTTCCCTGACCTCCCCATGCTGACCACCCCGCGGTGCTTTTCTCCATCCTACATTGCCACTCACTGCGTATCCTAATTCAAACCCTCAGATTCACACCACCCCGTGACGTTTTTCTCACTCCTACTAGTGAATGTAATGTAACACACACCCATACAATGCGGACCACCCCGTGATGTTTTTCTCACTCCTACTAGTGAATGTAATGTAACACACACCCATACAATGCGCACCACCCCGCGATGTTTTTCTCACTCCTACTAGTGAATGTAATGTAACACACACCCATACAATGCGCACCACCCCGCGATGTTTTTCTCACTCTTACTAGTGAATGTAATGTAACACACACCCATACAATGCGCACTACCCCACGATGTTTTTCAGAAACCTATCCTACATTGCCACTGCATGTTCCCTGACCTACCCATGCTGACCACCGCGCTGTGCTTTTCTCGATCCTACATTGCCACTCACTGCCTATCCTAATTCAGACCCTCCGATTCACACAACCCCGTGATGTTTTTCTCGCTCCTACTAGTGAATGTAATGTAACACACACCCATACAATGCTCACCACCCCACGATGTTTTTTCAGAAACCTATCCTACATTGCCACTGCATCTTCCCTGACCTCACCATGCTGACCACCCCGCGGTGCTTTTCTCCATCCTACATTGCCACTCACTGCCTATCCTAATTCAGACCCTCCGATTCACACCACACCGTGATGTTTTTCTCACTCCTACTATTGAATGTAATGTAACACACACCCATACAATGCGCACCACCCCGCGAAGTTTTTCTCAATCCTATTAGTGAATGTAATGTAACACACACCCATACAATGCGCTCCACCCCGCGATGTTTTTCAGAAACCTATCCTACATTGCCACTGCATGTTCCCTGACCTCCCCATGCTGACCACCCCGCGGTGCTTTTTTCCATCCTACATTGCCACTCACTGCCTAAACTAATTCAGACCCTCCGATTCACACATCCCCGTGATGTTTTTCTCACTCCTACTAGTGAATGTAATGTAACACACACCCATACAATGCGCACCACCCCGCGATGTTTTTCAGAAACCTATCCTACATTGCCACTGCATGTTCCCTGCCCTCCCCATGCTGAACACCCTGAGGTGCTTTTCTCCATCCTACATTGCCACTCACTGCCTATCCTAATTCAGACCCTCCGATTCACACCACCCCGTGATGTTTTTCTCACTCCTACTAGTGAATGTAATGTAACACACACCCATACAATGCGCACCACCCCGCGATGTTTTTCTCACTCGTACTAGTGAATGTAATGGAACACACACCCATACAATGCGCACCACCCCCGATGTTTTTCTCACTCCTTCTAGTGAATGTAATGTAACACACACCCATACAATGCGCACCACCCCGCGATGTTTTTCAGAAACCTATCCTACATTGCCAGTGCATGTTCCCTGACCTCCCCATGCTGACCACCACGCGGTGCTTTTCTCCATCCTACATTGCCACTCACTGCGTATCCTAATTCAGACCCTCAGATTCACACCACCCGGTGACGTTTTTCTCACTCCTACTAGTGAATGTAATGTAACACACACCCATACAATGCGCACCACCCCGTGATGTTTTTCTCACTCCTACTAGTGAATGTAATGTAACACAAACCCATACAATGCGCACCACCCCATGATGTTTTTCTCGCTCCTACTAGGGAATGTAATGTAACACACACCCATACAATGCGCACCACCCCGTGATGTTTTTCAGAAACCTATCCATCACTGCCACTGCATGTTCCCTGACCTCCCCATGCCGACCACCCCGCGGTGCTTTTCTCCATCCTACATTGCCACTCACGGCCTATACTAATTCAAACCCTACGATTCACACCACCCCGTGATGTTTTTCTCACTCCTACTAGTGAATGTAATGTAACACACACCCATACAATGCGCACCACCCCGCGATGTTTTTCTCACTCCTACTAGTGAATGTAATGTAAGACACACCCCTACAATGCGCACCACCCCACGATGTTTTTCAGAAACCTATTCCTACATTGCCACTGCATGTTCCCTGACCTTCCCATGCTGAAAACCCCGCGGTGCTTTTCTCCATTCTACATTGCCACTCACTGCCTATCCTAACTCAGACCCTCCGATTCACACCACCCCGTGATGTTTTTCTCACTCCTACTAGAGAATGTAATGTAACACACAACCGTACAATGCGCACCACCCCGCGATGTTTTTCAGAAACCTATCCTACATTGCCACTGCATGTTCACTGACCTCCCTATGCTGACCACCGCCGGTGCTTTTCTCCATCCTACATTGCCACTCACTGCCTATCCTAATTCAGACCCTCCGATTCACACCACCCCGTGATGTTTTTCTCACTTGGACTAGTGAATGTAATGTAACACACACCCATACAATGCCCACCACCCCACGATGTTTTTCAGAAACCTATCCTACATTGCCACTGCATGTTCCCTGACCTCCCCGTGCTGTCCACCCCGCGGTGCTTTTCTCCATCCTACATTGCCACTCACTGCCTATCCTAATTCAGACCCTCCGATTCACACAACCCCGTGATGTTTTTCTCACTCCTACAAGTGAATGTAATGTAACACACACCCATACAATGCGCACCACCCCGCGATGTTTTTCAGAAACCTATCCTACATTGCCATTGCATGTTCCCTGACCTCCCAAAGCTGACCACCCTGCGGTGCTTTTCTCCATCCTACATTGCCACTCACTGCCTATCCTAATTCAGACCCTCCGATTCACACCACCTCGTGATGTTTTTCTAACTCCTACTAGTGAATGTAATGTAACACACACCCATACAATGCGCAACACCCCGCGATGTTTTTCCGAAACCTATCCTACATTGCCACTGCATGTTCCCTGCCCTCCCAATGCTGACCACCCCGCGGTGCTTTTCTCCATCCTACATTGCCACTCACTGCCTATCCTAATTCAGACCCTCCGATTCACACCACCCCGTGATGTTTTTCTCACTCCTACTAGTGAATGTAATGTAGCACAAACCCATACAATGCGAACCACCCCGTGATGTTTTTCTCACTCCTACTAGTGAATGTAATGTAACACACACGCATACAATGCGCACCACCCCGTGATGTTTTTCTCACTCCTACTAGTGAATGTAATGTAACACACACCCATACAATGCGCACCACCCCGTGATGTTTTTCTCACTCCTACTAGGGAATGTAATGTAACAGACACACATACAATGCGCACCACCCCGCGATGTTTTTCAGAAACCTAAACTGCATTGCCACTGCATTTTCCCTGACCTCCCCATGCTGACCACACCCCGGTGCTTTTCTCCATCCTACATTGCCACTAAATGCCTATCCTAATTCAGACCCTCCAATTCACACCACCCCATGATGTTTTTCTCACTCCTACTAGTGAATGTAATGTAACACACACCCAGACAATGCGTACCACCCCGCGATGTTTTTCAGAATCCTATCCTACATTGCCACTGCATGTTCCCTGACCTCCCCAAGCTGACCACCCCGCGGTGCTTTTCTCCATCCTACATTGCCACGCACTGCCTATCCTAATGCAGACCCTCCGATTCACACCACCCCGTGATGTTTTTCTCACTCCTACTAGTGAATGTAATGTAACACACACCCATACAATGCGCACCACCCCGTGATGTATTTCTCACTCCTACTAGTGAATGTAATGTAACACACAAACATACAATGCGCACCACCCCGCGATGTTTTTCAGAAACCTATCCTACATTGCCACTGCATGTTCACTGACCTCCCTATGCTGACCCCCCCCGTGCTTTTCTCCATCCTACATTGCCACTCACTGCCTATCCTAATTCAGACCCTCCGATTCACACCACCCCGTGATGTTTTTCTCACTCCTACTAGTGAATGTAATGTAACACACACCCATACAATGCGCACCACCCCGCGATGTTTTTCACAAACCTATCCTACATAGCCACTGCATGTTCCCTGACCTCACCATGCTGACCACCCGGCGGTGCTTTTCTCGATCCTACATTGCCACTCACTGCCTATCCTAATTCAGACCCTCCGATTCACACAACCCCGTGATGTTTTTCTTGCTCCTACTAGTGAATGTAATGTAACACACACCCATACAATGCGCACCACCCCGAGATGTTTTTCAGAAACGTATCCTACATTGCCACTGCATCTTCCCTGACCTCCCCATGCTGACCACCCCGCGGTGCTTTTCTCCATCCTACATTGCCACTCACTGCCTATCCTAATTCAGACCCTCCGATTCACACCACCCCGTGATGTTTTTCTCACTCCTACTAGTGAATGTAATGTAACACACACCCATACAATGCGCACCACCCCGCGATGTTTTTCAGAAACCTATCCTACATTGCCACTGCATGTTCCCTGACCTCCCCGTGCTGTCCACCCCGCGGTGCTTTTCTCCATCCTACATTGCCACTCACTGCCTATCCTAATTCAGACCCTCCGATTCACACCACCCCGTGATGTTTTTCTCACTCCTACTAGAGAATGTAATGTAACACAAACCCATACAATGCGCACCACCCCGCGATGTTTTTCTCACTCCTACTGGTGAATGTAATGTAACACACCCCCATACAATGCGCACCACCCCCGATGTTTTTCTCACTACTTCTAGTGAATGTAATGTAACACACACCCATACAATGCGCACCACCCCGCGATGTTTTTCAGAAACCTATCCTACATTGCCAGTGCATGTTCCCTGACCTCCCCATGCTGACCACCCCGCGGTGCTTTTCTCCATCCTACATTGCCACTCAATGCGTATCCTAATTCAAACCCTCAGATTCACACCACCCCGTGACGTTTTTCTCACTCCTACTAGTGAATGTAATGTAAAACACACCCATACAATGCGCACCACCCCGTGATGTTTTTCTCACTCCTACTAGTGAATGTAATGTAACACACACCCATACAATGCGCACCACCCCGCGATGTTTTTCTCACTCCTACTAGTGAATGTAATGTAACACACACCCATACAATGCGCACCACCCCGCGATGTTTTTCTCACTCTTACTAGTGAATGTAATGTAACACACACCCATACAATGCGCACTACCCCGCGATGTTTTTCAGAAACCTATCCTACATTGCCACTGCATGTTGCCTGACCTCCCCATGCTGACCACCGCGCTGTGCTTTTCTCGATCCTACATTGCCACTCACTGCCTATCCTAATTCAGACCCTCCGATTCACACAACCCCGTGATGTTTTTCTCGCTCCTACTAGTGAATGTAATGTAACACACACCCATACAATGCGCACCACCCCACGATGTTTTTTCAGAAACCTATCCTACATTGCCACTGCATCTTCCCTGACCTCCCCATGCTGACCACCCCGCGGTGCTTTTCTCCATCCTACATTGCCACTCACTGCCTATCCTAATTCAGACCCTCCGATTCACACCACCCCGTGATGTTTTTCTCACTCCTACTATTGAATGTAATGTAACACACACCCATACAATGCGCACCACCCCGCGAAGTTTTTCTCAATCCTATTAGTGAATGTAATGTAACACACACCCATACAATGCGCTCCACCCCGCGATGTTTTTCAGAAACCTATCCTACATTGCCACTGCATGTTCACTGACCTCCCTATGCTGACCACCCCCGGTGCTTTTCTCCATCCTACATTGCCACTCACTGCCTATCCTAATTCAGACCCTCCGATTCACACCACCCCGTGATGTTTTTCTCATTTGGACTAGTGAATGTAATGTTACGCACACCCATACAATGCGCACCACCCCACGATGTTTTTCAGAAACCTATCCTACATTGCCACTGCATGTTCCCTGACCTCCCCGTGCTGTCCACCCCGCGGTGCTTTTCTCCATCCTACATTGCCACTCACTGCCTATCCTAATTCAGACCTTCCGATTCACACCACCCTGTGATTTTTTTCTCACTCCTACTAGTGAATGTAATGTAACACACACCCATACTATGCCCACGACCCTGAGATGTTTTTCTCACTCCTACTAGTGAATATAAGGTAACACACACCCATACTATGCGCACACCCCTCGATGTTTTTCAGAAACCTATCCTACATTGCCACGGAATGTTCCCTGACCTCCCCATGCTGACCACCCCGTGGTGCTTTTCTCCTTCCTACATTGCCACTCATTGCCTATCCTAATTCAGACACTCCGATTCACACCACTCCGTGATGTTTTTCTCACTCCTACTAGTGAATGTATTGTAACACACACCCATACAATGCGCACCATCCCGCGATGTTTTTCAGAAACCTATCCTACATTGCCACTGCATTTTCCCTGACCTCACCATGCTGACCTCCCCGCCGTGCTTTTCTCCATCCTACATTGCCACTCAATGCCTATCGTAATTCAGACCCTCCGATTCACACTACCCCGTGATGTTTTTCTCACTCCTACTAGTGAATATAATGTAACACACACCCATGCAATGCGCACCACCCCGCGAAGTTTTTCTCACTCCCATTAGTGAATGTAATGTAACACACACCCATACAATGCGCACCACCCCGCGATGTTTTTCAGAAACCTATCCTACATTGCCATTGCATGTTCCCTGACCTCCCCATGCTGACCAGCACGCGGTACTTTTTTCCATCCTACAGTGCCACTCACTGCCTATCCTAATTCAGACCCTCCGATTCACACATCCCCGTGATGTTTTTCTCACTCCTACTAGTGAATGTAATGTAACACACACCCATACAATGCGCACCACCCCGTGATGTTTTTCTCTCCCCTACTAGTGAATGTAATGTAACACACACCCATACAATGCGCACCACCCCGTGATGTTTTCTCACTCCTACTAGGGAATGTAATGTAACACACACCCATACAATGCGCACCACCCCGCGATGTTTTTCAGAAACCTATCCTACATTGCCACTGCATGTTCCCTGACCTCCCAAAGCTGACCACCCTGCGGTGCTTTTCTCCATCCTACATTGCCACTCACTGCCTATCCTAATTCAGACCCTCCGATTCACACCACCTCGTGATGTTTTTCTCACTCCTACTAGTGAATGTAATGTAACACACACCCATACAATGCGCAACACCCCGCGATGTTTTTCCGAAACCTATCCTACATTGCCACTGCATGTTCCCTGCCCTCCCCATGCTGACCACCCCGCGGTGCTTTTCTCCATCTTACATTGCCACTCACTGCCTATCCTAATTCAGACCCTCCGATTCACACCACCCCGTGATGTTTTTCTCACTCCTACTAGTGAATGTAATGTAGCACAAACCCATACAATGCGAACCACCCCGTGATGTTTTTCTCACTCCTACTAGTGAATGTAATGTAACCACACCCATACAATGCGCACCACCCCGTGATGTTTTTCTCACTCCTACTAGGGAATGTAATGTAACAGACACACATACAATGCGCACCACCCCGCGATGTTTTTCAGAAACCTATCCTGCATTGCCACTGCATGTTCCCTGACCTCCCCATGCTGACCACACCGCGGTGCTTTTCTCCATCCTACATTGCCACTAAATGCCTATCCTAATTCAGACCCTCCAATTCACACCACCCCATGATGTTTTTCTCACTCCTACTAGTGAATGTAATGTAACACACACCCATACAATGCGCACCACCCCGCGATGTTTTTCAGAATCCTATCCTACATTGCCACTGCATGTTCCCTGACCTCCCCAAGCTGACCACCCCGCGGTGCTTTTCTCCATCCTACATTGCCACGCACTGCCTATCCTAATGCAGACCCTCCGATTCACACCACCCCGTGATGTTTTTCTCACTATTACTAGTGAATGTAATGTAACACACACCCATACAATGCGCACCACCCCGTGATGTTTTTCTCACTCCTACTAGTGAATGTAATGTAACACACAAACATACAATGCGCACCACCCCGCGATGTTTTTCAGAAACCTATCCTGCATTGCCACTGCATGTTCCCTGACCTCCCCATGCTGACCACCCCGCGGTGCTTTTCTCCATCCTACATTGCCACTAACTGCCTATCTTAATTCAGACCCTCGTATTCACACCACCCCATGATGTTTTTCTCACTCCTACTAGTGAATGTAATGTAAAACACACCCATATAATGCGCACCACCCCGCGTTGTTTTTCCGAAACCTATCCTACATTGCCACTGCATGTTCCCTGACCTCCCCAAGCTGACCACCCCACGGTGCTTTTCTCCATCCTACATTGCCACGCACTGCCTATCCTAATGCAGACCCTACGATTCACACCACACCGTGATGTTTTTCTCATTCCTACTAGTGAATGTAATGTAAGACACACCCATACAATGCGCACCACCCCGCGATGTTTTTCAGAAACCTATCCTACATTGCCACTGCATGTTCCCTGACCTCCCCATGCTGACCACCCCGCGGTGCTTTTCTCGATCCTACATTGCCACTCACTGCCTATCCTAATTCAGACTCTCCGATTCACACAACCCATGATGTTTTTCTCGCTCCTACTAGTGAATGTAAGGTCACACACACCCATACAATGCGCACCACCCCGCGATGTTTTTCAGAAACCTATCCTACATTGCCACAGCATGTTCCCTGCCCTCCCCATGCTGACCACCCTGCGGTGCTTTTCTCCATCCTACATTGCCACTCACTGCCTATCCTAATTCAGACCGTCCGATTCACACCACCCCGTGATGTTTTTCTCACTCCTACTAGTGAATGTAATGTAACACACACCCATACAATGCACACCACCCCGCGATGTTTTACTCACTCGTACTAGTGAATGTAATGGAACACACACCCATACAATGCGCACCACCTCCGATGTTTTTCTCACTCCTTCTAGTGAATGTAATGTAACACACACCCATACAATGCCCACCACCCCGCGATGTTTTTCAGAAACCTATCCTACATTGCCACTGCATGTTCCCTGACCTCCCCATGCTGACCACCTTGCGGTGCTTTTCTCCATCCTACATTGCCACTCACGGCCTATCCTAATTCAGACCCTCCGATTCACACCACCCCGTGATGTTTTTCTCACTCCTACTAGTGAATGTAATGTAACACACACCCATACAATGCGCACCACCCCGCGATGTTTTTCAGAAACCTATCCTACATTGCCACTGCATGTTCCCTGACCTCCCCATGCTGGCCACCCCGCGGTGCTTTTCTCGATCCTACATTGCCACTCACTGCCTATCCTAATTCAGACCCTCCGATTCACACCACCCCGTGATGTTTTTCTCGCTCCTACTAATGAATGTAATGTAACACACACCCATACAATGCGCACCACCCCGAGATGTTTTTCAGAAACCTATCCTACATTGCCACTGCATCTTCCCTGACCTCCCCATGCTGACCACCCCGCGGTGCTTTTCTCCATCCTACATTGCCACTCACTGCCTATCCTAATTCAGACCCTCCAATTCACACCACCCCGTGATGTTTTTCTCACTCCTACTAGTGAATGTAATGTAACACACACCCATACAAAGCGCACCACCCCGCGATGTTTTTCAGAAACCTATCCTACATTGCAACTGCATGTTCCCTGCCCTCCCCATGCTGACCACCCCGCGGTGCTTTTCTCCATCCTACATTGCCACTCACTGCCTATCCTAATTCAGACCCTCCGATTCACAAAACCCCGTGATGTTTTTCTCACTCCTACTAGTGAATGTAATGTAACACACACCCATACAAGGCGCACCACACCGTGATGTTTTTTTCACTCCTACTAGTGAATGTAATGTAACACACAAACATACAATGCGCACCACCCCGCGATGTTTTTCAGAAACCTATCCTGCATTGCCACTGCATGTTCCCTGACCTCCCCATGCTGACCAAACCGCGGTGCTTTTCTCCATCCTACATTGCCACTAACTGCCTATCGTAATTCAGACCCTCCTATTCACACCACCCCATGATGTTTTTCTCACTCCTACTAGTGAATGTAATGTAAAACACACCCATATAATGCGCACCACCCCGCGATGTTTTTCCGAAACCTATCCTACATTGCCACTGCATGTTCCCGGACCTCCCCAAGCTGACCACCCCGCGGTGCTTTTCACCATCCTACATTGCCACGCACTGCCTATCCTAATGCAGACCCTCCGATTCACACCACGCCGTGATGTTTTTCTAATCCTACTAGTGAATGTAATGTAAGACACACCCCTACAATGCGCATCACCCCACGATGTTTTTCAGAAACCTATTCCTACATTGCCACTGGATGTTCCCTGACCTCCCCATGCTGACCACCCCATGGTGCTTTTCTCCATCCTACATTGCAACTCACTGCCTATCCTAATTCAGACCCTCCGATTCACACCACCACGTGATGTTTTTCTCACTCCTACTAGTGAAGGTCATGTAACACACACCCATACAATGCGCACTACCCCGCAATGTTTTTCTCACTCCTACTAGTGAATGTAATGTAACACACACCCATACAATGCGCACCACCCCGCGATGTTTTTCAGAAACCTATCCTACATTGCCACTGCATGTTCCCTGACCTCCCCATGCTGACCACCCCGCGGTGCTTTTCTCGATCCTACATTGCCACTCACTGCCTATCCTAATTCAGACCCTCCGATTCACACAACCCCGTGATGTTTTTCTCGCTCCTACTAGTGAATGTAATGTAACACACACCCATACATTGGGCACCACCCAGCGAAGTTTTTCTCACTCCTATTAATGAATGTAATGTAACACACACCCATACAATGCTCACCACCCCGCGATGTTTTTCAGAAACCTATGCCACATTGCCACTGAATTTTCCCTGACCTCCCCATGCTGACCACCCCGCGGTGCTTTTCTCCATCCTAAATTGCCACTCACTGCTTATCCTAATTCAGACCCTCCGATTCACACCACCCCGTGATGTTTTTCTCACTCCTACTAGTGAATGTAATGTAACACACACCCATACAATGCGCACCACCCCGCGATGTTTTCTCACTCTTACTAGTGAATGTAATGTAACACACACCCATACAATGCGCACCACCCCGCGATGTTTTTCAGAAACCTATCCTACATTGCCACTGCATGTTCCCTGACCTCCCCATGCTGACCACCCCGCGGTGCTTTTCTCGATCCTACATTGCCACTCACTGCCTATCCTAATTCAGACCCTCCGATTCACACAACCCCGTGATGTTTTTCTCGCTCCTACTAGTGAATGTAATGTAACACACACCCATACAATGCGCACCACCCCACGATATTTTTTCAGAAACCTATCCTACATTGCCACTGCATCTTCCCTGACCTCCCCATGCTGACCACCCCGCGGTGCTTTTCTCCATCCTACATTGCCACTCACTGCCTATCCTAATTCAGACCCTCCGATTCACACCACCCCGTGATGTTTTTCTCACTCCTACTAGTGAATGTAATGTAACACACACCCATACAATGCGCACCACCCCGCGAAATTTCTCTCACTCCTATTAGTGAATGTAATGTAACACACACCAATACAATGCGCTCCATCCCTTGATGTTTTTCAGAAACCTATCCTACATTGCCACTGCATGTTCCCTGACCTCCCCATGCTGACCACCCCGCGGTGCTTTTTTCCATCCTACATTGCCACTCACTGCCTATCCTAATTCAGACCCTCCGATTCACACATCCCCGTGATGTTTTTCTCACTCCTACTCGTGAATGTAATGTAACACACACCCATACAATGCGCACCACCCCGCGATATTTTTCAGAAACCTATCCTACATTGCCACTTCATGTTCCCTGCCCTCCCCATGCTGACCACCCTGCGGTGCTTTTCTCCATCCTACATTGCCACTCACTGCCTATCCTAATTCAGACCCTCCGGTTCACACCACCCCGTGATGTTTTTCTCACTCCTACTAGTGAATGTAATGTAACACACACCCATACAATGCGCACCACCCCGCGATGTTTTACTCACTCGTACTAGTGAATGTAATGGAACACACAACCATACAATGCGCACCACCCCCGATGTTTTTCTCACTCCTTCTAGTGAATGTAATGTAACACACACCCATACAATGCGCACCACCCCGCGATGTTTTTCAGAAACCTATCCTACATTGCCAGTGCATGTTCCCTGAGCTCCCCATGCTGACCACCACGCGGTGCTTTTCTCCATCCTACATTGCCACTCACTGTCTATCCTAATTCAGACCCTCAGATTCACACCACCCCGTGACGTTTTTCTCACTCCTACTAGTGAATGTAATGTAACACACACCCATTAAATGCGCACCACCCCGCGATGTTTTTCTCACTCCTACTAGTGAAGGTAATGTAACACACACCCATACAATGCGCACCACCCCGTGATGTTTTTCTCACTCCTACTAGGGAATGTAATGTAACACACACCCATACAATGCGCACCACCCCGTGATGTTTTTCAGAAACCTATCCAGCACTGCCACTGCATGTTCCCTGACCTCGCCATGCCGACCACCCTGGGGTGCTTTTCTCCATCCTACATTGCCACTCACGGCCTATACTAATTCAAACCCTACGATTCACACCACCCCGTGATGTTTTTCTCACTCCTACTTGTGAATGTAATGTAACACACACCCATACAATGCGCACCACCCCGCGATGTTTTTCTCACTCCTACTAGTGAATGTAATGTAACACACACCCATACAATGCGCACCACCCCGCGAAGTTTTTCTCACTCCTATTAGTGAATGTAATGTAACACACACCCATACAATGCGCACCACCCCGCGATGTTTTTCAGAAACCTATCCTACATTGCCACTGCATGTTCCCTGCCCTCCCCATGCTGACCACCCTGCGGTGCTTTTCTTCATCCTACATTGCCACTCACTGCCTATCCTAATTCAGACCCTCCGATTCACACCACCCCGTGATGTTTTTCTCACTCCTACTAGTGAATGTAATGTAACACACACCCATACAATGCGCACCACCCCGCGATGTTTTACTCACTCGTACTAGTGAATGTAATGGAACACACACCCATACAATGCGCACCACCCCCGATGTTTTTCTCACTCCTTCTAGTGAATGTAATGTAACACACACCCATACAATACGCACCACCCCGCGATGTTTTTCAGAAACCTATCCTACATTGCCAGTGCATGTTCCCTGAGCTCCCCATGCTGACCACCACGCGGTGCTTTTCTCCATCCTACATTGCCACTCACTGTCTATCCTAATTCAGACCCTCAGATTCACACCACCCCGTGACCTTTTTCTCACTCCTACTAGTGAATGTAATGTAACACACACCCATACAATGCGCACCACCCCGTGATGTTTTTCTCACTCCTACTAGTGAAGGTAATGTAACACACACCCATACAATGCGCACCACCCCGTGATGTTTTTCTCACTCCTACTAGGGAATGTAATGTAACACACACCCATACAATGCGCACCACCCCGTAATGTTTTTCAGAAACCTATACATCACTGCCACTGCATGTTCCCTGACCTCCCCATGCCGACCACCCCGCGGTGCTTTTCTCCATCCTACATTGCCACTCACGGCCTATACTAATTCAAACCCTACGATTCACACCACCCCGTGATGTTTTTCTCACTCCTACTAGTGAATGTAATATAACACACACCCATACAATGCGCACCACCCTGCGATGTTTTTCAGAAATCTATCCTACATTGCCACTGCATGTTCCCTGACCTGCCCATGCTGACCACCCTGCGGTGCTTTTCTCCATCCTACATTGCCACTGACTGCCTATCCTAATTCAGACCCTCCGATTCACACCACCCCGTGATGTTTTTCTCACTCCTACTAGAGAATGTAATGTAACACAAACCCATACAATGCGCACCACCCCGCGATGTTTTTCTCACTCCTACTGGTGAATGTAATGTAACACACCCCCATACAATGCGCACCACCCCCGATGTTTTTCTCACTACTTCTAGTGAATGTAATGTAACACACACCCATACAATGCGCACCACCCCGCGATGTTTTTCAGAAACCTATCCTACATTGCCAGTGCATGTTCCCTGACCTCCCCATGCTGACCACCCCGCGGTGCTTTTCTCCATCCTACATTGCCACTCACTGCGTATCCTAATTCAAACCCTCAGATTCACACCACCCCGTGACGTTTTTCTCACTCCTACTAGTGAATGTAATGTAACACACACCCATACAATGCGCACCACCCCGTGATGTTTTTCTCACTCCTACTAGTGAATGTAATGTAACACACACCCATACAATGCGCACCACCCCGCGATGTTTTTCTCACTCCTACTAGTGAATGTAATGTAACACACACCCATACAATGCGCACCACCCCGCGATGTTTTTCTCACTCTTACTAGTGAATGTAATGTAACACACACCCATACAATGCGCACTACCCCGCGATGTTTTTCAGAAACCTATCCTACATTGCCACTGCATGTTCCCTGACCTCCCCATGCTGACCACCGCGCTGTGCTTTTCTCGATCCTACATTGCCACTCACTGCCTATCCTAATTCAGACCCTCCGATTCACACAACCCCGTGATGTTTTTCTCGCTCCTACTAGTGAATGTAATGTAACACACACCCATACAATGCGCACCACCCCACGATGTTTTTTCAGAAACCTATCCTACATTGCCACTGCATCTTCCCTGACCTCCCCATGCTGACCAACCCGTGGTGCTTTTCTCCATCCTACATTGCCACTCACTGCCTATCCTAATTCAGACCCTCCGATTCACACCACCCCGTGATGTTTTTCTCACTCCTACTATTGAATGTAATGTAACACACACCCATACAATGCGCACCACCCCGCGAAGTTTTTCTCAATCCTATTAGTGAATGTAATGTAACACACACCCATACAATGCGCTCCACCCCGCGATGTTTTTCAGAAACCTATCCTACATTGCCACTGCATGTTCACTGACCTCCCTATGCTGACCACCCCCGGTGCTTTTCTCCATCCTACATTGCCACTCACTGCCTATCCTAATTCAGACCCTCCGATTCACACCACCCCGTGATGTTTTTCTCACTTGGACTAGTGAATGTAATGTAACACACACCCATACAATGCGCACCACCCCACAATGTTTTTCAGAAACCTATCCTACATTGCCACTGCATGTTCCCTGACCTCCCCGTGCTGTCCACCCCGCGGTGCTTTTCTCGATCCTACATTGCCACTCACTGCCTATCCTAATTCAGACCTTCCGATTCACACCACCCTGTGATTTTTTTCTCACTCCTACTAGTGAATGTAATGTAACACACACCCATACTATGCCCACGACCCTGAGATGTTTTTCTCACTCCTACTAGTGAATGTAAGGTAACACACACCCATACTATGCGCACACCCCTCGATGTTTTTCAGAAACCTATCCTACATTGCCACGGAATGTTCCCTGACCTCCCCATGCTGACCACCCCGTGGTGCTTTTCTCCTTCCTACATTGCCACTCATTGCCTATCCTAATTCAGACACTCCGATTCACACCACTCCGTGATGTTTTTCTCACTCCTACTAGTGAATGTATTGTAACACACACCCATACAATGCGCACCACCCCGCGATGTTTTTCAGAAACCTATCCTACATTGCCACTGCATTTTCCCTGACCTCACCATGCTGACCACCCCGCCGTGCTTTTCTCCATCCTACATTGCCACTCAATGCCTATCGTAATTCAGACCCTCCGATTCACACCACCCCGTGATGTTTTTCTCACTCCTACTAGTGAATATAATGTAACACACACCCATACAATGCGCACCACCCCGCGATGTTTTTCAGAAACCTATCCTACATTGCCACTGCATGTTCCCTGACCTCCCCATGCTGACCACCCCGCGGTGCTTTTCTCGATCCTACATTGCCACTCACTGCCTATCCTAATTCAGACCCTCCGATTCACACAACCCCGTGATGTTTTTCTCACTCCTACTAGTGAATGTAATGTAACACACACCCATACAATGCGCACCACCCCGCGAAGTTTTTCTCACTCCCATTAGTGAATGTAATGTAACACACACCCATACAATGCGCACCACCCCGCGATGTTTTTCAGAAACCTATCCTACATTGCCATTGCATGTTCCCTGACCTCCCCATGCTGACCAGCACGCGGTACTTTTTTCCATCCTACAGTGCCACTCACTGCCTATCCTAATTCAGACCCTCCGATTCACACATCCCCGTGATGTTTTTCTCACTCCTACTAGTGAATGTAATGTAACACACACCCATACAAGGGCACCACCCCGTGATGTTTTTCTCTCCCCTACTAGTGAATGTAATGTAACACACACCCATACAATGCGCACCACCCCGTGATGTTTTTCTCACTCCTACTAGGGAATGTAATGTAACACACACCCATACAATGCGCACCACCCCGCGATATTTTTCAGAAACCTATCCTACATTGCCACTGCATGTTCCCTGACCTCCCAAAGCTGACCACCCTGCGGTGCTTTTCTCCATCCTACATTGCCACTCACTGCCTATCCTAATTCAGACCCTCCGATTCACACCACCTCGTGATGTTTTTCTCACTCCTACTAGTGAATGTAATGTAACACACACCCATACAATGCGCAACACCCCGCGATGTTTTTCCGAAACCTATCCTACATTGCCACTGCATGTTCCCTGCCCTCCCCATGCTGACCACCCCGCGGTGCTTTTCTCCATCCTACATTGCCACTCACTGCCTATCCTAATTCAGACCCTCCGATTCACACCACCCCGTGATGTTTTTCTCACTCCTACTAGTGAATGTAATGTAGCACAAACCCATACAATGCGAACCACCCCGTGATGTTTTTCTCACTCCTACTAGTGAATGTAATGTAACACACACGCATACAATGCGCACCACCCCGTGATGTTTTTCTCACTCCTACTACTGAATGTAATGTAACACACACCCATACAATGCGCACCACCACGTGATGTTTTTCTCACTCCTACTAGGGAATGTAATGTAACAGACACACATACAATGCGCACCACCCCGCGATGTTTTTCAGAAACCTATCCTGCATTGCCACTGCATGTTCCCTGACCTCCCCATGTTGACCACACCGCGGTGCTTTTCTCCATCCTACATTGCCACTAAATGCCTATCCTAATTCAGACCCTCCAATTCACACCACCCCAAGATGTTTTTCTCACTCCTACTAGTGAATGTAATGTAACACACACCCATACAATGCGCACCACCCCGCGATGTTTTTCAGAATCCTATCCTACATTGCCACTGCATGTTCCCTGACCTCCCCAAGCTGACCACCCCGCGGTGCTTTTCTCCATCCTACATTGCCACGCACTGCCTATCCTAATGCAGACCCTCCGATTCACACCACCCCGTGATGTTTTTCTCACTCCTACTAGTGAATGTAATGTAACACACACCCATACAATGCGCACCACCCCGTGATGTTTTTCTCACTCCTACTAGTGAATGTAATGTAACACACAAACATACAATGCGCACCACCCCGCGATGTTTTTCAGAAACCTATCCTGCATTGCCACTGCATGTTCCCTGACCTCCCCATGCTGACCACCCCGCGGTGCTTTTCTCCATCCTACATTGCCACTAACTGCCTATCTTAATTCAGACCCTCGTATTCACACCACCCCATGATGTTTTTCTCACTCCTACTAGTGAATGTAATGTAAAACACACCCATATAATGCGCACCACCCCGCGATGTTTTTCCGAAACCTATCCTACATTGCCACTGCATGTTCCCTGACCTCCCCAAGCTGACCACCCCACGGTGCTTTTCTCCATCCTACATTGCCACGCACTGCCTATCCTAATGCAGACCCTACGATTCACACCACACCGTGATGTTTTTCTCACTCCTACTAGTGAATGTAATGTAAGACACACCCCTACAATGCGCATCACCGCACGATGTTTTTCAGAAACCTATTCCTACATTGCCACTGCATGTTCCCTGACCTCCACATGCTGACCAACCCGTGGTGCTTTTCTCCATTCTACATTGCAACTCACTGCCTATCCTAATTCAGACCCTCCGATTCACACCACCACGTGATGTTTTTCTCACTCCTACTAGTGAATGTCATGTAACACACACCCATACAATGCGCACTACCCCGCGATGTTTTTCTCACTCCTACTAGTGAATGTAATGTAACACACACCCATACAATGCGCACCACCCCGCGATGTTTTTCAGAAACCTATCCTACATTGCCACTGCATGTTCCCTGACCTCAGCATGCTGACCACCCCGCGGTGCTTTCCTCGATCCTACATTGCCACTCATTGCCTATCCTAATTCAGACCATCCGATTCACACAACCTCGTGATGTTTTTCTCGCTCCTACTAGTGAATGTAATGTAACACACACCCATACAATGCGCACCACCCCGCGAAGTTTTTCTCACTCCTATTAATGAATGTAATGTAACACACACCCATACAATGCGCACCACCCCGCGATGTTTTTCAGAAACCTATTGTACTTTGCCACTGCATGTTCCCTGCCCTCCCCATGCTGACAACCCTGCGGTGCTTTTCTTCATCCTACATTGCCACTCACTGCCTATCCTAATTCAGACCCTCCGATTCACACCACCCCGTGATGTTTTTCTCACTCCTACTAGTGAATGTAATGTAACACACACCCATACAATGCGCACCACCCCGCGATGTTTTTCAGAAACCTATCCTACATTGCCACTGCATGTTCCCTGACCTCCCCAAGCTGACCACCCCGCGGTGCTTTTCTCCATCCTACATTGCCACGCACTGCCTATCCTAATGCAGACCCTCCGATTCACACCACCCCGTGATGTTTTTCTCACTATTACTAGTGAATGTAATGTAACACACACCCATACAATGCGCACCACCCCGTGATGTTTTTCTCACTCCTACTAGTGAATGTAATGTAACACACAAACATACAATGCGCACCACCCCGCGATGTTTTTCAGAAACCTATCCTGCATTGCCACTGCATGTTCCCTGACCTCCCCATGCTGACCACCCCGCGGTGCTTTTCTCCATCCTACATTGCCACTAACTGCCTATCTTAATTCAGACCCTCGTATTCACACCACCCCATGATGTTTTTCTCACTCCTACTAGTGAATGTAATGTAAAACACACCCATATAATGCGCACCACCCCGCGTTGTTTTTCCGAAACCTATCCTACATTGCCACTGCATGTTCCCTGACCTCCCCAAGCTGACCACCCCACGGTGCTTTTCTCCATCCTACATTGCCACGCACTGCCTATCCTAATGCAGACCCTACGATTCACACCACACCGTGATGTTTTTCTCATTCCTACTAGTGAATGTAATGTAAGACACACCCATACAATGCGCACCACCCCGCGATGTTTTTCAGAAACCTATCCTACATTGCCACTGCATGTTCCCTGACCTCCCCATGCTGACCACCCCGCGGTGCTTTTCTCGATCCTACATTGCCACTCACTGCCTATCCTAATTCAGACTCTCCGATTCACACAACCCCATGATGTTTTTCTCGCTCCTACTAGTGAATGTAAGGTCACACACACCCATACAATGCGCACCACCCCGCGATGTTTTTCAGAAACCTATCCTACATTGCCACAGCATGTTCCCTGCCCTCCCCATGCTGACCACCCTGCGGTGCTTTTCTCCATCCTACATTGCCACTCACTGCCTATCCTAATTCAGACCGTCCGATTCACACCACCCCGTGATGTTTTTCTCACTCCTACTAGTGAATGTAATGTAACACACACCCATACAATGCACACCACCCCGCGATGTTTTACTCACTCGTACTAGTGAATGTAATGGAACACACACCCATACAATGCGCACCACCTCCGATGTTTTTCTCACTCCTTCTAGTGAATGTAATGTAACACACACCCATACAATGCCCACCACCCCGCGATGTTTTTCAGAAACCTATCCTACATTGCCACTGCATGTTCCCTGACCTCCCCATGCTGACCACCTTGCGGGCTTTTCTCCATCCTACATTGCCACTCACGGCCTATCCTAATTCAGACCCTCCGATTCACACCACCCCGTGATGTTTTTCTCACTCCTACTAGTGAATGTAATGTAACACACACCCATACAATGCGCACCACCCCGCGATGTTTTTCAGAAACCTATCCTACATTGCCACTGCATGTTCCCTGACCTCCCCATGCTGGCCACCCCGCGGTGCTTTTCTCGATCCTACATTGCCACTCACTGCCTATCCTAATTCAGACCCTCCGATTCACACCACCCCGTGATGTTTTTCTCGCTCCTACTAATGAATGTAATGTAACACACACCCATACAATGCGCACCACCCCGAGATGTTTTTCAGAAACCTATCCTACATTGCCACTGCATCTTCCCTGACCTCCCCATGCTGACCACCCCGCGGTGCTTTTCTCCATCCTACATTGCCACTCACTGCCTATCCTAATTCAGACCCTCCAATTCACACCACCCCGTGATGTTTTTCTCACTCCTACTAGTGAATGTAATGTAACACACACCCATACAAAGCGCACCACCCCGCGATGTTTTCAGAAACCTATCCTACATTGCAACTGCATGTTCCCTGCCCTCCCCATGCTGACCACCCCGCGGTGCTTTTCTCCATCCTACATTGCCACTCACTGCCTATCCTAATTCAGACCCTCCGATTCACAAAACCCCGTGATGTTTTTCTCACTCCTACTAGTGAATGTAATGTAACACACACCCATACAAGGCGCACACACCGTGATGTTTTTTTTCACTCCTACTAGTGAATGTAATGTAACACACAAACATACAATGCGCACCACCCCGCGATGTTTTCAGAAACCTATCCTGCATTGCCACTGCATGTTCCCTGACCTCCCCATGCTGACCAAACCGCGGTGCTTTTCTCCATCCTACATTGCCACTAACTGCCTATCGTAATTCAGACCCTCCTATTCACACCACCCCATGATGTTTTTCTCACTCCTACTAGTGAATGTAATGTAAAACACACCCATATAATGCGCACCACCCGCGATGTTTTTCCGAAACCTATCCTACATTGCCACTGCATGTTCCCGGACCTCCCCAAGCTGACCACCCCGCGGTGCTTTTCACCATCCTACATTGCCACGCACTGCCTATCCTAATGCAGACCCTCCGATTCACACCACGCCGTGTGTTTTTCTAATCCTACTAGTGAATGTAATGTAAGACACACCCCTACAATGCGCATCACCCCACGATGTTTTCAGAAACCTATTCCTACATTGCCACTGGATGTTCCCTGACCTCCCCATGCTGACCACCCCATGGTGCTTTTCTCCATCCTACATTGCAACTCACTGCCTATCCTAATTCAGACCCTCCGATTCACACCACCACGTGATGTTTTTCTCACTCCTACTAGTGAAGGTCATGTAACACACACCCATACAATGCGCACTACCCCGCAATGTTTTTCTCACTCCTACTAGTGAATGTAATGTAACACACACCCATACAATGCGCACCACCCCGCGATGTTTTTCAGAAACCTATCTACATTGCCACTGCATGTTCCCTGACCTCCCCATGCTGACCACCCCGCGGTGCTTTTCTCGATCCTACATTGCCACTCACTGCCTATCCTAATTCAGACCCTCCGATTCACACAACCCCGTGATGTTTTTCTCGCTCCTACTAGTGAATGTAATGTAACACACACCCAACATTGGGCACCACCCAGCGAAGTTTTTCTCACTCCTATTAATGAATGTAATGTAACACACACCCATACAATGCTCACCACCCCGCGATGTTTTTCAGAAACCTATGCCACATTGCCACTGAATTTTCCCTGACCTCCCCATGCTGACCACCCCGCGGTGCTTTTCTCCATCCTAAATTGCCACTCACTGCTTATCCTAATTCAGACCCTCCGATTCACACCACCCCGTGATGTTTTCTCACTCCTACTAGTGAATGTAATGTAACACACACCCATACAATGCGCACCACCCCGCGATGTTTTCTCACTCTTACTAGTGAATGTAATGTAACACACCCCATACAATGCGCACCACCCCGCGATGTTTTTCAGAAACCTATCCTACATTGCCACAGCATGTTCCCTGCCCTCCCCATGCTGACCACCCTGCGGTGCTTTTCTCCATCTACATTGCCACTCACTGCCTATCCTAATTCAGACCGTCCGATTCACACCACCCCGTGATGTTTTTCTCACTCCTACTAGTGAATGTAATGTAACACACACCCATACAATGCACACCACCCCGCGATGTTTTACTCACTCGTACTAGTGAATGTAATGGAACACACACCCATACAATGCGCACCACCTCCGATGTTTTTCTCACTCCTTCTAGTGAATGTAATGTAACACACACCCATACAATGCCCACCACCCGCGATGTTTTTCAGAAACCTATCCTACATTGCCACTGCATGTTCCCTGACCTCCCCATGCTGACCACCTTGCGGTGCTTTTCTTCCATCCTACATTGCCACTCACGGCCTATCCTAATTCAGACCCTCCGATTCACACCACCCGTGATGTTTTTCTCACTCCTACTAGTGAATGTAATGTAACACACACCCATACAATGCGCACCACCCCGCGATGTTTTTCAGAACCTATCCTACATTGCCACTGCATGTTCCCTGACCTCCCCATGCTGGCCACCCGCGGTGCTTTCTCGATCCTACATTGCCACTCACTGCCTATCCTATTCAGACCCTCCGATTCACACCACCCCGTGATGTTTTTCTCGCTCCTCACTAATGAATGTAATGTAACACACACCCATACAATGCGCACCACCCCGAGATGTTTTTCAGAAACCTATCCTACATTGCCACTGCATCTTCCCTGACCTCCCCATGCTGACCACCCCGCGGTGCTTTTCTCCATCCTACATTGCCACTCACTGCCTATCCTAATTCAGACCCTCCAATTCACACCACCCCGTGATGTTTTTCTCACTCCTACTAGTGAATGTAATGTAACACACACCCATACAAAGCGCACCACCCCGCGATGTTTTTCAGAAACCTATCCTACATTGCAACTGCATGTTCCCTGCCCTCCCCATGCTGACCACCCCGCGGTGCTTTTCTCCATCCTACATTGCCACTCACTGCCTATCCTAATTCAGACCCTCCGATTCACAAAACCCCGTGATGTTTTTCTCACTCCTACTAGTGAATGTAATGTAACACACACCCATACAAGGCGCACCACACCGTGATGTTTTTTTCACTCCTACTAGTGAATGTAATGTAACACACAAACATACAATGCGCACCACCCGCGATGTTTTCAGAAACCTATCCTGCATTGCCACTGCATGTTCCCTGACTCCCCATGCTGACCAAACCGCGGTGCTTTTCTCCATCCTACATTGCCACTAACTGCCTATCGTAATTCAGACCCTCCTATTCACACCACCCCATGATGTTTTTCTCACTCCTACTAGTGAATGTAATGTAAAACACACCCATATAATGCGCACCACCCCGCGATGTTTTCCGAAACCTATCCTACATTGCCACTGCATGTTCCCGGACCTCCCCAAGCTGACCACCCCGCGGTGCTTTTCACCATCCTACATTGCCACGCACTGCCTATCCTAATGCAGACCCTCCGATTTCACACCACGCCGTGATGTTTTTCTAATCCTACTAGTGAATGTAATGTAAGACACACCCTACAATGCGCATCACCCCACGATGTTTTTCAGAAACCTATTCCTACATTGCCACTGGATTGTTTCATTGCCACTGGATGTTCCCTGACCTCCCCATGCTGACCACCCCATGGTGCTTTTCTCCATCCTACATTGCAACTCACTGCCTATCCTAATTCAGACCCTCCGATTCACACCACCACGTGATGTTTTTCTCACTCCTACTAGTGAAGGTCATGTAACACACACCCATACAATGCGCACTACCCCGCAATGTTTTTCTCACTCCTACTAGTGAATGTAATGTAACACACACCCATACAATGCGCACCACCCCGCGATGTTTTTCAGAAACCTATCCTACATTGCCACTGCATGTTCCCTGACCTCCCCATGCTGACCACCCCGCGGTGCTTTTCTCGATCCTACATTGCCACTCACTGCCTATCCTAATTCAGACCCTCCGATTCACACAACCCCGTGATGTTTTTCTCGCTCCTACTAGTGAATGTAATGTAACACACACCCATACATTGGGCACCACCCAGCGAAGTTTTTCTCACTCCTATTAATGAATGTAATGTAACACACACCCATACAATGCTCACCACCCCGCGATGTTTTTCAGAAACCTATGCCACATTGCCACTGAATTTTCCCTGACCTCCCCATGCTGACCACCCCGCGGTGCTTTTCTCCATCCTAAATTGCCACTCACTGCTTATCCTAATTCAGACCCTCCGATTCACACCACCCCGTGATGTTTTTCTCACTCCTACTAGTGAATGTAATGTAACACACACCCATACAATGCGCACCACCCCGCGATGTTTTCTCACTCTTACTAGTGAATGTAATGTAACACACACCCATACAATGCGCACCACCCCGCGATGTTTTTCAGAAACCTATCCTACATTGCCACTGCATGTTCCCTGACCTCCCCATGCTGACCACCCCGCGGTGCTTTTCTCGATCCTACATTGCCACTCACTGCCTATCCTAATTCAGACCCTCCGATTCACACAACCCCGTGATGTTTTTCTCGCTCCTACTAGTGAATGTAATGTAACACACACCCATACAATGCGCACCACCCCACGATATTTTTTCAGAAACCTATCCTACATTGCCACTGCATCTTCCCTGACCTCCCCATGCTGACCACCCCGCGGTGCTTTTCTCCATCCTACATTGCCACTCACTGCCTATCCTAATTCAGACCCTCCGATTCACACCACCCCGTGATGTTTTTCTCACTCCTACTAGTGAATGTAATGTAACACACACCCATACAATGCGCACCACCCCGCGAAATTTCTCTCACTCCTATTAGTGAATGTAATGTAACACACACCAATACAATGCGCTCCATCCCTTGATGTTTTTCAGAAACCTATCCTACATTGCCACTGCATGTTCCCTGACCTCCCCATGCTGACCACCCCGCGGTGCTTTTTTCCATCCTACATTGCCACTCACTGCCTATCCTAATTCAGACCCTCCGATTCACACATCCCCGTGATGTTTTTCTCACTCCTACTCGTGAATGTAATGTAACACACACCCATACAATGCGCACCACCCCGCGATATTTTTCAGAAACCTATCCTACATTGCCACTTCATGTTCCCTGCCCTCCCCATGCTGACCACCCTGCGGTGCTTTTCTCCATCCTACATTGCCACTCACTGCCTATCCTAATTCAGACCCTCCGGTTCACACCACCCCGTGATGTTTTTCTCACTCCTACTAGTGAATGTAATGTAACACACACCCATACAATGCGCACCACCCCGCGATGTTTTACTCACTCGTACTAGTGAATGTAATGGAACACACAACCATACAATGCGCACCACCCCCGATGTTTTTCTCACTCCTTCTAGTGAATGTAATGTAACACACACCCATACAATGCGCACCACCCCGCGATGTTTTTCAGAAACCTATCCTACATTGCCAGTGCATGTTCCCTGAGCTCCCCATGCTGACCACCACGCGGTGCTTTTCTCCATCCTACATTGCCACTCACTGTCTATCCTAATTCAGACCCTCAGATTCACACCACCCCGTGACGTTTTTCTCACTCCTACTAGTGAATGTAATGTAACACACACCCATTAAATGCGCACCACCCCGCGATGTTTTTCTCACTCCTACTAGTGAAGGTAATGTAACACACACCCATACAATGCGCACCACCCCGTGATGTTTTTCTCACTCCTACTAGGGAATGTAATGTAACACACACCCATACAATGCGCACCACCCCGTGATGTTTTTCAGAAACCTATCCAGCACTGCCACTGCATGTTCCCTGACCTCGCCATGCCGACCACCCTGGGGTGCTTTTCTCCATCCTACATTGCCACTCACGGCCTATACTAATTCAAACCCTACGATTCACACCACCCCGTGATGTTTTTCTCACTCCTACTTGTGAATGTAATGTAACACACACCCATACAATGCGCACCACCCCGCGATGTTTTTCTCACTCCTACTAGTGAATGTAATGTAACACACACCCATACAATGCGCACCACCCCGCGAAGTTTTTCTCACTCCTATTAGTGAATGTAATGTAACACACACCCATACAATGCGCACCACCCCGCGATGTTTTTCAGAAACCTATCCTACATTGCCACTGCATGTTCCCTGCCCTCCCCATGCTGACCACCCTGCGGTGCTTTTCTTCATCCTACATTGCCACTCACTGCCTATCCTAATTCAGACCCTCCGATTCACACCACCCCGTGATGTTTTTCTCACTCCTACTAGTGAATGTAATGTAACACACACCCATACAATGCGCACCACCCCGCGATGTTTTACTCACTCGTACTAGTGAATGTAATGGAACACACACCCATACAATGCGCACCACCCCCGATGTTTTTCTCACTCCTTCTAGTGAATGTAATGTAACACACACCCATACAATACGCACCACCCCGCGATGTTTTTCAGAAACCTATCCTACATTGCCAGTGCATGTTCCCTGAGCTCCCCATGCTGACCACCACGCGGTGCTTTTCTCCATCCTACATTGCCACTCACTGTCTATCCTAATTCAGACCCTCAGATTCACACCACCCCGTGACGTTTTTCTCACTCCTACTAGTGAATGTAATGTAACACACACCCATACAATGCGCACCACCCCGTGATGTTTTTCTCACTCCTACTAGTGAAGGTAATGTAACACACACCCATACAATGCGCACCACCCCGTGATGTTTTTCTCACTCCTACTAGGGAATGTAATGTAACACACACCCATACAATGCGCACCACCCCGTAATGTTTTTCAGAAACCTATACATCACTGCCACTGCATGTTCCCTGACCTCCCCATGCCGACCACCCCGCGGTGCTTTTCTCCATCCTACATTGCCACTCACGGCCTATACTAATTCAAACCCTACGATTCACACCACCCCGTGATGTTTTTCTCACTCCTACTAGTGAATGTAATATAACACACACCCATACAATGCGCACCACCCTGCGATGTTTTTCAGAAATCTATCCTACATTGCCACTGCATGTTCCCTGACCTGCCCATGCTGACCACCCTGCGGTGCTTTTCTCCATCCTACATTGCCACTGACTGCCTATCCTAATTCAGACCCTCCGATTCACACCACCCCGTGATGTTTTTCTCACTCCTACTAGAGAATGTAATGTAACACAAACCCATACAATGCGCACCACCCCGCGATGTTTTTCTCACTCCTACTGGTGAATGTAATGTAACACACCCCCATACAATGCGCACCACCCCCGATGTTTTTCTCACTACTTCTAGTGAATGTAATGTAACACACACCCATACAATGCGCACCACCCCGCGATGTTTTTCAGAAACCTATCCTACATTGCCAGTGCATGTTGCCTGACCTCCCCATGCTGACCACCCCGCGGTGCTTTTCTCCATCCTACATTGCCACTCACTGCGTATCCTAATTCAAACCCTCAGATTCACACCACCCCGTGACGTTTTTCTCACTCCTACTAGTGAATGTAATGTAACACACACCCATACAATGCGCACCACCCCGTGATGTTTTTCTCACTCCTACTAGTGAATGTAATGTAACACACACCCATACAATGCGCACCACCCCGCGATGTTTTTCTCACTCCTACTAGTGAATGTAATGTAACACACACCCATACAATGCGCACCACCCCGCGATGTTTTTCTCACTCTTACTAGTGAATGTAATGTAACACACACCCATACAATGCGCACTACCCCGCGATGTTTTTCAGAAACCTATCCTACATTGCCACTGCATGTTCCCTGACCTCCCCATGCTGACCACCGCGCTGTGCTTTTCTCGATCCTACATTGCCACTCACTGCCTATCCTAATTCAGACCCTCCGATTCACACAACCCCGTGATGTTTTTCTCGCTCCTACTAGTGAATGTAATGTAACACACACCCATACAATGCGCACCACCCCACGATGTTTTTTCAGAAACCTATCCTACATTGCCACTGCATCTTCCCTGACCTCCCCATGCTGACCAACCCGTGGTGCTTTTCTCCATCCTACATTGCCACTCACTGCCTATCCTAATTCAGACCCTCCGATTCACACCACCCCGTGATGTTTTTCTCACTCCTACTATTGAATGTAATGTAACACACACCCATACAATGCGCACCACCCCGCGAAGTTTTTCTCAATCCTATTAGTGAATGTAATGTAACACACACCCATACAATGCGCTCCACCCCGCGATGTTTTTCAGAAACCTATCCTACATTGCCACTGCATGTTCACTGACCTCCCTATGCTGACCACCCCCGGTGCTTTTCTCCATCCTACATTGCCACTCACTGCCTATCCTAATTCAGACCCTCCGATTCACACCACCCCGTGATGTTTTTCTCACTTGGACTAGTGAATGTAATGTAACACACACCCATACAATGCGCACCACCCCACAATGTTTTTCAGAAACCTATCCTACATTGCCACTGCATGTTCCCTGACCTCCCCGTGCTGTCCACCCCGCGGTGCTTTTCTCGATCCTACATTGCCACTCACTGCCTATCCTAATTCAGACCTTCCGATTCACACCACCCTGTGATTTTTTTCTCACTCCTACTAGTGAATGTAATGTAACACACACCCATACTATGCCCACGACCCTGAGATGTTTTTCTCACTCCTACTAGTGAATGTAAGGTAACACACACCCATACTATGCGCACACCCCTCGATGTTTTTCAGAAACCTATCCTACATTGCCACGGAATGTTCCCTGACCTCCCCATGCTGACCACCCCGTGGTGCTTTTCTCCTTCCTACATTGCCACTCATTGCCTATCCTAATTCAGACACTCCGATTCACACCACTCCGTGATGTTTTTCTCACTCCTACTAGTGAATGTATTGTAACACACACCCATACAATGCGCACCACCCCGCGATGTTTTTCAGAAACCTATCCTACATTGCCACTGCATTTTCCCTGACCTCACCATGCTGACCACCCCGCCGTGCTTTTCTCCATCCTACATTGCCACTCAATGCCTATCGTAATTCAGACCCTCCGATTCACACCACCCCGTGATGTTTTTCTCACTCCTACTAGTGAATATAATGTAACACACACCCATACAATGCGCACCACCCCGCGATGTTTTTCAGAAACCTATCCTACATTGCCACTGCATGTTCCCTGACCTCCCCATGCTGACCACCCCGCGGTGCTTTTCTCGATCCTACATTGCCACTCACTGCCTATCCTAATTCAGACCCTCCGATTCACACAACCCCGTGATGTTTTTCTCACTCCTACTAGTGAATGTAATGTAACACACACCCATACAATGCGCACCACCCCGCGAAGTTTTTCTCACTCCCATTAGTGAATGTAATGTAACACACACCCATACAATGCGCACCACCCCGCGATGTTTTTCAGAAACCTATCCTACATTGCCATTGCATGTTCCCTGACCTCCCCATGCTGACCAGCACGCGGTACTTTTTTCCATCCTACAGTGCCACTCACTGCCTATCCTAATTCAGACCCTCCGATTCACACATCCCCGTGATGTTTTTCTCACTCCTACTAGTGAATGTAATGTAACACACACCCATACAAGGGCACCACCCCGTGATGTTTTTCTCTCCCCTACTAGTGAATGTAATGTAACACACACCCATACAATGCGCACCACCCCGTGATGTTTTTCTCACTCCTACTAGGGAATGTAATGTAACACACACCCATACAATGCGCACCACCCCGCGATATTTTTCAGAAACCTATCCTACATTGCCACTGCATGTTCCCTGACCTCCCAAAGCTGACCACCCTGCGGTGCTTTTCTCCATCCTACATTGCCACTCACTGCCTATCCTAATTCAGACCCTCCGATTCACACCACCTCGTGATGTTTTTCTCACTCCTACTAGTGAATGTAATGTAACACACACCCATACAATGCGCAACACCCCGCGATGTTTTTCCGAAACCTATCCTACATTGCCACTGCATGTTCCCTGCCCTCCCCATGCTGACCACCCCGCGGTGCTTTTCTCCATCCTACATTGCCACTCACTGCCTATCCTAATTCAGACCCTCCGATTCACACCACCCCGTGATGTTTTTCTCACTCCTACTAGTGAATGTAATGTAGCACAAACCCATACAATGCGAACCACCCCGTGATGTTTTTCTCACTCCTACTAGTGAATGTAATGTAACACACACGCATACAATGCGCACCACCCCGTGATGTTTTTCTCACTCCTACTACTGAATGTAATGTAACACACACCCATACAATGCGCACCACCACGTGATGTTTTTCTCACTCCTACTAGGGAATGTAATGTAACAGACACACATACAATGCGCACCACCCCGCGATGTTTTTCAGAAACCTATCCTGCATTGCCACTGCATGTTCCCTGACCTCCCCATGTTGACCACACCGCGGTGCTTTTCTCCATCCTACATTGCCACTAAATGCCTATCCTAATTCAGACCCTCCAATTCACACCACCCCAAGATGTTTTTCTCACTCCTACTAGTGAATGTAATGTAACACACACCCATACAATGCGCACCACCCCGCGATGTTTTTCAGAATCCTATCCTACATTGCCACTGCATGTTCCCTGACCTCCCCAAGCTGACCACCCCGCGGTGCTTTTCTCCATCCTACATTGCCACGCACTGCCTATCCTAATGCAGACCCTCCGATTCACACCACCCCGTGATGTTTTTCTCACTCCTACTAGTGAATGTAATGTAACACACACCCATACAATGCGCACCACCCCGTGATGTTTTTCTCACTCCTACTAGTGAATGTAATGTAACACACAAACATACAATGCGCACCACCCCGCGATGTTTTTCAGAAACCTATCCTGCATTGCCACTGCATGTTCCCTGACCTCCCCATGCTGACCACCCCGCGGTGCTTTTCTCCATCCTACATTGCCACTAACTGCCTATCTTAATTCAGACCCTCGTATTCACACCACCCCATGATGTTTTTCTCACTCCTACTAGTGAATGTAATGTAAAACACACCCATATAATGCGCACCACCCCGCGATGTTTTTCCGAAACCTATCCTACATTGCCACTGCATGTTCCCTGACCTCCCCAAGCTGACCACCCCACGGTGCTTTTCTCCATCCTACATTGCCACGCACTGCCTATCCTAATGCAGACCCTACGATTCACACCACACCGTGATGTTTTTCTCACTCCTACTAGTGAATGTAATGTAAGACACACCCCTACAATGCGCATCACCGCACGATGTTTTTCAGAAACCTATTCCTACATTGCCACTGCATGTTCCCTGACCTCCACATGCTGACCAACCCGTGGTGCTTTTCTCCATTCTACATTGCAACTCACTGCCTATCCTAATTCAGACCCTCCGATTCACACCACCACGTGATGTTTTTCTCACTCCTACTAGTGAATGTCATGTAACACACACCCATACAATGCGCACTACCCCGCGATGTTTTTCTCACTCCTACTAGTGAATGTAATGTAACACACACCCATACAATGCGCACCACCCCGCGATGTTTTTCAGAAACCTATCCTACATTGCCACTGCATGTTCCCTGACCTCAGCATGCTGACCACCCCGCGGTGCTTTCCTCGATCCTACATTGCCACTCATTGCCTATCCTAATTCAGACCATCCGATTCACACAACCTCGTGATGTTTTTCTCGCTCCTACTAGTGAATGTAATGTAACACACACCCATACAATGCGCACCACCCCGCGAAGTTTTTCTCACTCCTATTAATGAATGTAATGTAACACACACCCATACAATGCGCACCACCCCGCGATGTTTTTCAGAAACCTATTGTACTTTGCCACTGCATGTTCCCTGCCCTCCCCATGCTGACAACCCTGCGGTGCTTTTCTTCATCCTACATTGCCACTCACTGCCTATCCTAATTCAGACCCTCCGATTCACACCACCCCGTGATGTTTTTCTCACTCCTACTAGTGAATGTAATGTAACACACACCCATACAATGCGCACCACCCCGCGATGTTTTTCAGAAACCTATCCTACATTGCCACTGCATGTTCCCTGCCCTCCCCATGCTGACCACCCTGCGGTGCTTTTCTTCATCCTACATTGCCACTCACTGCCTATCCTAATTCAGACCCTCTGATTCACACCACCCCGTGATGTTTTTCTCACTCCTACTAGTGAATGTAATGTAACACACACCCATACAATGCGCACCACCCCGCGATGTTTTACTCACTCGTACTAGTGAATGTAATGGAACACACACCCATACAATGCGCACCACCCCCGATGTTTTTCTCACTCCTTCTAGTGAATGTAATGTAACACACACCCATACAATGCGCACCACCCCGCGATGTTTTTCAGAAACCTATCCTACATTGCCAGTGCATGTTCCCTGAGCTCCCCATGCTGACCACCACGCGGTGCTTTTCTCCATCCTACATTGCCACTCACTGTCTATCCTAATTCAGACCCTCAGATTCACACCACCCCGTGACGTTTTTCTCACTCCTACTAGTGAATGTAATGTAACACACACCCATACAATGCGCACCACCCCATGATGTTTTTCTCACTCCTACTAGTGAAGGTAATGTAACACACACCCATACAATGCTCACCACCCCGTGATGTTTTTCTCACTCCTACTAGGGAATGTAATGTAACACACACCCATACAATGCGCACCACCCCGTAATGTTTTTCAGAAACCTATACATCACTGCCACTGCATGTTCCCTGACCTCCCCATGCCGACCACCCCGCGGTGCTTTTCTCCATCCTACATTGCCACTCACGGCCTATACTAATTCAAACCCTACGATTCACACCACCCCGTGATGTTTTTCTCACTCCTACTAGGGAATGTAATGTAACACACACCCATACAATGCGCACCACCCCGTAATGTTTTTCAGAAACCTATACATCACTGCCACTGCATGTTCCCTGACCTCCCCATGCCGACCACCCCGCGGTGCTTTTCTCCATCCTACATTGCCACTCACGGCCTATACTAATTCAAACCCTACGATTCACACCACCCCGTGATGTTTTTCTCACTCCTACTAGTGAATGTAATGTAACACACACCCATACAATGCGCACCTCCCCGTGATGTTTTTCTCACTCCTACTAGTGAATGTAATGTAACACACACCCATACAATGCGCACCACCCCGCGATGTTTTTCTCACTCCTACTAGTGAATGTAATCTAACACACACCCATACAATGCGCACCACCCCGCGATGTTTTTCTCACTCTTACTAGTGAATGTAATGTAACACACACCCATACAATGCGCACTACCCCGCGATGTTTTTCAGAAACCTATCCTACATTGCCACTGCATGTTCCCTGACCTCCCCATGCTGACCACCGCGCTGTGCTTTTCTCGATCCTACATTGCCACTCACTGCCTATCCTAATTCAGACCCTCCGATTCACACAACCCCGTGATGTTTTTCTCGCTACTACTAGTGAATGTAATGTAACACACACCCATACAATGCGCACCACCCCACGATGTTTTTTCAGAAACCTATCCTACATTGCCACTGCATCTTCCCTGACCTCCCCATGCTGACCACCCCGCGGTGCTTTTCTCCATCCTACATTGCCACTCACTTCCTATCCTAATTCAGACCCTCCGATTCACACCAGCCCGTGATGTTTTTCTCACTCCTACTATTGAATGTAATGTAACACACACCCATACAATGCGCACCACCCCGCGAAGTTTTTCTCAATCCTATTAGTGAATGTAATGTAACACACACCCATACAATGCGCTCCACCCCGCGATGTTTTTCAGAAACCTATCCTACATTGCCACTGCATGTTCACTGACCTCCCTATGCTGACCACCCCCGGTGCTTTTCTCCATCCTACATTGCCACTCACTGCCTATCCTAATTCAGACCCTCCGATTCACACCACCCCGTGATGTTTTTCTCACTTGGACTAGTGAATGTAATGTAACACACACCCATACAATGCGCACCACCCCGCGATGTTTTTCAGAAACCTATCCTACATTGCCACTGCATGTTCCCTGACCTCCCCATGCTGACCACCCCGCGGTGCTTTTCTCGATCCTACATTGCCACTCACTGCCTATCCTAATTCAGACCCTCCGATTCACACAACCCCGTGATGTTTTTCTCACTCCTACTATGGAATGTAATGTAACACACACCCATACAATGCGCACCACCCCGCGAAGTTTTTCTCACTCCCATTAGTGAATGTAATGTAACACACACCCATACAATGCGCACCACCCCGCGATGTTTTTCAGAAACCTATCCTACATTGCCATTGCATGTTCCCTGACCTCCCCATGCTGACCAGCACGCGGTACTTTTTTCCATCCTACAGTGCCACTCACTGCCTATCCTAATTCAGACCCTCCGATTCACACATCCCCGTGATGTTTTTCTCACTCCTACTAGTGAATGTAATGTAACACACACCCATACAATGCGCACCACCCCGTGATGTTTTTCTCTCCCCTACTAGTGAATGTAATGTAACACACACCCATACAATGCGCACCACCCCGTGATGTTTTTCTCACTCCTACTAGGGAATGTAATGTAACACACACCCATACAATGCGCACCACCCCGCGATATTTTTCAGAAACCTATCCTACATTGCCACTGCATGTTCCCTGACCTCCGAAAGCTGACCACCCTGCGGTGCTTTTCTCCATCCTACATTGCCACTCACTGCCTATCCTAATTCAGACCCTCCGATTCACACCACCTCGTGATGTTTTTCTCACTCCTACTAGTGAATGTAATGTAACACACACCCATACAATGCGCAACACCCCGCGATGTTTTTCCGAAACCTATCCTACATTGCCACTGCATGTTCCCTGCCCTCCCCATGCTGACCACCCCGCGGTGCTTTTCTCCATCCTACAATGCCACTCACTGCCTATCCTAATTCAGACCCTCCGATTCAACCACCCCGTGATGTTTTTCTCACTCCTACTAGTGAATGTAATGTAGCACAAACCCATACAATGCGAACCACCCCGTGATGTTTTTCTCACTCCTACTAGTGAATGTAATGTAACACACACGCATACAATGCGCACCACCCCGTGATGTTTTTCTCACTCCTACTACTGAATGTAATGTAACACATACCCATACAATGCGCACCACCCCGTGATGTTTTTCTCACTCCTACTAGGGAATGTAATGTAACAGACACACATACAATGCGCACCACCCCGCGATGTTTTTCAGAAACCTATCCTGCATTGCCACTGCATGTTCCCTGACCTCCCCATGCTGACCACACCGCGGTGCTTTTCTCCATCCTACATTGCCACTAAATGCCTATCCTAATTCAGACCCTCCAATTCACACCACCCCAAGATGTTTTTCTCACTCCTACTAGTGAATGTAATGTAACACACACCCATACAATGCGCACCACCCCGCGATGTTTTTCAGAATCCTATCCTACATTGCCACTGCATGTTCCCTGACCTCCCCAAGCTGACCACCCCGCGGTGCTTTTCTCCATCCTACATTGCCACGCACTGCCTATCCTAATGCAGACCCTCCGATTCACACCACCCCGTGATGTTTTTCTCACTCCTACTAGTGAATGTAATGTAACACACACCCATACAATGCGCACCACCCCGTGATGTTTTTCTCACTCCTACTAGTGAATGTAATGTAACACACAAACATACAATGCGCACCACCCCGCGATGTTTTTCAGAAACCTATCCTGCATTGCCACTGCATGTTCCCTGACCTCCCCATGCTGACCACCCCGCGGTGCTTTTCTCCATCCTACATTGCCACTAACTGCCTATCTTAATTCAGACCCTCGTATTCACACCACCCCATGATGTTTTTCTCACTCCTACTAGTGAATGTAATGTAAAACACACCCATATAATGCGCACCACCCCGCGATGTTTTTCCGAAACCTATCCTACATTGCCACTGCATGTTCCCTGACCTCCCCAAGCTGACCACCCCACGGTGCTTTTCTCCATCCTACATTGCCACGCACTGCCTATCCTAATGCAGACCCTACGATTCACACCACACCGTGATGTTTTTCTCACTCCTACTAGTGAATGTAATGTAAGACACACCCCTACAATGCGCATCACCGCACGATGTTTTTCAGAAACCTATTCCTACATTGCCACTGCATGTTCCCTGACCTCCACATGCTGACCACCCCGTGGTGCTTTTCTCCATTCTACATTGCAACTCACTGCCTATCCTAATTCAGACCCTCCGATTCACACCACCACGTGATGTTTTTCTCACTCCTACTAGTGAATGTCATGTAACACACACCCATACAATGCGCACTACCCCGCGATGTTTTTCTCACTCCTACTAGTGAATGTAATGTAACACACACCCATACAATGCGCACCACCCCGCGATGTTTTTCAGAAACCTATCCTACATTGCCACTGCATGTTCCCTGACCTCAGCATGCTGACCACCCCGCGGTGCTTTCCTCGATCCTACATTGCCACTCATTGCCTATCCTAATTCAGACCATCCGATTCACACAACCTCGTGATGTTTTTCTCGCTCCTACTAGTGAATGTAATGTAACACACACCCATACAATGCGCACCACCCCGCGAAGTTTTTCTCACTCCTATTAATGAATGTAATGTAACAAACACCCATACAATGCGCACCACCCCGCGATGTTTTTCAGAAACCTATCCTACATTGCCACTGCATGTTCCCTGCCCTCCCCATGCTGACCACCCTGCGGTGCTTTTCTTCATCCTACATTGCCACTCACTGCCTATCCTAATTCAGACCCTCCGATTCACACCACCCCGTGATGTTTTTCTCACTCCTACTAGTGAATGTAATGTAACACACACCCATACAATGCGCACCACCCCGCGATGTTTTACTCACTCGTACTAGTGAATGTAATGGAACACACACCCATACAATGCGCACCACCCCCGATGTTTTTCTCACTCCTTCTAGTGAATGTAATGTAACACACACCCATACAATGCGCACCACCCCGCGATGTTTTTCAGAAACCTATCCTACATTGCCAGTGCATGTTCCCTGAGCTCCCCATGCTGACCACCACGCGGTGCTTTTCTCCATCCTACATTGCCACTCACTGTCTATCCTAATTCAGACCCTCAGATTCACACCACCCCGTGACGTTTTTCTCACTCCTACTAGTGAATGTAATGTAACACACACCCATACAATGCGCACCACCCCGTGATGTTTTTCTCACTCCTACTAGTGAAGGTAATGTAACACACACCCATACAATGCGCACCACCCCGTGATGTTTTTCTCACTCCTACTAGGGAATGTAATGTAACACACACCCATACAATGCGCACCACCCCGTAATGTTTTTCAGAAACCTATACATCACTGCCACTGCATGTTCCCTGACCTCCCCATGCCGACCACCCCGCGGTGCGTTTCTCCATCCTACATTGCCACTCACGGCCTATACTAATTCAAACCCTACGATTCACACCACCCCGTGATGTTTTTCTCACTCCTACTTGTGAATGTAATGTAACACACACCCATACAATGCGCACCACCCCGCGATGTTTTTCTCACTCCTACTAGTGAATGTAATGTAACACACACCCATACAATGCGCACCACCCTGCGATGTTTTTCAGAAATCTATCCTACATTGCCACTGCATGTTCCCTGACCTGCCCATGCTGACCACCCTGCGGTGCTTTTCTCCATCCTACATTGCCACTCACTGCCTATCCTAATTCAGACCCTCCGATTCACACCACCCCGTGATGTTTTTCTCACTCCTACTAGAGAATGTAATGTAACACAAACCCATACAATGCGCACCACCCCGCGATGTTTTTCTCACTCCTACTGGTGAATGTAATGTAACACACCCCCATACAATGCGCACCACCCCCGATGTTTTTCTCACTACTTCTAGTGAATGTAATGTAACACACACCCATACAATGCGCACCACCCCGCGATGTTTTTCAGAAACCTATCCTACATTGCCAGTGCATGTTCCCTGACCTCCCCATGCTGACCACCCCGCGGTGCTTTTCTCCATCCTACATTGCCACTCACTGCGTATCCTAATTCAAACCCTCAGATTCACACCACCCCGTGACGTTTTTCTCACTCCTACTAGTGAATGTAATGTAACACACACCCATACAATGCGCACCTCCCCGTGATGTTTTTCTCACTCCTACTAGTGAATGTAATGTAACACACACCCATACAATGCGCACCACCCCGCGATGTTTTTCTCACTCCTACTAGTGAATGTAATGTAACACACACCCATACAATGCGCACCACCCCGCGATGTTTTTCTCACTCTTACTAGTGAATGTAATGTAACACACACCCATACAATGCGCACTACCCCGCGATGTTTTTCAGAAACCTATCCTACATTGCCACTGCATGTTCCCTGACCTCCCCATGCTGACCACCGCGCTGTGCTTTTCTCGATCCTACATTGCCACTCACTGCCTATCCTAATTCAGACCCTCCGATTCACACAACCCCGTGATGTTTTTCTCGCTCCTACTAGTGAATGTAATGTAACACACACCCATACAATGCGCACCACCCCACGATGTTTTTTCAGAAACCTATCCTACATTGCCACTGCATCTTCCCTGACCTCCCCATGCTGACCACCCCGCGGTGCTTTTCTCCATCCTACATTGCCACTCACTTCTTATCCTAATTCAGACCCTCCGATTCACACCAGCCCGTGATGTTTTTCTCACTCCTACTATTGAATGTAATGTAACACACACCCATACAATGCGCACCACCCCGCGAAGTTTTTCTCAATCCTATTAGTGAATGTAATGTAACACACACACATACAATGCGCTCCACCCCGCGATGTTTTTCAGAAACCTATCCTACATTGCCACTGCATGTTCACTGACCTCCCTATGCTGACCACCCCCGGTGCTTTTCTCCATCCTACATTGCCACTCACTGCCTATCCTAATTCAGACCCTCCGAATCACACCACCCCGTGATGTTTTTCTCACTTGGACTAGTGAATGTAATGTAACACACACCCATACAATGCGCACCACCCCACGATGTTTTTCAGAAACCTATCCTACATTGCCACTGCATGTTCCCTGACCTCCCCGTGCTGTCCACCCCGCGGTGCTTTTCTCCATCCTACATTGCCACTCACTGCCTATCCTAATTCAGACCTTCCAATTCACACCACCCTGTGATTTTTTTCTCACTCCTACTAGTGAATGTAATGTAACACACACCCATACTATGCCCACGACCCTGAGATGTTTTTCTCACTCCTACTAGTGAATGTAAGGTAACACACACCCATACTATGCGCACACCCCTCGATGTTTTTCAGAAACCTATCCTACATTGCCACGGAATGTTCCCTGACCTCCCCATGCTGACCACCCCGTGGTGCTTTTCTCCTTCCTACATTGCCACTCATTGCCTATCCTAATTCAGACACTCCGATTCACACCACTCCGTGATGTTTTTCTCACTCCTACTAGTGAATGTATTGTAACACACACCCATACAATGCGCACCACCCCGCGATGTTTTTCAGAAACCTATCCTACATTGCCACTGCATTTTCCCTGACCTCACCATGCTGACCACCCCGCCGTGCTTTTCTCCATCCTACATTGCCACTCAATGCCTATCGTAATTCAGACCCTCCGATTCACACCACCCCGTGATGTTTTTCTCACTCCTACTAGTGAATATAATGTAACACACACCCATACAATGCGCACCACCCCACGATGTTTTTCAGAAACCTATCCTACATTGCCACTGCATGTTCCCTGACCTCCCCATGCTGACCACCCCGCGGTGCTTTTCTCGATCCTACATTGCCACTCACTGCCTATCCTAATTCAGACCCTCCGATTCACACAACCCCGTGATGTTTTTCTCACTCCTACTAGTGAATGTAATGTAACACACACCCATACAATGCGCACCACCCCGCGAAGTTTTTCTCACTCCCATTAGTGAATGTAATGTAACACACACCCATACAATGCGCACCACCCCGCGATGTTTTTCAGAAACCTATCCTACATTGCCATTGCATGTTCCCTGACCTCCCCATGCTGACCAGCACGCGGTACTTTTTTCCATCCTACAGTGCCACTCACTGCCTATCCTAATTCAGACCCTCCGATTCACACATCCCCGTGATGTTTTTCTCACTCCTACTAGTGAATGTAATGTAACACACACCCATACAATGCGCACCACCCCGTGATGTTTTTCTCTCCCCTACTAGTGAATGTAATGTAACACACACCCATACAATGCGCACCACCCCGTGATGTTTTTCTCACTCCTACTAGGGAATGTAATGTAACACACACCCATACAATGCGCACCACCCCGCGATGTTTTTCAGAAACCTATCCTACATTGCCACTGCATGTTCCATGACCTCCCAAAGCTGACCACCCTGCGGTGCTTTTCTCCATCCTACATTGCCACTCACTGCCTATCCTAATTCAGACCCTCCGATTCACACCACCTCGTGATGTTTTTCTCACTCCTACTAGTGCATGTAATGTAACACACACCCATACAATGCGCAACACCCCGCGATGTTTTTCCGAAACCTATCCTACATTGCCACTGCATGTTCCCTGCCCTCCCCATGCTGACCACCCCGCGGTGCTTTTCTCCATCCTACATTGCCACTCACTGCCTATCCTAATTCAGACCCTCCGATTCACACCACCCCGTGATGTTTTTCTCACTCCTACTAGTGAATGTAATGTAGCACAAACCCATACAATGCGAACCACCCCGTGATGTTTTTCTCACTCCTACTAGTGAATGTAATGTAACACACACGCATACAATGCGCACCACCCCGTGATGTTTTTCTCACTCCTACTAGTGAATGTAATGTAACACACACCCATACAATGCGCACCACCCCGTGATGTTTTTCTCACTCCTACTAGGGAATGTAATGTAACAGACACACATACAATGCGCACCACCCCGCGATGTTTTTCAGAAACCTATCCTGCATTGCCACTGCATGTTCCCTGACCTCCCCATGCTGACCACACCGCGGTGCTTTTCTCCATCCTACATTGCCACTAAATGCCTATCCTAATTCAGACCCTCCAATTCACACCACCCCATGATGTTTTTCTCACTCCTACTAGTGAATGTAATGTAACACACACCCATACAATGCGCACCACCCCGCGATGTTTTTCAGAATCCTATCCTACATTGCCACTGCATGTTCCCTGACCTCCCCAAGCTGACCACCCCGCGGTGCTTTTCTCCATCCTACATTGCCACGCACTGCCTATCCTAATGCAGACCCTCCGATTCACACCACCCCGTGATGTTTTTCTCACTCCTACTAGTGAATGTAATGTAACACACACCCATACAATGCGCACCACCCCGTGATGTTTTTCTCATTCCTACTAGTGAATGTAATGTAACACACAAACATACAATGCGCACCACCCCGCGATGTTTTTCAGAAACCTATCCTGCATTGCCACTGCATGTTCCCTGACCTCCCCAAGCTGACCACCCCACGGTGCTTTTCTCCATCCTACATTGCCACGCACTGCCTATCCTAATGCAGACCCTACGATTCACACCACACCGTGATGTTTTTCTCACTCCTACTAGTGAATGTAATGTAAGACACACCCCTACAATGCGCATCACCCCACGATGTTTTTCAGAAACCTATTCCTACATTGCCACTGCATGTTCCCTGACCTCCACATGCTGACCACCCCGTGGTGCTTTTCTCCATCCTACATTGCAACTCACTGCCTATCCTAATTCAGACCCTCCGATTCACACCACCACGTGATGTTTTTCTCACTCCTACTAGTGAATGTCATGTAACACACACCCATACAATGCGCACTACCCCGCGATGTTTTTCTCACTCCTACTAGTGAATGTAATGTAACACACACCCATACAATGCGCACCACCCCGCGATGTTTTTCAGAAACCTATCCTACATTGCCACTGCATGTTCCCTGACCTCAGCATGCTGACCACCCCGCGGTGCTTTCCTCGATCCTACATTGCCACTCATTGCCTATCCTAATTCAGACCATCCGATTCACACAACCTCGTGATGTTTTTCTCGCTCCTACTAGTGAATGTAATGTAACACACACCCATACAATGCGCACCACCCCGCGAAGTTTTTCTCACTCCTATTAATGAATGTAATGTAACACACACCCATACAATGCGCACCACCCCGCGATGTTTTTCAGAAAGCTATTCTACTTTGCCACTGCATTTTCCCTGACCTCCCCATGCTGACCACCCCGCGGTGCTTTTCTCCATCCTCCATTGCCACTCACTGCTTATCCTAATTCAGACCCTCCGATTCACACCACCCCGTGATGTTTTTCTCACTCCTACTAGTGAATGTAATGTAACACACACCCATACAATGCGCACCACCCCGCGATGTTTTTCTCACTCTTACTAGTGAATGTAATGTAACACACACCCATACAATGCGCACCACCCCGCGATGTTTTTCAGAAACCTATCCTACATTGCCACTGCATGTTCCCTGACCTCCCCATGCTGACCACCCCGCGGTGCTTTTCTCGATCCTACATTGCCACTCACTGCCTATCCTAATTCAGACCCTCCGATTCACACAACCCCATGATGTTTTTCTCGCTGCTACTAGTGAATGTAAGGTCACACACCCCCATAGAATGCGCACCACCCCGCGATGTTTTTCAGAAACCTATCCTACATTGCCACAGCATGTTCCCTGCCCTCCCCATGCTGACCACCCTGCGGTGCTTTTCTCCATCCTACATTGCCACTCACTGCCTATCCTAATTCAGACCGTCCGATTCACACCACCCCGTGATGTTTTTCTCCTACTAGTGAATGTAATGTAACACACACCCATACAATGCACACCACCCCGCGATGTTTTACTCACTCGTACTAGTGAATGTAATGGAACACACACCCATACAATGCGCACCACCTCCGATATTTTTCTCACTCCTTCTAGTGAATGTAATGTAACACACACCCATACAATGCGCACCACCCCGCGATGTTTTTCAGAAACCTATTCTACATTGCCAGTGCATGTTCCCTGACCTCCCCATGCTGACCACCTTGCGGTGCTTTTCTCCATCCTACATTGCCACTCACGGCCTATCCTAATTCAGACCCTCCGATTCACACCACCCCGTGATGTTTTTCTCACTCCTACTAGTGAATGTAATGTAACACACACCCATACAATGCGCACCACCCCGCGATGTTTTTCAGAAACCTATCCTACATTGCCACTGCATGTTCCCTGACCTCCCCATGCTGGCCACCCCGCGGTGCTTTTCTCGATCCTACATTGCCACTCACTGCCTATCCTAATTCAGACCCTCCGATTCACACCACCCCGTGATGTTTTTCTCGCTCCTACTAATGAATGTAATGTAACACACACCCATACAATGCGCACCAGCCCGAGATGTTTTTCAGAAACCTATCCTACATTGCCACAGCATCTTCCCTGACCTCCCCATGCTGACCACCCCGCGGTGCTTTTCTCCATCCTACATTGCCACTCACTGCCTATCCTAATTCAGACCCTCCGATTCACACCACCCCGTGATGTTTTTCTGACTCCTACTAGTGAATGTAATGTAACACACACCCATACAATGCGCACCACCCCGCGATGTTTTTCAGAAACCTATCCTACATTGCAACTGCATGTTCCCTGCCCTCCCCATGCTGACCACCCCGCGGTGCTTTTCTCCATCCTACATTGCCACTCACTGCCTATCCTAATTCAGACCCTCCGATTCACACCACCCCGTGATGTTTTTCTCACTCCTACTAGAGAATGTAATGTAACACAAACCCATACAATGCTCACCACCCCGCGATGTTTTTCTCACTCCTACTAGTGAATGTAATGTAACATACACCCCCATACAATGCGCACTCCCCCGATGTTTTTCTCACTCCTTCTAGTGAATGTAATGTAACACACACCCATACAATGCGCACCACCCCGCGATGTTTTTCAGAAACCTATCGTACATTGCCACTGAATTTTCCATGACCTCCCCATGCTGACCACGCCGCGGTGCTTTTCTCCATCCTACATTGCCACTCACTGCCTATCCTAATTCAGACCCTCCGATTCACACAACCCCGTGATGTTTTTCTCGCTCCTACTAGTGAATGTAATGTAACACACACCCATACAATGCGCACCACCCCACGATGTTTTTTCAGAAACCTATCCTACATTGCCACTGCATCTTCCCTGACCTCCCCATGCTGACCACCCCGCGGTGCTTTTCTCCATCCTACATTGCCACTCACTGCATATCCTAATTCAGACCCTCAGATTCACACCACCCCGTGACGTTTTTCTCACTCCTACTAGTGAATGTAATGTAACACACACCCATACAATGCGCACCACCACGTGATGTTTTTCACACTCCTACTATTGAATGTAATGTAACACACACCCATACAATGCGCACCACCCCGCGATGTTGTTCAGAAACCTATCCTGCATGGCCACTGCATGTTCCCTGACCTCCCCATGCTGACCACACCGCGGTGCTTTTCTCCAGCCTACATTGCCACTAAATGCCTATCCTAATTCAGACCCTCCAATTCACACCACCCCATGATGTTTTTCTCACTCCTACTAGTGAACGTAATGTAACACACACCCATACAATGCGCACCACCCCGCGATGTTTTTCAGAATCCTATCCTACATTGCCACTGCATGTTCCCTGACCTCCCCAAGCTGACCAACCCGCGGTGCTTTTCTCCATCCTACATTGCCACGCACTGCCTATCCTAATGCAAACCCTCCGATTCACACCACCCCGTGATGTTTTTCTCACTCCTACTAGTGAATGTAATGTAAGACACACCCCTACAATGCGCACCACCCCACGATATTATTCAGAAACCTATTCCTCATTGCCACTGCATGTTCCCTGACCTCCCCATGCTGACCACCCCGCGGTGCTTTTCTCCATCCTACATTGCCACTCACTGCCTATCCTAACTCAGACCCTCCGATTCACACCACCCCGTGATGTTTTTCTCACTCCTACTAGAGAATGTAATGTAACACACAACCGTACAATGCGCACCACCCCGCGATGTTTTTCAGAAACCTATCCTACATTGCCACTGCATGTTCACTGACCTCCCTATGCTGACCACCCCGCGGTGCTTTTCTCCATCCTACATTGCCACTCACTGCCTATCCTTATTCAGACCCTCCGATTCACACCACCCCGTGATGTTTTTCTCACTCCTACTAGTGAATGTAATGTAACACACACCCATACAAGGCGCACCACACCATGATGTTTTTCTCACTCCTACTAGTGAATGTAATGTAACACACACCCATACAATGCGCTCCACCCCGCGATGTTTTTCAGAAACCTATCCTACATTGCCACTGCATGTTCACTGACCTCCCTATGCTGACCACCCCCGGTGCTTTTCTCCATCCTACATTGCCACTCACTGCCTATCCTAATTCAGACCCTCCGATTCACACCACCCCGTGATGTTTTTCTCACTCCTACTAGTGAATGTAATGTAACACACACCCATACAATGCGCACCACCCCGCGATGTTTTACTCACTCGTACTAGTGAATGTAATGGAACACACACCCATACAATGCGCACCACCCCCGATGTTTTTCTCACTCCTTCTAGTGAATGTAATGTAACACACACCCATACAATGCGCACCACCCCGCGATGTTTTTCAGAAACCTATCCTACATTGCCAGTGCATGTTCCCTGAGCTCCCCATGCTGACCACCACGCGGTGCTTTTCTCCATCCTACATTGCCACTCACTGTCTATCCTAATTCAGACCCTCAGATTCACACCACCCCGTGACGTTTTTCTCACTCCTACTAGTGAATGTAATGTAACACACACCCATACAATGCGCACCACCCCGTGATGTTTTTCTCACTCCTACTAGTGAAGGTAATGTAACACACACCCATACAATGTGCACCACCCCGTGATGTTTTTCTCACTCCTACTAGGGAATGTAATGTAACACACACCCATACAATGCGCACCACCCCGTAATGTTTTTCAGAAACCTATACATCACTGCCACTGCATGTTCCCTGACCTCCCCATGCCGACCACCCCGCGGTGCTTTTCTCCATCCTACATTGCCACTCACGGCCTATACTAATTCAAACCCTACGATTCACACCACCCCGTGATGTTTTTCTCACTCCTACTTGTGAATGTAATGTAACACACACCCATACAATGCGCACCACCCCGCGATGTTTTTCTCACTCCTACTAGTGAATGTAATGTAACACACACCCATACAATGCTCACCACCCTGCGATGTTTTTCAGAAATCTATCCTACATTGCCACTGCATGTTCCCTGACCTGCCCATGCTGACCACCCTGCGGTGCTTTTCTCCATCCTACATTGCCACTCACTGCCTATCCTAATTCAGAACCTCCGATTCACACCACCCCGTGATGTTTTTCTCGCTCCTACTAGTGAATGTAATGTAACACACACCCATACAATGCGCACCACCCCGCAAAGTTTTTCTCACTCCTATTAGTGAATGTAATGTAACACACACCCATACAATGCGCACCACCCCGCGATGTTTTTCAGAAACCTATCCTACATTGCCACTGCATGTTCCCTGACCTCCCCATGCTGACCACCCCGCGGTGCTTTTTTCCATCCTACATTGCCACTCACTGCCTATCGTAATTCAGACCCTCCGATTCACACATCCCCGTGATGTTTTTCTCACTCCTACTAGTGAATGTAATGTAACACACACCCATACAATGCGCACCACACGGCCATGTTGTTCAGAAACCTATCGTACATTGCAACTGCATGTTCCCTCCCCTCCCCATGCTGACCACCCCGCGGTGCTTTTCTCGATCCTACATTGCCACTCACTGCCTATCCTAATTCAGACCCTCCGATTCACACAACCCCGTGATGTTTTTCTCGCTCCTACTAGTGAATGTAATGTAACACACACCCATACAATGCGCACCAACCCACGATGTTTTTTCAGAAACCTATCCTACATTGCCACTGCATCTTCCCTGACCTCCCCATGCTGACCACCACGTGGTGCTTTTCTCCATCCTACATTGCCACTCACTGCCTATCCTAATTCAGACCCTCCGATTCACACCACCCCGTGATGTTTTTCTCACTCCTACTATTGAATGTAATGTAACACACACCCATACAATGCGCACCACCCCGCGAAGTTTCTCTCACTCCTATTAGTGAATGTAATGTAACACACACCCATACAATGCGCTCCACCCCTTGATGTTTTTCAGAAACCTATCCTACATTGCCACTGCATGTTCCCTGACCTCCCCATGCTGACAACCCCGCGGTGCTTTTTTCCATCCTACATTGCCACTCACTGCCTATCCTAATTCAGACCCTCCGATTCACACATCCCCGTGATGTTTTTCTCACTCCTACTAGTGAATGTAATGTAACACACACCCATAAAATGCGCACCACCCCGCGATGTTTTTCAGAAACCTATCCTACATTGCCACTGCATGTTCCCTGCCCTCCCCATGCTGACCACCCTGCGGTGCTTTTCTTCATCCTACATTGCCACTCACTGCCTATCCTAATTCAGACCCTCCGATTCACACCACCCCGTGATGTTTTTCTCACTCCTACTAGTGAATGTAATGTAACACACACCCATACAATGCGCACCACCCCGCGATGTTTTACTCACTCGTACTAGTGAATGTAATGGAACACACACCCATACAATGCGCACCACCCCCGATGTTTTTCTCACTCCTTCTAGTGAATGTAATGTAACACACACCCATAAAATGCGCACCACCCCGCGATGTTTTTCAGAAACCTATCCTACATTGCCAGTGCATGTTCCCTGAGCTCCCCATGCTGACCACCACGCGGTGCTTTTCTCCATCCTACATTGTCACTCACTGCCTATCCTAATTCAGACCCTCCGATTCACACCACCCCGTGATGTTTTTCTCACTCCTACTAGTGAATGTATTGTAACACACACCCATACAATGCGCACCACCCCGCGAAGTTTTTCTCACTCCTATTAGTGAATGTTATGTAACACACACCCATACAATGCGCACCACCCCGCGATGTTTTTCAGAAACCTATCCTACATTGCCAGTGCATGTTCCCTGACCTCCCCATGCTGACCACCCCGCGGTGCTTTTCTCCATCCTACATTGCCTCTCACTGCGTATCCTAATTCAAACCCTCAGATTTACACCACCCCGTGACGTTTTTCTCACTCCTACTAGTGAATGTAATGTAACACACACACACATACAATGCGCACCACCCCGTGATGTTTTTCTCACTCCTACTAGTGAATGTAGTGTAACACACACCCATACAATGCGCACCACCTCGTGATGTTTTTCTCACTCCTACTAGGGAATGTAATGTAACACACACCCATACAATGCGCACCACCCTGTGATGTTTTTCAGAAACCTATCCATCACTGCCACTGCATGTTCCCTGACCTCCCCATGCCGCCCACCCCGCGGTGCTTTTCTCCATCCTACATTGCCACTCACGGCCTATACTAATTCAAACCCTACGATTCACACCACCCCGTGATGTTTTTCTCACTCCTACTAGTGAATGTAATGTAACACACACCCATACAATGCGCACCACCCCGCGATGTTTTTCAGAAACCTATCCTACATTGCCACTGCATGTTCCCTGACCTCCCCATGCTGGCCACCCCGCGGTGCTTTTCTCGATCCTACATTGCCACTCACTGCCTATCCTAATTCAGACCCTCCGATTCACACCACCCCGTGATGTTTTTCTCGCTCCTACTAGTGAATGTAATGTAACACACACCCATACAATGCGCACCACCCCGAGATGTTTTTCAGAAACCTATCCTACATTGCCACTGCATCTTCCCTGACCTCCCCATGCTGACCACCCCGCGGTGCTTTTCTCCATCCTACATTGCCACTCACTGCCTATCCTAATTCAGACCCTCCGATTCACACCACCCCGTGATGTTTTTCTCACCCCTACTAGTGAATGTAATGTAACACACACCCATACAATGCGCACCACCCCGCGATGTTTTTCAGAAACCTATCCTACATTGCAACTGCATGTTCCCTGCCCTCCCCATGCTGACCACCCCGCGGTGCTTTTCTCCATCCTACATTGCCACTCACTGCCTATCCTAATTCAGACCCTCCGATTCACACCACCCCGTGATGTTTTTCTCACTCCTACTAGAGAATGTAATGTAACACAAACCCATACAATGCGCACCACCCCGCGATGTTTTTCTCACTCCTACTAGTGAATGTAATGTAACATACACCCCCATACAATGCGCACCACCCCCGATGTTTTTCTCACTCCTTCTAGTGAATGTAATGTAACACACACCCATACAATGCGCACCACCACGTGATGTTTTTCTCACTCCTACTAGGGAATGTAATGTAACACACACCCATACAATGCGCATCACCCCGCGATGTTGTTCAGAAACCTATCCTGCATGGCCACTGCATGTTCCCTGACCTCCCCATGTTGACCACACCGCGGTGCTTTTCTCCAGCCTACATTGCCACTAAATGCATATCCTAATTCAGACCCTCCAATTCACACCACCCCATGATGTTTTTCTCACTCCTACTAGTGAATGTAATGTAACACACACCCATACAATGCGCACCACCCCGCGATGTTTTTCAGAATCCTATCCTACATTGCCACTGCATGTTCCCTGACCTCCCCAAGCTGACCACCCCGCGGTGCTTTTCTCCATCCTACATTGCCACGCACTGCCTATCCTAGTGCAAACCCTCCGATTCACACCACCCCGTGATGTTTTTCTCACTCCTACTAGTGAATGTAATGTAAGACACACCCCTACAATGCGCACCACCCCACGATATATTTCAGAAACCTATTCCTCATTGCCACTGCATGTTCCCTGACCTCCCCATGCTGACCACCCCGCGGTGCTTTTCTCCATCCTACATTGCCACTCACTGCCTATCCTAACTCAGACCCTCCGATTCACACCACCCCGTGATGTTTTACTCACTCCTACTAGAGAATGTAATGTAACACACAACCGTACAATGCGCACCACCCCGCGATGTTTTTCAGATACCTATCCTACATTGCCACTGCATGTTCACTGACCTCCCTATGCTGACCACCCCGCGGTGCTTTTCTCCATCCTACATTGCCACTCACTGCCTATCCTTATTCAGACCCTCCGATTCACACCACCCCGTGATGTTTTTCTCACTCCTACTAGTGAATGTAATGTAACACACACCCATACAATGCGCACCACCCCGCGATGTTTATCAGAAACCTATCCGACATTGCCACTGCATGTTTCCTTACCTCCCCGTGCTGACCACCCTGCGGTGCTTTTCTCCATCCTACATTGCCACTCACTACCTATCCTAATTCAGGTCCTCCGATTTACACCACCCCGTGATGTTTTTCTCACTCCTACTAGAGAATGTAATGTAACACACACCCATGCAATGCGCACCACCCCGCGATGTTTTTCCGAAACCTATCCTACATTGCCATTGCATGTTCGCTGCCCTCCCCATGCTGACCACCCCGCGGTGCTTTTCTCCATCCTACATTGCCACTAACTGCCTATCGTAATTCAGACCCTCCTATTTACACCACCCCATGATGTTTTTCTCACTCCTACTAGTGAATGTAATGTAACACACACCCATACAAGGCGCACCACCCCGTGATGTTTTTCTCACTCCTACTAGTGAATGTAATGTAACACACAAACATACAATGTGCACCACCCCGCGATGTTTTTCAGAAACCTATCCTGCATTGCCACTGCATGTTCCCTGACCTCCCCATGCTGACCAAACCGCGGTGCTTTTCTCCATCCTACATTGCCACTAACTGCCTATCGTAATTCAGACGCTCCTATTCACACCACCCCATGATGTTTTTCTCACTCCTACTAGTGAATGTAATGTAAAACACACCCATATAATGCGCACCACCCCGCGACGTTTTTCCGAAACCTATCCTACATTGCCACTGCATGTTCCCTGACCTCCCCAAGCTGACCACCCCGCGGTGCTTTTCTCCATCCTACATTGCCACGCACTGCCTATCCTAATGCAGACCCTCCGATTCACACCACCCCGTGATGTTTTTCTCACTCCTACTAGTGAATGTAATGTAAGACACACCCCTACAATGCGCATCACCCCACGATGTTTTTCAGAAACCTATTCCTACATTGCCACTGGATGTTCCCTGACCTCCCCATGCTGACCACCCCATGGTGCTTTTCTCCATCCTACATTGCAACTCACTGCCTATCCTAATTCAGACCCTCCGATTCACACTACCACGTGATGTTTTTCTCACTCCTACTAGTGAAGGTCATGTAACACACACCCATACAATGCGCACTACCCCGCAATGTTTTTCTCACTCCTACTAGTGAATGTAATGTAACAAACACCCATACAATGCGCACCACCCCGCGATGTTTTTCAGAAACCTATCCTACATTGCCACTGCATCTTCCCTGACCTCCCCATGCTGACCACCCCGCGGTGCTTTTCTCGATCCTACATTGCCACTCACTGCCTATCCTAATTCAGACCCTCCGATTCACACAACCCCGTGATGTTTTTCTCGCTCCTACTAGTGAATGTAATGTAACACACACCCATACATTGCGCACCACCCAGCGAAGTTTTTCTCACTCCTTTTAATGAATGTAATGTAACACACACCCATACAATGCTCACCACCCCGCGATGTTTTTCAGAAACCTATGCCACATTGCCACTGAATTTTCCCTGACCTCCCCATGCTGACCACCCCGCGGTGCTTTTCTCCATCCTAAATTGCCACTCACTGCTTATCCTAATTCAGACCCTCCGATTCACACCACCCCGTGATGTTTTTCTCACTCCTACTAGTGAATGTAATGTAACACACACCCATACAATGCGCACCACCCCGTGATGTTTTTCTCACTCCTACTAGTGAATGTAATGTAACACACACCCATACAAGGCGCACCACCCCGTGATGTTTTTCTCACTCCTACTAGTGAATGTAATGTAACACACACCCATACAAGGCGCACCACCCCGTGATGTTTTTCTCACTCCTACTAGTGAATGTAATGTAACACACACCCATACAGGGCGCACCACTCCGTGATGTTTTTCTCACTCCTACTAGTGAATGTAATGTAACACACACCCATACAAGGCGCACCACTCCGTGATGTTTTTCTCACTCCTACTAGTGAATGTAATGTAACACACACCCATACAATGCGCACCACCCCGTGATGTTTTTCTCACTCCTACTAGTGAATGTAATGTAACACACACCCATACAATGCGCACCACCCCGTGATGTTTTTCTCACTCCTACTAGTGAATGTAATGTAACACACACCCATACAATGCGCACCACCCCGTGATGTTTTTCTCACTCCTACTAGTGAATGTAATGTAACACACACCCATACCATGCGCACCACCAACTCGTGATGTTTTTCTCATTCCTACTAGTGAATCTAATGTAACAAACACCCATACAATGCGCACCACACCGTGATGTTTTTCTCACTCCTACTAGTGAATGTAATCTAACACACACCCATACAATGCGCACCACCCAGTGATGTTTTTCTCACTCCTACTAGTGAATATAATGTAACACACACCCATACAATGCGCACCACCCCGCGATGTTTTTCTCACTCCTACTAGTGAAGGTAATGTAACACACACCCATACAATGCGCACCACCCCGTGATATTTTTCTCACTCCTACTAGGGAATGTAATGTAACACACACCCATACAATGCGCACCACCCCGTGATGTTTTTCAGAAACCTATCCAGCACTGCCACTGCATGTTCCCTGACCTCGCCATGCCGACCACCCCGCGGTGCTTTTCTCCATCCTACATTGCCACTCATGGCCTATACTAATTCAAACCCTATGATTCACACCACGCCGTGATGTTTTTCTCACTCCTACTAGTGAATGTAATGTAACACACACCCATACAATGCGCACCACCCCGCGATGTTTTTCAGAAACCTATCCTACATTGCAACTGCATGTTCCCTGCCCTCCCCATGCTGACCACCCCGCGGTGCTTTTCTCCATCCTACATTGCCACTCACTGCCTATCCTAATTCAGACCCTCCGATTCACACCACCCCGTGATGTTTTTCTCACTCCTACTAGTGAATGTAATGTAAAACAAAGCCATACAATGAGCACCACCCCGCGATGTTTTTCTCACTCCTACTGGTGAATGTAATGTAACACACCCCCATACAATGCGCACCACCCCCGATGTTTTTCTCACTCCTTCTAGTGAATGTAATGTAACACACACCCATACAATGCGCACCACCCCGCGATGTTTTTCTCACTCCTACTGGTGAATGTAATGTAACACACCCCCATACAATGCGCACCACCCCCGATGTTTTTCTCACTCCTTCTAGTGAATGTAATGTAACACACACCCATACAATGCGCACCACCCTGCGATGTTTTTCAGAAACCTATCCTACATTGCCACTGCATGTTCCCTGACCTGCCCATGCTGACCACCCTGCGGTGCTTTTCTCCATCCTACATTGCCACTCACTGCCTATCCTAATTCAGAACCTCCGATTCACACCACCCCGTGAGGTTTTTCTCACTCCTAATAGTGAATGTAATGTAACACACACCCATACAATGCGCACCACCCCGCGATGTTTTTCAGAAACCTATCCTACATTGCCGCTGCATGTTCCCTGACCTCCCCATGCTGACGACCCCGCGGTGCTTTTCTCGATCGTACATTGCCACTCACTGCCTATCCTAATTAAGACTCTCCGATTCACACAACCCCGTGATGTTTTTCTCGCTCCTACTAGTGAATGTAATGTAACACACACCCATACAATGCGCACCACCCCGAGATGTTTTTCAGAAACCTATCCTACATTGCCACTGCATCTTCCCTGACCTCCCCATGATGACCACCCCGCGGTGCTTTTCTCCATCCTACATTGCCACTCACTGCCTATCCTAATTCAGACCCTCCGATTCACACCACTCCGTGATGTTTTTCTCACTCCTACTTGTGAATGTAATGTAACACACACCCATACAATGCGCACCACCCCGCAAAGTTTTTCTCACTCCTATTAGTGAATGTAATGTAACACACACCCATACAATGCGCACCACCCCGCGATGTTTTTCAGAAACCTATCCTACATTGCCACTGCATGTTCCCTGACCTCCCCATGCTGACCACCCCGCGGTGCTTTTTTCCAACCTACATTGCCACTCACTGCCTATCGTAATTCAGACCCTCCGATTCACACATCCCCGTGATGTTTTTCTCACTCCTAGTAGTGAATGTAATGTAACACACACCCATACAATGCGCACCACCCCGCGATGTTTTACTCACTCGTACTAGTGAATGTAATGGAACACACACCCATACAATGCGCACCACCCCCGATGTTTTTCTCACTCCTTCTAGTGAATGTAATGTAACACACACCCATACAATGCGCACCACCCCGCGATGTTTTTCAGAAACCTATCCTACATTGCCAGTGCATGTTCCCTGAGCTCCCCATGCTGACCACCACGCGGTGCTTTTCTCCATCCTACATTGCCACTCACTGTCTATCCTAATTCAGACCCTCAGATTCACACCACCCCGTGACGTTTTTCTCACTCCTTTTAATGAATGTAATGTAACACACACCCATACAATGCTCACCACCCCGCGATGTTTTTCAGAAACCTATGCCACATTGCCACTGAATTTTCCATGACCTCCCCATGCTGACCACCCCGCGGTGCTTTTCTCCATCCTTAATTGCCACTCACTGCTTATCCTAATTCAGACCCTCCGATTCACACCACCCCGTGATGTTTTTCTCACTCCTACTAGTGAATGTAATGTAACACACACCCATACAATGCGCACCACCCCGTGATGTTTTTCTCACTCCTACTAGTGAATGTAATGTAACACACACCCATACAAGGCACACCACCCCGTGATGTTTTTCTCACTCCTACTAGTGAATGTAATGTAACACACACCCATACAAGGCGCACCACCCCGTGATGTTTTTCTCACTCCTACTAGTGAATGTAATGTAACACACACCCATACAGGGCGCACCACTCCGTGATGTTTTTCTCACTCCTACTAGTGAATGTAATGTAACACACACCCATACAAGGCGCACCACTCCGTGATGTTTTTCTCACTCCTACTAGTGAATGTAATGTAACACACACCCATACAATGCGCACCACCCCGTGATGTTTTTCTCACTCCTACTAGTGAATGTAATGTAACACACACCCATACAATGCGCACCACCCCGTGATGTTTTTCTCACTCCTACTAGTGAATGTAATGTAACACACACCCATACCATGCGCACCACCAACTCGTGATGTTTTTCTCATTCCTACTAGTGAATCTAATGTAACAAACACCCATACAATGCGCACCACACCGTGATGTTTTTCTCACTCCTACTAGTGAATGTAATGTAACACACACCCATACAATGCGCACCACCCAGTGATGTTTTTCTCACTCCTACTAGTGAATGTAATGTAACACACACCCATACAATGCGCACCACCCCGCGATGTTTTTCTCACTCCTACTAGTGAAGGTAATGTAACACACACCCATACAATGCGCACCACCCCGTGATGTTTTTCTCACTCCTACTAGGGAATGTAATGTAACACACACCCATACAATGCGCACCACCCCGTGATGTTTTTCAGAAACCTATCCAGCACTGCCACTGCATGTTCCCTGACCTCGCCATGCCGACCACCCCGCGGTGCTTTTCTCCATCCTACATTGCCACTCATGGCCTATACTAATACAAACCCTATGATTCACACCACCCCGTGATGTTTTTCTCACTCCTACTAGTGAATGTAATGTAACACACACCCATACAATGCGCACCACCCCGCGATGTTTTTCAGAAACCTATCCTACATTGCAACTGCATGTTCCCTGCCCTCCCCATGCTGACCACCCCGCGGTGCTTTTCTCCATCCTACATTGCCACTCACTGCCTATCCTAATTCAGACCCTCCGATTCACACCACCCCGTGATGTTTTTCTCACTCCTACTAGTGAATGTAATGTAAAACAAAGCCATACAATGAGCACCACCCCGCGATGTTTTTCTCACTCCTACTGGTGAATGTAATGTAACACACCCCCATACAATGCGCACCACCCCCGATGTTTTTCTCACTCCTTCTAGTGAATGTAATGTAACACACACCCATACAATGCGCACCACCCCGCGATGTTTTTCTCACTCCTACTGGTGAATGTAATGTAACACACCCCCATACAATGCGCACCACCCCCGATGTTTTTCTCACTCCTTCTAGTGAATGTAATGTAACACACACCCATACAATGCGCACCACCCTGCGATGTTTTTCAGAAACCTATCCTACATTGCCACTGCATGTTCCCTGACCTGCCCATGCTGACCACCCTGCGGTGCTTTTCTCCATCCTACATTGCCACTCACTGCCTATCCTAATTCAGAACCTCCGATTCACACCACCCCGTGAGGTTTTTCTCACTCCTACTAGTGAATGTAATGTAACACACACCCATACAATGCGCACCAACCCGCGATGTTTTTCAGAAACCTATCCTACATTGCCACTGCATGTTCCCTGACCTCCCCATGCTGACGACCCCGCGGTGCTTTTCTCGATCGTACATTGCCACTCACTGCCTATCCTATTTAAGACTCTCCGATTCACACAACCCCGTGATGTTTTTCTCGCTCCTACTAGTGAATGTAATGTAACACACACCCATACAATGCGCACCACCCCGAGATGTTTTTCAGAAACCTATCCTACATTGCCACTGCATCTTCCCTGACCTCCCCATGGTGACCACCCCGCGGTGCTTTTCTCCATCCTACATTGCCACTCACTGCCTATCCTAATTCAGACCCTCCGATTCACACCACTCCGTGATGTTTTTCTCACTCCTACTTGTGAATGTAATGTAACACACACCCATACAATGCGCACCACCCCGCAAAGTTTTTCTCACTCCTATTAGTGAATGTAATGTAACACACACCCATACAATGCGCACCACCCCGTGATGTTTTTCAGAAACCTATCCTACATTGCCACTGCATGTTCCCTGACCTCCCCATGCTGACCACCCCGCGGTGCTTTTTTCCAACCTACATTGCCACTCACTGCCTATCGTAATTCAGACCCTCCGATTCACACATCCCCGTGATGATTTTCTCACTCCTAGTAGTGAATGTAATGTAACACACACCCATACAATGCGCACCACCCCGCGATGTTTTACTCACTCGTACTAGTGAATGTAATGGAACACACACCCATACAATGCGCACCACCCCCGATGTTTTTCTCACTCCTTCTAGTGAATGTAATGTAACACACACCCATACAATGCGCACCACCCCGCGATGTTTTTCAGAAACTTATCCTACATTGCCAGTGCATGTTCCCTGAGCTCCCCATGCTGACCACCACGCGGTGCTTTTCTCCATCCTACATTGCCACTCACTGTCTATCCTAATTCAGACCCTCAGATTCACACCACCCCGTGACGTTTTTCTCACTCCTACTAGTGAATGTAATGTAACACACACCCATACAATGCGCACCACCCCGTGATGTTTTTCTCACTCCTACTAGTGAAGGTAATGTAACACACACCCATACAATGAGCACAACCCCGTGATGTTTTTCTCACTCCTACTAGGGAATGTAATGTAACACACACCCATACAATGCGCACCACCCCGTGATGTTTTTCAGAAACCTATACATCACTGCCACTGCATGTTCCCTGACCTCCGCATGCCGACCACCCCGCGGTGCTTTTCTCCATCCTACATTGCCACTCACGGCCTATACTAATTCAAGCACTACGATTCACACCACCCCGTGATGTTTTTCTCACTCCTACTTGTGAATGTAATGTAACACACACCCATACAATGCGCACCACCCCGCGATGTTTTTCTCACTCCTACTAGTGAATGTAATGTAACACACACCCATACAATGCGCACCACCCTGCGATGTTTTTCAGAAATCTATCCTACACTGCCACTGCATGTTCCCTGACCTGCCCATGCTTACCACCCTGCGGTGCTTTTCTCCATCCTACATTGCCACTCACTGCCTATCCTAATTCAGAACCTCCGATTCACACCACCCCGTGATGTTTTTTTCACTCCTACTAGTGAATGTAATGTAACACACACCCATACAATGCGCACCACCCCGCGATGTTTTTCAGAAACCTATCCTACATTGCCACTGCATGTTCCCTGACCTCCCCATGCTGACCACCCGCGGTGCTTTTCTCGATCCTACATTGCCACTCACTGCCTATCCTAATTCAGACCCTCCGATTCACACAACCCCGTGATGTTTTTCTCGCTCCTACTAGTGAATGTAATGTAACACACACCCATACAATGCGAACCACCCCGAGATGTTTTTCAGAAACCTATCCTACATTGCCACTGCATCTTCCCTGACCTCCCCATGCTGACCACCCCGCGGTGCTTTTCTCCATCCTACATTGCCACTCACTGCCTATCCTAATTCAGACCCTCCGATTCACACCACCCCGTGATGTTTTTCTCACCCCTACTAGTGAATGTAATGTAACACACACCCATACAATGCGCACCACCCCGCGATGTTTTTCAGAAACCTATCCTACATTGCAACTGCATGTTCCCTGCCCTCCCCATGCTGACCACCCCGCGGTGCTTTTCTCCATCCTACATTGCCACTCACTGCCTATCCTAGTTCAGACCCTCCGATTCACACCACCCCGTGATGTTTTTCTCACTCCTACTAGAGAATGTAATGTAACACAAACCCATACAATGCGCACCACCCCGCGATGTTTTTCTCACTCCTACTAGTGAATGTAATGTAACATACACCCCCATACAATGCGCACCACCCCCGATGTTTTTCTCACTCCTTCTAGTGAATGTAATGTAACACACACCCATACAATGCGCACCACCACGTGATGTTTTTCTCACTCCTACTAGGGAATGTAATGTAACACACACCCATACAATGCGCATCACCCCGCGATGTTGTTCAGAAACCTATCCTGCATGGCCACTGCATGTTCCCTGACCTCCCCATGCTGACCACACCGCGGTGCTTTTCTCCAGCCTACATTGCCACTAAATGCATATCCTAATTCAGACCCTCCAATTCACACCACCCCATGATGTTTTTCTCACTCCTACTAGTGAATGTAATGTAACACACACCCATACAATGCGCACCACCCCGCGATGTTTTTCAGAATCCTATCCTACATTGCCACTGCATGTTCCCTGACCTCCCCAAGCTGACCACCCCGCGGTGCTTTTCTCCATCCTACATTGCCACGCACTGCCTATCCTAGTGCAAACCCTCCGATTCACACCACCCCGTGATGTTTTTCTCACTCCTACTAGTGAATGTAATGTAAGACACACCCCTACAATGCGCACCACCCCACGATATTTTTCAGAAACCTATTCCTCATTGCCACTGGATGTTCCCTGACCTCCCCATGCTGACCACCCCGCGGTGCTTTTCTCCATCCTACATTGCCACTCACTGCCTATCCTAACTCAGACCCTCCGATTCACACAACCCCGTGATGTTTTTCTCACTCCTACTAGAGAATGTAATGTAACACACAACCGTACAATGCGCACCACCCCGCGATGTTTTTCAGAAACCTATCCTACATTGCCACTGCATGTACACTGACCTCCCTATGCTGACCACCGCGCGGTGCTTTTCTCCATCCTACATTGCCACTCACTGCTTATCCTTATTCAGACCCTCCGATTCACACCACCCCGTGATGTTTTTCTCACTCCTACTAGTGAATGTAATGTAACACACACCCATACAATGCGCACCACCCCGCGATGTTTATCAGAAACCTATCCGACATTGCCACTGCATGTTTCCTTACCTCCCCGTGCTGACCACCCTGCGGTGCTTTTCTCCATTCTACATTGCCACTCACTACCTATCCTATTTCAGGTCCTCCGATTTACACCACCCCGTGATGTTTTTCTCACTCCTACTAGAGAATGTAATGTAACACACACCAATGCAATGCGCACCACCCCGCGATGTTTTTCCGAAACCTATCCTACATTGCCATTGCATGTTCGCTGCCCTCCCCATGCTGACCACCCCGCGGTGCTTTTCTCCATCCTACATTGCAACTCACTGCCTATCCTAATTCAGACCCTCCGATTCACACCACCACGTGATGTTTTTCTCACTCCTACTAGTGAAGGTCATGTAACACACACCCATACAATGCGCACTACCCCGCAATGTTTTTCTCACTCCTACTAGTGAATGTAATGTAACACACACCCATACAATGCGCACCACCCCGCGATGTTTTTCAGAAACCTATCCTACATTGCCACTGCATCTTCCCTGACCTCCCCATGCTGACCACCCCGCGGTGCTTTTCTCGATCCTACATTGCCACTCACTGCCTATCCTAATTCAGACCCTCCGATTCACACAACCCCGTGATGTTTTTCTCGCTCCTACTAGTGAATGTAATGTAACACACACCCATACATTGCGCACCACCCAGCGAAGTTTTTCTCACTCCTTTTAATGAATGTAATGTAACACACACCCATACAATGCTCACCACCCCGCGATGTTTTTCAGAAACCTATGCCACATTGCCACTGAATTTTCCCTGACCTCCCCATGCTGACCACCCCGCGTTGCTTTTCTCCATCCTAAATTGCCACTCACTGCTTATCCTAATTCAGACCCTCCGATTCACACCACCCCGTGATGTTTTTCTCACTCCTACTAGTGAATGTAATGTAACACACACCCATACAATGCGCACCACCCCGTGATGTTTTTCTCACTCCTACTAGTGAATGTAATGTAACACACACCCATACAAGGCGCACCACCCCGTGATGTTTTTCTCACTCCTACTAGTGAATGTAATGTAACACACACCCATACAATGCGCACCACCCTGCGATGTTTTTCAGAAATCTATCCTACACTGCCACTGCATGTTCCCTGACCTGCCCATGCTTACCACCCTGCGGTGCTTTTCTCCATCCTACATTGCCACTCACTGCCTATCCTAATTCAGAACCTCCGATTCACACCACCCCGTGATGTTTTTTTCACTCCTACTAGTGAATGTAATGTAACACACACCCATACAATGCGCACCACCCCGCGATGTTTTTCAGAAACCTATCCTACATTGCCACTGCATGTTCCCTGACCTCCCCATGCTGACCACCCGCGGTGCTTTTCTCGATCCTACATTGCCACTCACTGCCTATCCTAATTCAGACCCTCCGATTCACACAACCCCGTGATGTTTTTCTCGCTCCTACTAGTGAATGTAATGTAACACACACCCATACAATGCGAACCACCCCGAGATGTTTTTCAGAAACCTATCCTACATTGCCACTGCATCTTCCCTGACCTCCCCATGCTGACCACCCCGCGGTGCTTTTCTCCATCCTACATTGCCACTCACTGCCTATCCTAATTCAGACCCTCCGATTCACACCACCCCGTGATGTTTTTCTCACCCCTACTAGTGAATGTAATGTAACACACACCCATACAATGCGCACCACCCCGCGATGTTTTTCAGAAACCTATCCTACATTGCAACTGCATGTTCCCTGCCCTCCCCATGCTGACCACCCCGCGGTGCTTTTCTCCATCCTACATTGCCACTCACTGCCTATCCTAGTTCAGACCCTCCGATTCACACCACCCCGTGATGTTTTTCTCACTCCTACTAGAGAATGTAATGTAACACAAACCCATACAATGCGCACCACCCCGCGATGTTTTTCTCACTCCTACTAGTGAATGTAATGTAACATACACCCCCATACAATGCGCACCACCCCCGATGTTTTTCTCACTCCTTCTAGTGAATGTAATGTAACACACACCCATACAATGCGCACCACCACGTGATGTTTTTCTCACTCCTACTAGGGAATGTAATGTAACACACACCCATACAATGCGCATCACCCCGCGATGTTGTTCAGAAACCTATCCTGCATGGCCACTGCATGTTCCCTGACCTCCCCATGCTGACCACACCGCGGTGCTTTTCTCCAGCCTACATTGCCACTAAATGCATATCCTAATTCAGACCCTCCAATTCACACCACCCCATGATGTTTTTCTCACTCCTACTAGTGAATGTAATGTAACACACACCCATACAATGCGCACCACCCCGCGATGTTTTTCAGAATCCTATCCTACATTGCCACTGCATGTTCCCTGACCTCCCCAAGCTGACCACCCCGCGGTGCTTTTCTCCATCCTACATTGCCACGCACTGCCTATCCTAGTGCAAACCCTCCGATTCACACCACCCCGTGATGTTTTTCTCACTCCTACTAGTGAATGTAATGTAAGACACACCCCTACAATGCGCACCACCCCACGATATTTTTCAGAAACCTATTCCTCATTGCCACTGGATGTTCCCTGACCTCCCCATGCTGACCACCCCGCGGTGCTTTTCTCCATCCTACATTGCCACTCACTGCCTATCCTAACTCAGACCCTCCGATTCACACAACCCCGTGATGTTTTTCTCACTCCTACTAGAGAATGTAATGTAACACACAACCGTACAATGCGCACCACCCCGCGATGTTTTTCAGAAACCTATCCTACATTGCCACTGCATGTACACTGACCTCCCTATGCTGACCACCGCGCGGTGCTTTTCTCCATCCTACATTGCCACTCACTGCTTATCCTTATTCAGACCCTCCGATTCACACCACCCCGTGATGTTTTTCTCACTCCTACTAGTGAATGTAATGTAACACACACCCATACAATGCGCACCACCCCGCGATGTTTATCAGAAACCTATCCGACATTGCCACTGCATGTTTCCTTACCTCCCCGTGCTGACCACCCTGCGGTGCTTTTCTCCATTCTACATTGCCACTCACTACCTATCCTATTTCAGGTCCTCCGATTTACACCACCCCGTGATGTTTTTCTCACTCCTACTAGAGAATGTAATGTAACACACACCAATGCAATGCGCACCACCCCGCGATGTTTTTCCGAAACCTATCCTACATTGCCATTGCATGTTCGCTGCCCTCCCCATGCTGACCACCCCGCGGTGCTTTTCTCCATCCTACATTGCAACTCACTGCCTATCCTAATTCAGACCCTCCGATTCACACCACCACGTGATGTTTTTCTCACTCCTACTAGTGAAGGTCATGTAACACACACCCATACAATGCGCACTACCCCGCAATGTTTTTCTCACTCCTACTAGTGAATGTAATGTAACACACACCCATACAATGCGCACCACCCCGCGATGTTTTTCAGAAACCTATCCTACATTGCCACTGCATCTTCCCTGACCTCCCCATGCTGACCACCCCGCGGTGCTTTTCTCGATCCTACATTGCCACTCACTGCCTATCCTAATTCAGACCCTCCGATTCACACAACCCCGTGATGTTTTTCTCGCTCCTACTAGTGAATGTAATGTAACACACACCCATACATTGCGCACCACCCAGCGAAGTTTTTCTCACTCCTTTTAATGAATGTAATGTAACACACACCCATACAATGCTCACCACCCCGCGATGTTTTTCAGAAACCTATGCCACATTGCCACTGAATTTTCCCTGACCTCCCCATGCTGACCACCCCGCGTTGCTTTTCTCCATCCTAAATTGCCACTCACTGCTTATCCTAATTCAGACCCTCCGATTCACACCACCCCGTGATGTTTTTCTCACTCCTACTAGTGAATGTAATGTAACACACACCCATACAATGCGCACCACCCCGTGATGTTTTTCTCACTCCTACTAGTGAATGTAATGTAACACACACCCATACAAGGCGCACCACCCCGTGATGTTTTTCTCACTCCTACTAGTGAATGTAACGTAACACACACCCATACAAGGCGCACCACCCCGTGATGTTTTTCTCACTCCTACTAGTGAATGTAATGTAACACACACCCATACAGGGCGCACCACTCCGTGATGTTTTTCTCACTCCTACTAGTGAATGTAATGTAACACACACCCATACAAGGCGCACCACTCCGTGATGTTTTTCTCACTCCTACTAGTGAATGTAATGTAACACACACGCATACAATGCGCACCACCCCGTGATGTTTTTCTCACTCCTACTAGTGAATGTAATGTAACACACACCCATACAATGCGCACCACTCCGTGATGTTTTTCTCACTCCTACTAGTGAATGTAATGTAACACACACCCATACAATGCGCACCACCCCGTGATGTTTTTCTCACTCCTACTAGTGAATGTAATGTAACACACACCCATACCATGCGCACCACCAACTCGTGATGTTTTTCTCATTCCTACTAGTGAATCTAATGTAACAAACACCCATACAATGTGCACCACACCGTGATGTTTTTCTCACTCCTACTAGTGAATGTAATGTAACACACACCCATACAATGCGCACCACCCAGTGATGTTTTTCTCACTCCTACTAGTGAATGTAATGTAACACACAAACATACAATGTGCACCACCCCGCGATGTTTTTCAGAAACCTATCCTGCATTGCCACTGCATGTTCCCTGACCTCCCCATGCTGACCAAACCGCGGTGCTTTTCTCCATCCTACATTGCCACTAACTGCCTATCGTAATTCAGACGCTCCTATTCACACCACCCCATGATGTTTTTCTCACTCCTACTAGTGAATGTAATGTAAAACACACCCATATAATGCGCACCACCCCGCGACGTTTTTCCAAACCTATCCTACATTGCCACTGAATGTTCCCTGACCTCCCCAAGCTGACGACCCCGCGGTGCTTTTCTCCATCCTACATTGCCACGCACTGCCTATCCTAATGCAGACCCTCCGATTCACACCACCCCGTGATGTTTTTCTCACTCCTGCTAGTGAATGTAATGTAAGACACACCCCTACAATGCGCATCACCCCACGATGTTTTTCAGAAACCTATTCCTACATTGCCACTGGATGTTCCCTGACCTCCCCATGCTGACCACCCCATGGTGCTTTTCTCCATCCTACATTGCAACTCACTGCCTATCCTAATTCAGACCCTCCGATTCACACCACCACGTGATGTTTTTCTCACTCCTACTAGTGAAGGTGATGTAACACACACCCATACAATGCGCACTACCCCGCAATGTTTTTCTCACTCCTACTAGTGAATGTAATGTAACACACACCCATACAATGCGCACCACCCCGCGATGTTTTTCAGAAACCTATCCTACATTGCCACTGCATCTTCCCTGACCTCCCCATGCTGACCACCCCGCGGTGCTTTTCTCGATCCTACATTGCCACTCACTGCCTATCCTAATTCAGACCCTCCGATTCACACAACCCCGTGATGTTTTTCTCGCTCCTACTAGTGAATGTAATGTAACACACACCCATACATTGCGCACCACCCAGCGAAGTTTTTCTCACTCCTTTTAATGAATGTAATGTAACACACACCCATACAATGCTCACCACCCCGCAATGTTTTTCAGAAACCTATGCCACATTGCCACTGAATTTTCCCTGACCTCCCCATGCTGACCCCCCCGCGGTGCTTTTCTCCATCCTAAATTGCCACTCACTGCTTATCCTAATTCAGACCCTCCGATTCACACCACCCCGTGATGTTTTTCTCACTCCTACTAGTGAATGTAATGTAACACACACCCATACAATGCGCACCACCCCGTGATGTTTTTCTCACTCCTACTAGTGAATGTAATGTAACACACACCCATACAAGGCGCACCACCCCGTGATGTTTTTCTCACTCCTACTAGTGAATGTAATGTAACACACACCCATATAAGGCGCACCACCCCGTGATGTTTTTCTCACTCCTACTAGTGAATGTAATGTAACACACACCCATACAGGGCGCACCACTCCGTGATGTTTTTCTCACTCGTACTAGTGAATGTAATGTAACACACACCCATACAAGGCGCACCACTCCGTGATGTTTTTCTCACTCCTACTAGTGAATGTAATGTAACACACACCCATACAATGCGCACCACCCCGTGATGTTTTTCTCACTCCTACTAGTGAATGTAATGTAACACACACCCATACAATGCGCACCACCCCGTGATGTTTTTCTCACTCCTACTAGTGAATGTAATGTAACACACACCCATACAATGCGCACCACCCCGTGATGTTTTTCTCACTCCTACTAGTGAATGTAATGTAACACACACCCATACCATGCGCACCACCAACTCGTGATGTTTTTCTCATTCCTACTAGTGAATCTAATGTAACAAACACCCATACAATGCGCACCACACCGTGATGTTTTTCTCACTCCTACTAGTGAATGTAATGTAACACACACCCATACAATGCGCACCACCCAGTGATGTTTTTCTCACTCCTACTAGTGAATGTAATGTAACACACACCCATACAATGCGCACCACCCCGCGATGTTTTTCAGAAACCTATCCTACATTGCAACTGCATGTTCCCTGCCCTCCCCATGCTGACCACCCCGCGGTGCTTTTCTCCATCCTACATTGCCACTCACTGCCTATCCTAATTCAGACCCTCCGATTCACACCACCCCGTGATGTTTTTCTCACTCCTACTAGTGAATGTAATGTAAAACAAAGCCATACAATGAGCACCACCCCGCGATGTTTTTCTCACTCCTACTGGTGAATGTAATGTAACACACCCCCATACAATGCGCACCACCCCCGATGTTTTTCTCACTCCTTCTAGTGAATGTAATGTAACACACACCCATACAATGCGCACCACCCCGCGATGTTTTTCTCACTCCTACTGGTGAATGTAATGTAACACACCCCCATACAATGCGCACCACCCCCGATGTTTTTCTCACTCCTTCTAGTGAATGTAATGTAACACACACCCATACAATGCGCACCACCCTGCGATGTTTTTCAGAAACCTATCCTACATTGCCACTGCATGTTCCCTGACCTGCCCATGCTGACCACCCTGCGGTGCTTTTCTCCATCCTACATTGCCACTCACTGCCTATCCTAATTCAGAACCTCCGATTCACACCACCCCGTGAGGTTTTTCTCACTCCTACTAGTGAATGTAATGTAACACACACCCATACAATGCGCACCACCCCGCAATGTTTTTCAGAAACCTATCCTACATTGCCACTGCATGTTCCCTGACCTCCCCATGCTGACGACCCCGCGGTGCTTTTCTCGATCGTACATTGCCACTCACTGCCTATCCTAATTAAGACTCTCCGATTCACACAACCCCGTGATGTTTTTCTCGCTCCTATTAGTGAATGTAATGTAACACACACCCATACAATGCGCACCACCCCGAGATGTTTTTCAGAAACCTATCCTACATTGCCACTGCATCTTCCCTGACCTCCCCATGATGACCACCCCGCGGTGCTTTTCTCCATCCTACATTGCCACTCACTGCCTATCCTAATTCAGACCCTCCGATTCACACCACTCCGTGATGTTTTTCTCACTCCTACTTGTGAATGTAATGTAACACACACCCATACAATGCGCACCACCCCGCAAAGTTTTTCTCACTCCTATTAGTGAATGTAATGTAACACACACCCATACAATGCGCACCACCCCGCGATGTTTTTCAGAAACCTATCCTACATTGCCACTGCATGTTCCCTGACCTCCCCATGCTGACCACCCCGCGGTGCTTTTTTCCAACCTACATTGCCACTCACTGCCTATCGTAATTCAGACCCTCCGATTCACACATCCCCGTGATGTTTTTCTCACTCCTAGTAGTGAATGTAATGTAACACACACCCATACAATGCGCACCACCCCGCGATGTTTTACTCACTCGTACTAGTGAATGTAATGGAACACACACCCATACAATGCGCACCACCCCCGATGTTTTTCTCACTCCTTCTAGTGAATGTAATGTAACACACACCCATACAATGCGCACCACCCCGCGATGTTTTTCAGAAACCTATCCTACATTGCCAGTGCATGTTCCCTGAGCTCCCCATGCTGACCACCACGCGGTGCTTTTCTCCATCCTACATTGCCACTCACTGTCTATCCTAATTCAGACCCTCAGATTCACACCACCCCGTGACGTTTTTCTCACTCCTACTAGTGAATGTAATGTAACACACACCCATACAATGCGCACCACCCCGTGATGTTTTTCTCACTCCTACTAGTGAAGGTAATGTAACACACACCCATACAATGAGCACCACCCCGTGATGTTTTTCTCACTCCTACTAGGGAATGTAATGTAACACACACCCATACAATGCGCACCACCCCGTGATGTTTTTCAGAAACCTATACATCACTGCCACTGCATGTTCCCTGACCTCCGCATGCCGACCACCCCGCGGTGCTTTTCTCCATCCTACATTGCCACTCACGGCCTATACTAATTCAAACACTACGAATCACACCACCCCGTGATGTTTTTCTCACTCCTACTTGTGAATGTAATGTAACACACACCCATACAATGCGCACCACCCCGCGATGTTTTTCTCACTCCTACTAGTGAATGTAATGTAACACACACCCATACAATGCGCACCACCCTGCGATGTTTTTCAGAAATCTATCCTACACTGCCACTGCATGTTCCCTGACCTGCCCATGCTTACCACCCTGCGGTGCTTTTCTCCATCCTACATTGCCACTCACTGCCTATCCTAATTCAGAACCTCCGATTCACACCACCCCGTGATGTTTTTTTCACGCCTACTAGTGAATGTAATGTAACACACACCCATACAATGCGCACCACCCCGCGATGTTTTTCAGAAACCTATCCTACATTGCCACTGCATGTTCCCTGACCTCCCCATGCTGACCACCCGCGGTGCTTTTCTCGATCCTACATTGCCACTCACTGCCTATCCTAATTCAGACCCTCCGATTCACACAACCCCGTGATGTTTTTCTCGCTCCTACTAGTGAATGTAATGTAACACACACCCATACAATGCGCACCACCCCGAGATGTTTTTCAGAAACCTATCCTACATTGCCACTGCATCTTCCCTGACCTCCCCATGATGACCACCCCGCGGTGCTTTTCTCCATCCTACATTGCCACTCACTGCCTATCCTAATTCAGACCCTCCGATTCACACCACCCCGTGATGTTTTTCTCACTCCTACTTGTGAATGTAATGTAACACACACCCATACAATGCGCACCACCCCGCGAAGTTTTTCTCACTCCTATTAGTGAATGTAATGTAACACACACCCATACAATGCGCACCACCCCGCGATGTTTTTCAGAAACCTATCCTACATTGCCACTGCATGTTCCCTGACCTCCCCATGCTGACCACCCCGCGGTGCTTTTTTCCATCCTACATTGCCACTCACTGCCTATCCTAATTCAGACCCTCCGATTCACACATCCCCGTGATGTTTTTCTCACTCCTAGTAGTGAATGTAATGTAACACACACCCATACAATGCGCACCACACCGCGATGTTGTTCAGAAACCTATCCTACATTGCAACTGCATGTTCCCTGCCCTCCCCATGCTGACCACCCCGCGGTGCTTTTCTCCATCCTACATTGCCACTCACTGCCTATCCTAATTCAGACCCTCCGATTCACACCACCCCGTGATGTTTTTCTCACTTCTACTAGTGAATGTAATGTAACACACACCCATACAATGCGCACCACCCCGTGATGTTTTTCTCACTCCTACTAGTGAATGTAATGTAACACACACCCATACAATGCGCACCACCCCGTGATGTTTTTCTCACTCCTACTAGGGAATGTAATGTAACACACACCCATACAATGCGCACCACCCTGTGATGTTTTTCAGAAACCTATCCATCACTGCCACTGCATGTTCCCTGACCTCCCCATTCCGACCAGCCCGCGGTGCTTTTATCCATCCTACATTTCCACTCACGGCCTATACTAATTCAAACCCTACGATTCACACCACCCCGTGATGTTTTTCTCACTCCTACTAGTGAATGTAATGTAACACACACCCATACAATGCGCACCACCCCGCGATGTTTTTCTCACTCCTACTAGTGAATGTAATGTAACACACACCCATACAATGCGCACCACCCTGCGATGTTTTTCAGAAACCTATCCTACATCGCCAGTGCATGTTCCCTGACCTGCCCATGCTGACCACCTTGCGGTGCTTTTCTCCATCCTACATTGCCACTCACGGCCTATCCTAATTCAGACCCTCCGATTCACAACACCCCGTGATGTTTTTCTCACTCCTACTAGTGAATGTAATGTAACACACACCCATACAATGCGCACCACCCCGCGATGTTTTTCACAAACCTATCCTACATTGCCACTGCATGTTCCCTGACCTCCCCATGCTGACCACCCCGCGGGGTTTTCTCGATCCTACATTGCCACTCAGTGCCTATCCTAATTCAGACCCTCCGATTCACACCACCCCGTGATGTTTTTCTCACTCCTACTAGTGAATGTAATGTAACACACACCCATACCATGCGCACCACCCCGCGATGTTTTTCAGAAACCTATCCTACATTGCAACTGCATGTTCCCTGCCCTCCCCATGCTGACCACCCCGCGGTGCTTTTCTCCATCCTACATTGCCACTCACTGCCTATCCTAATTCAGACCCTCCGATTCACACCACCCCGTGATGTTTTTCTCACTCCTACTAGAGAATGTAATGTAACACAAACCCATACAATGCGCAGCACCCCGCGATGTTTTTCTCACTCCTAGTAGTGAATGTAATGTAACACACCCCCATACAATGCGCACCACCCTCGATGTTTTTCTCACTCCTTCTAGTGAATGTAATGTAACACACACCCATACAATGCGCACCACCCCGCGAAGTTTTTCTCACTCCTATTAGTGAATGTAATGTAACACACACCCATACAATGCGCTCCACCCCGCGATGTTTTTCAGAAACCTATCCTACATTGCCACTGCATGTTCCCTGACCTCCCCATGCTGACCAACCCGCGGTGCTTTTTTCCATCCTACATTGCCACTCACTGCCTAACCTAATTCAGACCCTCCGATTCACACATCGCCGTGAAGTTTTTCTCACTCCTACTAGTGAATGTAATGTAACACACACCCATACAATGCGCACCACCCCGCGATGTTTTTCAGAAACCTATCCTACATTGCCACTGCATGTTCCCTGCCCTCCCCATGCTGACCACCCTGCGGTGCTTTTCTCCATCCTACATTGCCACTCACTGCCTATCCTAATTCAGACCCTCCGATTCACACCACCCCGTGATGTTTTTCTCGCTCCTACTAGTGAATGTAATGTAACACACACCCATACAATGCGCACCACCCCGCGATGTTTTTCTCACTCGTACTAGTGAATGTAATGGAACACACACCCATACAATGCGCACCACCCCCGATGTTTTTCTCACTCCTTCTAGTGAATGTAATGTAACACACACCCATACAATGCACACCACCCCGCGATATTTTTCAGAAACCTATCCTACATTGCCACTGCATGTTCCCTGCCCTCCCCATGCTGACCACCCTGCGGTGCTTTTCTCGATCCTACATTGCCACTCACTGCCTATCCTAATTCAGACCCTTCGATTCACTCAACCCCGTGATGTTTTTCTCGCTCCTACTAGTGAATGTAATGTAACACACACCCATACAATGCGCACCACCCCGAGATGTTTTTCAGAAACCTATCCTATATTGCCACTGCATCTTCCCTGACCTCCCCATGCTGACCACCCCGCGGTGCTTTTCTCCATCCTACATTGCCATTCACTGCCTATCCTAATTCAGACCCTGCGATTCACACCACCCCGTGATGTTTTTCTCACTCCCACTAGTGAATGCAATGTAACACACACCCATACAATGCGCACCACCAGGCGAAGTTTTTCTCACTCCTATTAGTGAATGTAATGTAACACACACCCATACAATGCGCACCACCCCGCGATGTTTTTCAGAAACCTATCCTACATTGCCACTGCATGTTCCCTGACCTCCCCATGCTGACCACCCCGCGGTGCTTTTTTCCATCCTACATTGCCACTCACTGCCTATCCTAATTCAGACCCTCCGATTCACACATCCCCGTGATGTTTTTCTCACTCCTAGTAGTGAATGTAATGTAACACACACCCTTACAATGCGCACCACCCCGCGATGTTTTTCAGAAACCTATCCTACATTGCAACTGCATGTTCCCTGCCCTCCCCATGCTGACCACCCCGCGGTGCTTTTCTCCATTCTACATTGCCACTCACTGCCTATCCTAATTCAGACCCTCCGATTCACACCACCCCGTGATGTTTTTCTCACTCCTACTAGTGAATGTAATGTAACACACACCCATACAATGCGCACCACCCCCGATGTTTTTTTCACTCCTACTAGGGAATGTAATGTAACACACACCCATACAATGCGCACCACCCCGTGATGTTTTTCAGAAACCTATCCATCACTGCCACTGCATGTTCCCTGACCTCCCCATGCCGACCACCCCGCGGTGCTTTTCTCCATCCTACATTGCCACTCACGGCATATACTAATTCAAACCCTACGATTCACACCACCCCGTGATGTTTTTCTCACTCCTACTAGTGAATGTAATGTAACACACACCCATACAATGCGCACCACCCCGCGATGTTTTTCTCACTGCTACTAGTGAATGTAATGTAACACACAACCATACAATGCGCACAACCCTGCGATGTTTTTCAGAAACCTATCCTACATTGCCACTGCATGTTCCCTGACCTGCCCATGCTGACCACCCTTCGGTGCTTTTCTCCATCCTACATTGCCACTCACTGCATATCCTAATTCAGACCCTCCGATTCACACCACCCCGTGATGTTTTTCTCACTCCTACTAGTGAATATAATGTAACACGCACCCATACAATGCGCACCACCCCGCGATGTTTTTCAGAAACCTATCCTACATTGCCACTGCATGTTCCCTGACCTCCCCATGCTGACCACCCCGCGGTGCTTTTCTCGATCCTACATTGCCACTCACTGCCTATCCTAATTCAGACCCTCCGATTCACACAACCCCGTGATGTTTTTCTCGCTCCTACTAGTGAATGTAATGTAACACACACCCATACAATGCGCACCACCACGAGATGTTTTTCAGAAACCTATCCTACATTGCCACTGCATGTTCCCTGACCTCCCCATGCTGACCACCCCGCGGTGCTTTTTTCCATCCTACATTGCCACTCACTGCCTATCCTAATTCAGACCCGCCGATTCACACATCCCCGTGATGCTTTTCTCACTCCTAGTAGTGAATGAAATGTAACACACACCCATACAATGCGCACCACCCCGCGATGTTTTTCAGAAACCTATCCTACATTGCCACTGCATGTTCCCTGCCCTCCCCATGCTGACCACCCCGCGGTGCTTTTCTCCATCCTACATTGCCACTCACTGCCTATCCTAATTCAGACCCTCCGATTCACACCACCCCGTGATGTTTTTCTCACTCCTACTAGTGAATGTAATGTAACACAAACCCATACAATGCGCACCACCCTGCGATGTTTTTCTCGCTCCTACTAGTGAATGTAATGTAACACACACCCATAAAATGCGCACCACCCCGTGATGTTTTTCTCACTCCTACTAGGGAATGTAATGTAACACACACCCATACAATGCGCACCACCCCGTGATGTTTTTCAGAAAGCTATCCATCATTGCCACTGCATGTTTCCTGACCTCCCCATGCCGACCACCCCGCGGTGCTTTTCTCCATCCTACATTGCCACTCACGGCCTATACTAATTCAGACCCTGCGATTCACACCACCCCGTGATGTTTTTCTCACTCCTACTAGTGAATGTAATGTAACACAAACCCATACAATGCGCACCACCCCGCGATGTTTTTCTCGCTCCTACTAGTGAATGTAATGTAACACACACCCATAAAATGCGCACCACCACGTGATGTTTTTCTCACTCCTACTAGGGAATGTAATGTAACACACACCCATACAATGCGCACCACCCCGCGATGTTTTTCAGAAACCTATCCTACATTGCCACTGCATGTTCCCTGCCCTCCCCATGCTGACCACCCCGCGGTGCTTTTCTCCATCCTACATTGCCACTCACTGCCTATCCTAATTCAGACCCTCCGATTCACACCACCCCGTGATGTTTTTCTCACTCCTACTAGTGAATGTAATGTAACACAAACCCATACAATGCGCACCACCCCGCGATGTTTTTCTCATTCCTACTAGTGAATGTAATGTAACACACCCCCATACAATGCGCACCACCCCCGATGTTTTTTTCACTCCTACTAGGGAATGTAATGTAACACAAACCCATACAATGCGCACCACCCCGTGATGTTTTTCAGAAACCTATCCATCACTGCCACTGCATGTTCCCTGACCTCCCCATGCCGACCACCCCGCGGTGCTTTTCTCCATCCTACATTGCCACTCACGGCATATACTAATTCAAACCCTACGATTCAAACCACCCCGTGATGTTTTTCTCACTCCTACTAGTGAATGTAATGTAACACACACCCATACAATGCGCACCACCCCGCGATGTTTTTCAGAAACCTATCCTACATTGCCACTGCATGTTCCCTGACCTCCCCATGCTGACCACCCTGCGGTGCTTTTCTCCATCCTACATTGCCACTCACTGCCTATCCTAATTCAGACCCTCCGATTCACACCACGCTGTGACGTTTTTCTCACTCCTGCTAGTGAATGTAATGTAACACACACCCATACAATGCGCACCACCCCGCGAAGTTTTTCTCAATTCTACTAGTGAATGTAATGTAACGCAAACCCATACAATGCGCACCACCCCGCGATGATTTTCAGAAACCTAACCTACATTGCCACAGCATGTTCCCTGACCTCCACATGCTGATCACCCCGCCTTGCTTTTCTCAATCCTACATTGCCACTCGCTGCCTATCCTAATTCAGACCCTCCGATTCACACATCCCCGTGATGTTTTTCTCACTCCTACTAGTGAATGTAATGTAACACACTCCCATACAATGCGCACCACCCCGCGATATTTTTCAGAAACGTATCCTACATTGCCACTGCATGTTCCCTGCCCTCCCCATGCTGACCACCCCGCGGTGCTTTACTCCATCCTACATTGCCACTCACTGCCTATCCTAATTCAGACCCTCCGATTCACACAACCCCGTGGTGTTTTTCTCACTCCTACTAGTGAATGTAATGTAACACACACCCATATAATGCGCACCAACACGCGATGTTTTTCTCACTCCTACTAGTGAACGTATTGTAACACACACCCATACAATGCACACCACCCCGCGATGTTTTTCAGAAACCTATCCTACATTGCCACTGCATGTTCCCTGACCTCCCCATGCTGACCACCCCGCGGTGCTTTTCTCCATCCTACATTTCCACTCACGGCCTATACTAATTCAGACCCTCCGATTCACACCACCCCGTGATGTTTTTCTCACTCCTACTAGTGAATGTAATGTAACACACACCCATATAATGCGCACCAACACGCGATGTTTTTCTCACTCCTACTAGTGAACGTATTGTAACACACACCCATACAATGCACACCACCCCGCGATGTTTTTCAGAAACCTATCCTACATTGCCACTGCATTTTCCCTGACCTCCCCATGCTGACCACACCGCGGTGCTTTTCTCCATCCTACATTGCCACTCACTGCCTATCCTAATTCAGACCCTCCGATTCACACCCCCCCTTGATGTTTTTCTCACTCCTACTAGTGAATGTAATGTAACACACACCCATACAATGCGCACCACCCCGCGATGTTTTTCTCACTCCTACTAGTGAATGTAATATAACACACACCCATACAATGCTCACCACCCCGCGATGTTTTTCAGAAACCTATCCTACATTGCCACTGCATGTTCCGTGACCTCCCCATGCTGACCACCCCGCGGTGCTTTTCTCGATCCTACATTGCCACTCACTGCCGATCCTAATTCAGACCCTCCGATTCACACAACCCCGTGATGTTTTTCTCACTCCTACTAGTGAATGTAATGTAACACACACCCATACAATGCACACCAACCCGCGATGTTTTTCAGAAACCTATCCTACATTGCCACTGCATCTTCCCTGACCTCCCCATGCTGACCACCCCGCGGTGCTTTTCTCCATCCTACATTGCCACTCACTGCCTATCCTAATTCAGACCCTCCGATTCACACCACCCCGTGATGTTTTTCTCACTCCTACTAGTGAATGTAATGTAACACACACCCATACAATGCGCACCACCCCGCGATGTTTTTCTCACTCCTACTAGTGAATGTAATGTAACACACACCCATACAATGCGCACCACTCCGCGATGTTTTTCTAACTCCTACTAGTGAATGTAGTGTAACACACACCCATACAATGCGCACCACCCAGCGATCTTTTTCAGAAACCTATCCTTCATTGCCACCGCATCTTCCCTGCCCTCCCCATGCTGACCACCCCGCGGTGCTTTTCTCCATCCTACATTGCCACTCACGGCCTATACTAATTCAGACCCTATGATTCACACCACCTCGTGATGTTTTTCTCACTCCTACTAGTGAATGTAATGTAACACACACCCATACAATGCGCACCACCCCGCGATGTTTTTCTCACTCCTACTAGTGAATGTAATGTAACACACACCCATACAATGCGCACCACCCCGCGATGTTTTTCAGAAATCTATCCTACATTGCCACTGCATGTTCCCTGACCTCCCCATGCTGACCACACTGCGGGGCTTTTCTCCATCCTACATTGTCACTCACTGCCTATCCTAATTCAGACCCTCCGATTCACACCACCCCGTGATGTTTTTCTCACTCCTACTAGTGAATGTAATGTAACACACACCCATACAATGCGCACCACCCCGCGATGTTTTTCAGAAACCTATCCTACATTACCACTGCATGTTCCCTGCCCTCCCCATGCTGACAAACCTGCGGTGCTTTTCTCCATCCTACATTTCCACTCACTGCCTATCCTAATTCAGACCCTCCGATTCACACCACCCCGTGACGTTTTTCTCACTCCTGCTAGTGAATGTACTGTAACACACACCCATACAATGCGCACCACCCCGCGAAGTTTTTCTCACTCCTACTAGTGAATGTAATGTAACACACACCCATATAATGTGCACCAACCCGTGATGTTTTTCTCACTCCTACTAGTGAATGTATTGTAACACACACCCATAAAATGCGCACCACCCCGTGATGTTTTTCAGAAATCTATCCTACATTGCCACTGCATTTTCCCTAACTCCCCATGCTGACCACACCGCGGTGCTTTTCTCCATCCTACATTGCCACTCACTGCCTATCCTAGTTCAGACCCTCCGATTCACACCACCCCGTGATGTTTTTCTCACTCCTACTAGTGAATGTAATGTAACACACACCCATACAATGCGCACCACCCCGCGATGTTTTTCTCACTCCTACTAGTGAATGTAATGTAACACACACCCATACAATGTGCACCACCCCGCGATGTTTTTCAGAAACCTATCCTACATTGCCACTGCATGTTCCGTGACCTCCCCATGCTGACCACCCCGCGGTGCTTTTCTCCATCCTACATTGCCACTCACGGCCTATCCTAATTCATACCCACCGATTCACATCACCCCATGAGGTTTTTCTCACTCCTACTAGTGAATGTAATGTAACACACACCCATACAATGCCCACCACCCCTTGATGTTTTTCTCACTCCTACTAGTGAATGTAATGTAACACACACCCATAAAATGCGCACCAACCCGCGATGTTTTTCTCAATCCTACTAGTGAATGTAATGTTACACACCCGTACAGTGCGCACCACCCCGCGATGTTTTTCAGAAACCTATCCTACATTGCCACTGCATGTTCCCTGACCTCGCCATGCTGACCACCCCACAGTGCTTTTCTCCATTCTACATTGCCCCTCACTGCCTATCCTAATTCAGACCCTCCGATTCACACCACCCCGTGATGATTTTCTCACTCCTACTAGTGAATGTAATGTAACACACACCCATATAATGCGCAACAACCCGCGATTTTTTTCTCACTCCTACTAGTGAATGTAATGTAACACACAACCATACAATGCGCACCACCCCGCGATGTTTTTCAGAAACCTATCCTACATTGCCACTGCATGTTCGCTGCCCTCTTCATGCTGACCACCCCGCGGTGCTTTTCTCCATCCTACATTGCCACTCACTGCCTATCCTAATTCAGACCCTCCGATTCACAACTCCCTGTGATGTTTTTCTCACTCCTACTAGTGAATGTAATGTAACACAAACCCATACAATGCGCACCACCCATCGATGTTTTTCAGAAACCTATCCCACATTGCCCCGGCTTGTTCCCTGACCTCCCCATGATGACCACACCGTGGTGCTTTTCTCCATCCAACATTGCCACTCACTGCCTATCCTAATTCAGACCCTCCGATTCACACCTCCCTGTGATGTTTTTCTCACTCCTACTAGTGAATGTAATGTAACACACACCCATACAATGCGCAACAATCCGCGATGTTTTTCTAAATCCTACTAGTGAATGTAATGTAACACACACCCATACAATGTGCACCACCCCGCGATCTTTTTCAGAAACCTATCCTACATTGCCACCGCATGTTCCCTGACCTGCCCATGCTGACTACCCTGCGGTGCTTTTCTCCATCCTACATTGCCACTCACTGCCTATCCTAATTCAGACCCTCTGATTCACAAAACCCCGTGATGTTTTTCTCACTCCTACTAGTAAATGTAATGTAACACACACCCATACAATGCGCACCACCCCGCGATGTTTTTCTCACCCCTACTAGTGAATGTAATGTAACACACACCCATACAATGTGCACCACCCCGCGATGTTTTTCAGAAACCTATCCTACATTGCCACTGCATGTTCCCTAACCTCCCCATGCTGACCACCCCGCGGTGCTTTTCTCCATCCTACATTGCCACTCACGGCCTATCTTAATTCAGACACACCGATTCACACCAACCCGTGATATTTTTCTCACTCCTACTAGTGATTGTAGTGTAACACACACCCATATAATGCGCACCAACCCGCGATGTTTTTCTCACTCCTACTAGTGAATGTAATGTAACACACACCCATACAATGCGCACCACCCCACGATGTTTTTCAGAAACCTATCCTACATTGCCACTGCATGTTCCCAAACCTCCCCATGCTGACCATCCCGCGGTGCTTTTCTCCATCCTAAATTGCCACTCACTGCCTATCCTACTTCAGACCCTCCGATTCACACATTCCCGCGATGTTTTTCTCACTCCTACTGGTGAATGTAATGTAACACACACTCATACAATGCGCACCAACCCCAATGTTTTTCTCACTCGTACTAGTGAATGTAATGTGGCACACCCATACAATGGGCACCACCCCGCTATCTTTTTCAGAAACCTATCCTACATTGCCACTGCATGTTCCCTGACCTCCCCATGCTGACCACCCCGCGGTGCTTTTCTCCATCCTTCATTGCCACTCACTGCCTATCCTAATTCAGACCCTCCGATTCACACAACCCCGTGTTGTTTTTCTCACTCCTACTAGTGAATGTAATGTAACACACAACCATACAATGCGCACCACCCCGTGATGTTTTTCAGAAACCTATCCTACATTACCACTGCATGTTCCCTGCCCTCCCCATGCTGACAAACCTGCGGTGCTTTTCTCCATCCTACATTGCCACTCACTGCCTATCCTAATTCAGAACCTCCGATTCACACCACCCCGTGACGTTTTTCTCACTCCTGCTAGTGAATGTAATGTAACACACACCCATACAATGCGCACCACCCCGCGAAGTTTTTCTCACTCCTACTAGTGAATGTAATGTAACACACACCCATACAATGCGCACCACCCCGCGATGTTTTTCAGAAACCTAACCTACATTGCCACAGCATGTTCCCTGACCTCCCCATGCTGACCACCCCGCGGTGCTTTTCTCCATCCTACATTGCCACTCACTGCCTATCCTAATTCAGACCCTCCGATTCACACATCCCCGTGATGTTTTTCTCTCTCCTACTAGTGAATGTAATGTAACACACACCCATACAATGCGCACCACCCCGCGATGTTTTTCAGAAACCTATCCTACATTGCCACGGCAAGTTCCCTGACCTCCCCATGCTGACCACCCCGCGGTGCTTTTCTCCATCCTACATTGCCACTCACTGCCTATCCTAATTCAGACCCTCTGATTCACACCTCCCTGTGATGTTTTTCTCACTCCTAGTAGTGAATGTAATGTAACACACACCCATACAATGCGTACCACTCCGCGATGTTTTTCTAACTCCTACTAGTGAATGTAATGTAACACACACCCATACAATGCGCAGCACCAAGCGATCTTTTTCAGAAACCAATCCTACATTGCCACCGCATGTTCCCTGACCTCCTCATTCTGACCACCCCACGTTGCTTTTCTCCATCCTACATTGCCACTCACGGCCTATACTAATTCAGACCCTCCGATTCACACCACCCCGTGATGCTTTTCTCACTCCTACTAGTGAATGTAATGTAACACACACCCATATAATGCGCACCAACCCGCGATGTTTTTCTCACTCCTACTAGTGAATGTAATGTGGCACACCCGTACAATGGGCACCACCCCGCTATCTTTTTCAGAAACCTATCATACATTGCCACTGCATGTTACCTGACCTCCCCATGCTGACCACCCTGCGGTGCCTTTCTCCATCCTACATTGCCACTCACTGCCTATCCTAATTCAGACCCTCCGATTCACACCACCCTGTGGTGTTTTTCTCACTCCTACTAGTGAATGTAATGTAACACACACCCATACAATGCGCACCACCCCGCGATGTTTTTCAGAAACCTATCCTACATTGCCAGTGCATGTTCCCTGCCCTCCCCATGCTGACAACCCCGCGGTGCTTTTCTCCATCCTACATTGCCACTCACTGCCTATCCTAATTCAGACCCTCCGATTCACACCTCCCCGTGATGTTTTTCTCACTCTTACTAGTGAATGTAATGTAATACACACCCATACAATGCGCACCACTCAGCGATGTTTTTCTAACTCCTACTAGTGAATGTAATGTAACACACACCCATAAAATGCGCACCACACAGCGATCTTTTTCAGAAACCTATCCTACATTGCCACCGCATGTTCCTGACCTCCCCATGCTGACCACCCCGCGGTGCTTTTCTCCATCCTACATTGCCACTCACGGCCTATACTAATTCAGACCCTACGATTCACACCACCTCGTGATGTTTTTCTCACTCCTAGTAGTGAATGTAATGTAACACACACTCATACAATGCGCACCACCCCGCGATGTTTTTCAGAAACCTATCCTACATTGCCACTGCATGTCCCTGACCTCCCCATGCTGACCATCTCGCGGTCCTTTTCTCCATCCTAAATTGCCACTCACTGCCTATCCTACTTCAGACCCTCCGATTCACACATCTCCGCGATGTTTTTCTCACTCCTACTGGTGAATGTAATGTAACACACACTCATACAATGCGCACCACCCCCAATGTTTTTCTCACTCCTACTAGTGAATGTAATGTGGCACACCCGTACAATGGGCACCACCCCGCTATCTTTTTCAGAAACCTATCCTACATTGCCACTGCATGTTCCCTGACCTCCCCATGCTGACCACCCCGCGGTGCTTTTCTCCATCCTACATTGCCACTCACTGCCTATCCTAATTCAGACCCTCCGATTCACACCACCCCGTGATGTTTTTCTCACTCCTACTAGTGAATGTAATGTAACACACACCCATACAATGCGCACCACCCCGCGATGTTTTTCAGAAACCTATCCTACATTACCACTGCATGTTCCCTGCCCTCCCCATGCTGACAAACCTGCGGTGCTTTTCTCCATCCTACATTGCCACTCACTGCCTATCCTAATTCAGACCCTCCGATTCACACCACCCCGTGACGTTTTTCTCACTCCTGCTAGTGAATGTAATGTAACACACACCCATACAATGCGCACCACCCCGCGAAGTTTTTCTCACTCCTACTAGTGAATGTAATGTAACACACACCCATACAATGTGCACCAACCCGCGATATTTTTCAGAAACCTAACCTACATTGCCAAAGCATGTTCCCTGACCTCCTCATTCTGACCACCCCGCGGTGCTTTTCTCCATCCTACATTGCCACTCACTGCCTATCCTAATTCAGACCCTCCGCTTCACACCACCCCGTGACGTTTTTCTCACTCCTGCTAGTGAATGTAATGTAACACACACCCATACAATGCGCACCACCCCGCGAAGTTTTTCTCACTCCTACTAGTGAATGTAATGTAACACACACCCATACAATGCGCACCACCCCGCGATGTTTTTCAGAAACCTATCCTACATTGCCAGTGCATGTTCCCTGCCCTCCCCATGCTGACCACCCCGCGGTGCTTTTCTCCATCCGACATTGCCACTCACTGCCTATCCTAATTCAGACACTCCGATTCACACCTCCCCGTGATGTTTTTCTCACTCCTACTAGTGAATGTAATGTAACACACACCCATACAATGCGAACCACTCAGCGATGTTTTTCTAACTACTACTAGTGAATGTGATGTAACACACACCCATAAAATGCGCACCACCCAGCGATCTTTTTCAGAAACCTATCCTACATTGCCACCGCATGTTCCCTGACCTCCCCATGCTGACCACCCCGCGGTGCTTTTCTCCATCCTACATTGCCACTCACTGCCTATCCTAATTCAGACCATCCAATTCACACCACCCCGTGATGTTTTTCTCACTCCTACTAGTGAATGTAATGTAACACACACACATACAATGCGCACCACCCCGCGATGTTTTTCAGAAACTTATCCTACATTGCCACTGCATGTTCCCTGACCTCCCCATGCTGAACACCCCGCGGTGCTTTTCTCCATCCTACATTGCCACTCCCTGCCTATCCTAATTCAGACCCTCCGATTCACACCACCCCATGATGTTTTTCTCACTCCTACTAGTGAATGTAATGTAACACACAAATATACAATGCGCACCACCCCGCGATGTTTTTCCGAAACCTATCCTACATTTCCACTGCATGTTCCCTGCCCTCCCCCTGGTGACAAACCTGCGGTGCTTTTCTCCATCCTACATTGCCACTCACTGCCTATCCTAATTCAGACACTCCGATTCACACCACCCCATGATGTTTTTCTCACTCCTACTAGGGAATGTAATGTAACACACACCCATACAATGCGCACCACACCGTGATTTTTTTCTCACTCCTACTAGTGAATGTAATGTAACACACACCCATACAATGCGCACCACCCCGTGATGTTTTTCTCACTCCTACTAGTGAATGTAATGTAACACACACCCATACAATGCGCACCACCCCGTGATGTTTTTCTCACTCCTCCTCGTGAATGTAATGTTACACACCCTTACAATGCGCACCACCCCGCGATGTTTGTCAAAAACCTACCATACATTGCCACTGCATGACCCCTGACCTCCCCATGCTGACCACCCCGCGGTGCTTTTCTCCATCCTACATTGCCACTCACTGCCTATCCTAATTCAGACCATCCGATTCACACCACCCCGTGATGTTTTTCTCACTCCTACTAGTGAATGTAATGTAACACACACACATACAATGCGCAGCACCCCGCGATGTTTTTCAGAAACCTATCCTACATTGCCACTGCATGTTCCCTGACCTCCCCATGCTGAACACCCCGCGGTGCTTTTCTCCATCCTACATTGCCACTCCCTGCCTATCCTAATTCAGACCTTCCGATTCACACCACCCCATGATGTTTTTCTCACTCCTACTAGTGAATGTAATGTAACACACACCCATACAATGCGCACCACCCCACGATGTTTTTCAGAAACTTATCCTACATTGCCACTGCATGTTCCCTGACCTCCACATGCTGACCACCCCGCGGTGCATTTCTCCATCTTACATTGCCACTCACTGCCTATCCTAATTCAGACCCTCCGATTCACACAATCCCGTGATGTTTTTCTCACTCCTACTAGTGAATGTAATGTAACACACACCCAGACAATGCGCACCACCCCGTGATGTTTTTCTCACTTCTACTAGTGAATGTAAAGTGACACACACCCATACAATGCGCACCACCCCGCGATGTTTTTCAGAAACCTATCCTACATTGCCACTGCATGTTCCCTGACCTCCCCATGCTGACCACCCCGCGGTGCTTTTCTCCTTCCTACATTGCCACTCACGGCCTATACCAATTCAGACCCTCCGATTCACACCACCCCGTGATGTTTTTCTCACTCCTACTAGTGAATGTAATGTAACACACACCCATAGAATGCGCACCACCCCGCGATGTTTTTCTCACTCCTACTAGTGAATGTAATGTAACACACACCCATACAATGCGCACCACCCAGCGATCTTTTTCAGAAACCTATCCTACATTGCCACTGCATGTTCCCTGACCTCCCCATGCTGACCACACCGCGGTGCTTTTCTCCATCCTACATTGCCACTCACTGCCTATCCTAATTCAGACCTCCGATTCACACAACCCCGTGATGGTTTTCTCACTCCTACTAGTGAATGTAATGTAACACACACCCATACAATGCGCACCACCCCACGATGTTTTTCAGAAACATATCCTACATTGATACTGCATGTTACCTGACCTCCCCATGCTGACCACACTGCGGTGCTTTTCTCCATCCTACATTGCCACTCACTGCCTATCCTAATTCAGACCCTCTGATTCACACCACCCCGTGATGTTTTTCTCACTCCTACTAGTGAATGTAATGTTACACACGCATACAATGCCAACCACCCCGCGACGTTTTTCTCACTCCTACTAGTGAATGTAATGTTACACACCCATGAAACAAGCACCACCCCGCAATGTTTTTCAGAAACCTATCCTACATTACCTCTGCATGTTGCCTGCCGTCCCCATGCTGACCACCACGCGGTGCTTTTCTCCATCCTACATTGCCACTCACAGCCTATGCTAATTCAGACCCTCAGATTCAAACCACCCCGTGATTTTTTCTCACTCCTACTAGTGAATGTAATGTAACACACACCCATACAATGCGCACCACCCCGCGATGTTTTTCAGAAACCTATCCTACATTGCCACTGCATGTTCCCTGACCTCCCCAAGCTGACCAGCCGGCGGTGCTTTTCTCCATCCTACATTGCCACGCACTGCCTATCCTAATGCAGACCCTCCGATTCACACCACCCCATGATGTTTTTCTCACTCCTACTAGTGAATGTAATGTAAGAAACACCCCTACAATGCGCACCACCCTACGATGTTTTTCAGAAACCTATTCCTACATTGCCACTGCATGTTCCCTGCCCTCTGCATGCTGACCACCCCGCGGAACTTTTCTCGATCCTACATTGCCACTCACTGCCTATCCTAATTCAGACCCTCCGATTCACACCACCCCGTGATGTTTTTCTCACTCCTACTAGTGAATGTAATGTAACACAACCCATACAATGCGCACCACCCCGCGATGTTTTTCTCACTCTTACTAGTGAATGTAATGTAACACACACCCATACAATGCGCACCACCCCACGATGTTTTTCAGAAACTTATCCTACATTGCCACTGCATGTTCCCTGACCTCCCCATGCTGACCACCCCGCGGTGCGTTTCTCCATCTTACATTGCCACTCACTGCCTATCCTAATTCAGACGCTCCGATTCACACAATCCCGTGATGTTTTTCTCACTCCTACTAGTGAATGTAATGTAACACACACCCATACAATGCGCACCACCCCGTGATGTTTTTCTCACTTCTACTAGTGAATGTAAAGTGACACACACAAATACAATGCGCACCACCCCGCGATGTTTTTCAGAAACCTATCCTACATTGCCACTGCATGTTCCCTGACCTCCCCATGCTGACCACCCTGCGGTGCTTTTCTCCATCCTACATTGCCACTCACTGCCTATCCTAATTCAGACCCTCTGATTCACACCACCCCGTGATGTTTTTCTCACTCCTACTAGTGAATGTAATGTTACACACGCATACAATGCGCACCACCCCGCGACGTTTTTCTCACTCCTACTAGTGAATGTAATGTTACACACCCATATAACGAGCAGCACCCCGCAATGTTTTTCAGAAACCTATCCTACATTGCCACTGCATGTTCCCTGACCTCCCCATGCTGACCACACTGCGGTGCTTTTCTCCATCCTACATTGCCACGCACTGCCTATCCTAATTCAGACCCTCCGATTCACACCACCCCGTGATGTTTTTCTCACTCCTACTAGTGAATGTAATGTAACACACAAATATACAATGCGCACCACCCCGCGATGTTTTTCCGAAACCTATCCTACATTTCCACTGCATGTTCCCTGCCCTCCCCCTGGTGACAAACCTGCGGTGCTTTTCTCCATCCTACATTGCCACTCACTGCCTATCCTAATTCAGACACTCCGATTCACACCACCCCATGATGTTTTTCTCACTCCTACTAGGGAATGTAATGTAACACACACCCATACAATGCGCACCACACCGTGATTTTATTCTCACTCCTACTAGTGAATGTAATGTAACACACACCCATACAATGCGCACCACCCCGTGATGTTTTTCTCACTCCTACTAGTGAATGTAATGTAACACACACCCATACAATGCGCACCACCCGGTGATGTTTTTCTCACTCCTCCTAGTGAATGTAATGTAACACACACCCAAACAATGCGCACCACCCCGTGATGATTTTCTCACTCCTACTAGTGAATGTAATGTAACACACACCCATACAATGCGCACCACCCGGCGATGTTTTTCTCACTCCTCCTCGTGAATGTAATGTTACACACCCTTACAATGCGCACCACCCCGCGATGTTTGTCAAAAACCTACCATACATTGCCACTGCATGACCCCTGACCTCCCCATGCTGACCACCCCGCGGTGCTTTTCTCCATCCTACATTGCCACTCACTGCCTATCCTAATTCAGACCATCCGATTCACACCACCCCGTGATGTTTTTCTCACTCCTACTAGTGAATGTAATGTAACACACACACATACAATGCGCACCACCCCGCGATGTTTTTCAGAAACTTATCCTACATTGCCACTGCATGTTCCCTGACCTCCCCATGCTGAACACCCCGCGGTGCTTTTCTCCATCCTACATTGCCACTCCCTGCCTATCCTAATTCAGACCTTCCGATTCACACCACCCCATGATGTTTTTCTCACTCCTACTAGTGAATGTAATGTAACACACACCCATACAATGCGCACCACCCCACGATGTTTTTCAGAAACTTATCCTACATTGCCACTGCATGTTCCCTGACCTCCACATGCTGACCACCCCGCGGTGCGTTTCTCCATCTTACATTGCCACTCACTGCCTATCCTAATTCAGACCCTCCGATTCACACAATCCCGTGATGTTTTTCTCACTCCTACTAGTGAATGTAATGTAACTCACACCCATACAATGCGCACCACCCCGCGATGTTTTTCAGAAACCTATCCTACATTGCCACTGCATGTTCCCTGACCTCCCCAAGCTGACCACCCCGCGGTGCTTTTCTCCATCCTACATTGCCACGCACTGCCTATCCTAATGCAGACCCTCCGATTCACACCACCCCATGATGTTTTTTTCACTCCTACTAGTGAATGTAATGTAAGAAACACCCCTACAATGCGCACCACCCCACGATGTTTTTCAGAAACCTATTCCTACATTGCCACTGCATGTTCCCTGCCCTCTGCATGCTGACCACCCCGCGGAACTTTTCTCGATCCTACATTGCCACTCACTGCCTATCCTAATTCAGACCCTCCGATTCACACCACCCCGTGATGTTTTTCTCACTCCTACTAGTGAATGTAATGTAACACACACCCATACAATGCGCACCACCCCGCGATGTTTTTCTCACTCCTACTAGTGAATGTAATGTAACACACATCCATACAATGCGCACCACCCCACGATGTTTTTCAGAAACTTATCCTACATTGCCACTGCATGTTCCCTGACCTCCACATGCTGACCACCCCGCGGTGCGTTTCTCCATCTTACATTGCCACTCACTGCCTATCCTAATTCAGACCCTCCGATTCACACAATCCCGTGATGTTTTTCTCACTCCTACTAGTGAATGTAATGTAACACACACCCATACAATGCGCACCACCCCGTGAAGTTTTTCTCACTTCTACTAGTGAATGTAAAGTGACACACACCCATACAATGCGCACCACCCCGCGATGTTTTTCAGAAACCTATCCTACATTGCCACTGCATGTTCCCTGACCTCCCCATGCTGACCACCCCGCGGTGCTTTTCTCCATCCTACATTGCCACTCACGGCCTATACTAATTCAGACCCTCCGATTCACACCACCCCGTGATGTTTTTCTCACTCCTACTAGTGAATGTAATGTAACACACACCCATAGAATGCGCACCACCCCGCGATGTTTTTCTCACTCCTACTAGTGAATGTAATGTAACACACACCCATACAATGCGCACCACCCAGCGATCTTTTTCAGAAACCTATCCTACATTGCCACTGCATGTTCCGTGACCTCCCCATGCTGACCATCCCGCGGTGCTTTTCTCCATCCTACATTGCCACTCACTGCCTATCCTAATTCAGACCCTCCGATTCACACATCCCCGTGATGGTTTTCTCACTCCTAATAGTGAATGTAATGTAACACACACCCATACAATGCGCACCACCCCACGATGTTTTTCAGAAACATATCCTACATTGATACTGCATGTTACCTGACCTCCCCAAGCTGACCACCCCGCGGTGCTTTTCTCCATCCTACATTGCCACTCACTGCCTATCCTAATTCAGACCCTCTGATTCACACCACCCCGTGATGTTTTTCTCACTCCTACTAGTGAATGTAATGTTACACACGCATACAATGCGCACCACCCCGCGACGTTTTTCTCACTCCTACTAGTGAATGTAATGTTACACACCCATATAACGAGCACCACCCCGCAATGTTTTTCAGAAACCTATCCTACATTACCTCTGCATGTTGCCTGCCGTCCCCATGCTGACCACCACGCGGTGCTTTTCTCCATCCTACATTGCCACTCACAGCCTATCCTAATTCAGACCCTCGGATTCAAACCACCCCGTGATTTTTTCTCACTCCTACTAGTGAATGTAATGTAACACACACCCATACAATGCGCACTACCCCGCGATGTTTTTCAGAAACCTATCCTACATTGCCACTGCATGTTCCCTGACCTCCCCATGCTGACCACCGCGCTGTGCTTTTCTCCATCCTACATTGCCACTCACTGCCTATCCTAATTCAGACCCTCCGAATCACATAACCCCGTGATGTTTTTCTCACTCCTACTAGTGAATGTAATGTAACATACACCCATACAATGCGCACCACCCCGCGATGTTTTTCAGAAACCTATAATACACTGCCACTGCATGTTCCCTGACCTCCCCATGCTGACCACCCCGCAGTGCTTTTCTCCATCCTTCATTGCCACTCACTGCCGATCCTAATTCAGACACTCCGATTCACACCACCCCGTGGCGTTTTTCTCACTCCTATTAGTGAATGTAATGTAACACACACCCATAAAATGTAGACCACCTCCGATGTTTTTCTCACTCCTACTAGTTAATCTAATGTAACACACACCCATAAAATGCGCACCACCCCGCGATGTTTTTCAGAAACCTATCCTACATTGCCACTGCATGTTCCCTGGCCTCCCGATGCTGACCACCCTGCGGTGCTTTTCTCCATCCTACATTGCCACTCACTGCCTATCCTAATACAGACCCTCCGATTCACACCTCCCCGTGATGTTTTTCTCACTCCTACTAGTGAATGTAATGTAACACTCACCCATACAATGCGCACCACCCTGTGATGTTTTTCTCACTCCTACTAGTGAATCTAATGTAACACACACCCATAAAATGCGCACCACCCCGCGATGTTTTTCAGAAACCTATCCTACATTGCCACTGCATGTTCCCTGGCCTCCCCATGCTGACCACCCTGCCGTGCTTTTCTCCATCCTACATTGCCACGCACTGCCTATCCTAATGCAGACCCTCCGATTCACACCACCCCGTGATGTTTTTCTCACTCCTACTAGTGAATGTAATGTAAGACACACCCCTACAATGCGAACCACCCCACGATGTTTTTCAGAAACCTATTCCTACATTGCCACTGCATGTTCCCTGCCCTCTCCATGCTGACCACCCCGCGGTGCTTTTCTCCATCCTACATTGCCACTCACTGCCGATCCTAATTCAGACCCTCTGATTCACACCACCCCGTGATGTTTTTCTCACTCCTACTAGTGAATGTAATGTAACACACACCCATACAATGCGCACCACCCCGCGATGTTTTTCTCATTCCTACTAGTGAATGTAATGTAACACACACCCATACAATGCGTACCACCCCGCGATGTTTTTCAGAAACCTATCCTACATTGCCACTGCATGTTCCCTGACCTCCCCATGCTGACCACCCCGCGGTGCTTTTCTCGATCCTACATTGCCACTCACTGCCTATCCTAATTCAGACCCTCCGATTCACACAATCCCGTGATGTTTTTCTCACTCCTACTAGTGAATGTAATGTAACACTCACCCATACAATCCGGACCACCCCGTGATATTTTTCTCACTCCTACAAGTGAATGTAATGTAACAAACACCCATACAATGCGCACCACCCCGCGATGTTTTTCTCACTCCTACTAGTGAATGTAATGTAACACACAGCCATACAATGCGCACCACCCCGCGATGTTTTTCTCACTCCTACTAGTGAATGTAATGTAACACACACCCAAACAATGCGCAGAACCCCGTGATGTTTTTCTCACTCCTACTAGTGAATGTAATGTAACACACACCCAAACAATGCGCAGAACCCCGTGATGTTTTTCTCACTTCTACTAGTGGATGTAATGTAACACACACCCATACAATGTGCACCACCCCGTGATGTTTTTCTCACTCCTCCTAGTGAATGTAATGTAACACACACCCATACAATGCGCACCACAACGTGATGTTTTTCTCACTCCTACTAGGGAATGTAATGTAACACACACCCATACAATGCACACCACCCCTCGATGTTTTTCAGAAACCTATCCTACATTGCCACTGCATGTTCCCTGACCTCCCCATGCTGACCACCCCGCGGTGCTTTTTTCCATCCTACATTGCCACTCACGGCCTATCCTAATTCAGACCCTCCAATTCACACCACCCCGTGATGTTTTTCTCACTCCTACTAGTGAATGTAATGTTACACACGCATACAATGCGCACCACCCCGCGACGTTTTTCTCACTCCTACTAGTGAATGTAATGTTACACACCCATATAACGAGCACCACCCCGCAATGTTTTTCAGAAACCTATCCTACATTACCTCTGCATGTTGCCTGCCGTCCCCATGCTGACCACCACGCGGTGCTTTTCTCCATCCTACATTGCCACTCACAGCCTATCCTAATTCAGACCCTCGGATTCACACCACCCCGTGATTTTTTCTCACTCCTAGTAGTGAATGTAATGTAACACACACCCATACAATGCGCACCACCCTGTGATGTTTTTCTCACTCCTACTAGTGAATATAATGTAACACACACCCATATAATGCGCACCACGCCGTGATGTTTTTCTCACTCCTACTGTGAATGTAATGTAACACACACACATACAATGCGCAACAACCCGCGATGTTTTTCTCATTGCTACTAGTGAATGTAATGTAACACACACCCATACAATGCGCACCACCCCGCGATATTTTGCAGAAACCTATCCTACATTGCCACTGCATGTTCCCTGACCTCTCCATGCTGACCAACCCGCGGTGCTTTTTCCATACTATATTGCCACTCACTGCCTATCCTAATTCAGACCCTCCGATTCACACCACCCCGTGATGACTTTCTCACTCCTAATCCTGAATGTAATGTAACACACACCCATACATTGCGCACCACCCCGCGATGTTTTTCAGAAACCTATCCTACATTACCACTGCATGTTCCCTGACCTCCCCATGCTGACCAACCCGCGGGTCTTTTCTCGATCCTACATTGCCACTCACTGCCTATCCTAATTCAGACCCTCCAATTCACACCACCCTGCGATGTATTTCTCACTCCTACTAGTGAATGTAATGTAACACACACCCATACAATGTGCACCACCCCGCGATGTTTTTCAGAAACCTATCCTACTTTGCCACTGCATGTTCCCTGACCTCCCCATGCTGACCACGCCGCGGTGCTTTTCTCCATCCTACATTGCCACTCACGGCCTATACTAATTCAGACCCTCCGATTCACACCACCCCGTGATGTTTTTCTCACTCCTACTAGTGAATGTAATGTAACACACACCCATACAATGCGCACCACCCCGCGATGTTTTTCTCACTCCTACTAGTGAATGTAATGTAACACACACCCATACAATGCGCACCACCCAGCGATCTTTTTCAGAAACTTATCCTACATTGCCACTGCATATTCCCTGACCTCCCCATGCGGACCACCCCGCGGTGCTTTTCTCCATCCTACATTGCCACTCACTGCCTATCCTAATTCAAACCCTCCGAATCACATAACCCCGTGATGTTTTTTCTCACTCCTACTAGTGAATGTAATGTAACATACACCCATACAATGCGCACCACCCCGCGATGTTTTTCAGAAACCTATCCTACTTTGCCACTGCATGTTCCCTGACCTCCCCATGCTGACCACGCCGCGGTGCTTTTCTGCATCCTACATTGCCACTCACTGCCTATCCTAATTCAGACCCTCCGATTCACACCACCCCTTGATGTTTTTCTCACTCCTACTAGTGAATGTAATGTAACACACACCCATACAATGAGCACCACCCCGCGATGTTTTTGTCACTCCTACTAGTGAATGTAATGTAACACACAACCATAAAATGCGCACCACCCCGGATATTTTTCAGAAACCTATCCTACATTGCCACTGCATGTTTCCTGACCTCCCCATGCTGACCAACCCTCGGTGCTTTTCTCCATCCTATATTGGCACTCACTGCCTATCCTAATACAGACCCTCCGATTCACACCACCCCGTGATGTCTTTGTCACTCCTACTAGTGAATGTAATGTAACACACACCCATACATTGCTCTCCACCCCGCGATGTTTTTCAGAAACCTATCCTAACTTGCCACTGCATGTTTCCAGAGCTCCCCATGCTGACCACCCCGCGGTCCTTTTGTCCATCCTACATTGCCACTCCCTGCCTATCCTAATTCAGACCCTCTGATTCACACCACCCCGTGATGTTTTTCTCACTCCTACTAGTGAATGTAATGTAACACACACCCATACAATGCGTACCACCCCGTGATGTTTTTCTCACTCCTACTAGTGAATGTAATGTAACACACACCCATACAATGCGCACCACCCCGCGATGTTTTTCAGAAACCTATCCTACATTGCCCCTGCATGTTCCCTGACCTCCCCATGCTGACCAACCTGTGGTGCTTTTCTCCATCCTACATTGTCACTGACTGCCTATCCTAATTCAGATACTCCGAGTCACAACACCCCGTGATGTTTTTCTCACTCCTATTAGTGAATGTAATGTAACACACACCCATACAATGCGCACCAACCCGTGATGTTTTTCTGACACCTACTAGTGAATGTAATGTAACACACACCCATACAATGCGCACCAGCCTGTGATGTTTTTCTCACTCCTACTAGTGAATGTGATGTAACACACACCCATACAATGCGCCACACCCCGTGATGTTTTTCTCACTCCTACTAGGGAATGTAATGTAACACACACCCATACAATGCACACCACCCCTCGATGTTTTTCAGAAACCTATCCTACATTGCCACTGCATGTTCCCTGACCTGCCCATGCTGACTACCCTGCGGTGCTTTTCTCCATCCTACATTGCCACTCACTGCCTATCCTAATTCAGACCCTCCGATTCACAGCACCCCATGATGTTTTTCTCACTCCTACTAGTGAATGTAATGTAACACACACCCATACAATGCGCACCACCCCGCGATGTTTTTCAGAAACCTATCCTACATTGCCACTGCATGTTCCCTGACCTCCCCATGCTGACCACCCCGCGGTGCTTTTTTCCATCCTACATTGCCACTCACGGCCTATACTAATACAGACCCTCCGATTCACACCACCCCGTGATATTTTTCTCACTCCTACTAGTGAATGTAATGTAACACACACCCATACAATGCGCACCACCCCGCAATGTTTTTCTCACTCCTACTAGTGAATGTAATGTAACACACACCCATACAATGCGCACCACCCAGCGATCTTTTTCAGAAACCTATCCTACATTGACACTGCATATTCCCTGACCTCCCCATGCTGACCACCCCGCGGTGCTTTTCTCCATCCTACATTGCCACTCACTGCCTATCTTAATTCAGACCCTCCGAATTACATAACCCCGTGATGTTTTTCTCACTCCTACTAGTGAATGTAATGTAACACACACCCATACAATGCGCACCACCCGCGATATTTTTCAGAAACCCATCCTATATTGATACTGCATGTTCCCTGACCTCCCCATGCTGACCACCCTGCGGTGCTTTTCTCCATCCTACATTGCCACTCACTGCCTATCCTAATTCAGACCCTCAGATTCACACCACCCCGTGATGTTTTTCTCACTCCTACTAGTGAATGTAATGTTACACACGCATACAATGCGCACCACCCCGCGACCTTTTTCTCACTCCTACTAGTGAATGTAATGTTACACATCCATATAACGCGCACCACCCCGCGATGTTTTTCAGAAACCTATCGTACATTGCCACTGCATGTTCCCTGACCTCCCCATGCTGACCACCCCGCGGTGCTTTTCTCCATCCTACATTGCCACCCACTGACTATCCTAATTCAGACCCTCCGATTCACACCACCCCGTGATGGTTTTCTCACTCCTATTAGTGAATGTAATGTAACACACACCCATACAATGCGCACCACCAAGCGATGTTTTTCAGAAACCTATCCTACACTGCCACTGCATGTTCCCTGACCTGCCCATGCTGACCACCCCGCAGTGCTTTTCTCCATCCTACATTGCCACTCACTGCGTATCCTAATTCAGACCCTCCGATTCACACCACCCCGTGACATTTTTCTCACTACTACTAGTGAATGTAATGTAACACACACCCATACAATGCGCACCACCCCGTGATGTTTTGCTCACTCCTACTAGTGAATGTAATGTAACACACACGCATACAATGCGCCCCACCCCGTGATGTTTTTCTCACTCCTACTAGGGAATGTAATGTAACACACACCCATACAATGCGCACCACCCAGCGATCTTTTTCAGAAACCTATCCTACATTGCCACTGCATATTCCCTGACCTCCCCATGCTGACCACCCCGCGGTGCTTTTCTCCATCCTACATTGCCACTCACTGCCTATCCTAATTCAGACCCTCCGATTCACACCACCCCGTGATATTTTTGTCACTCCTACTAGTGAATGTAATGTAACACACACCCATACAATGCGCACCACCCAGCGATCTTTTTCAGAAACCTATCCTACATTGCCACTGCATATTCCCTGACCTCCCCATGCTGACCACCCCGCGGTGCTTTTCTCCATCCTACATTGCCACTCACTGCCTATCCTAATTCAGACCCTCCGAATCACATAACCCCGTGATGTTTTTCTCACTCCTACTAGTGAATGTAATGTAACATAAACCCATACAATGCGCACCACCCCGCGATATTTTTCAGAAACCCATCCTACATTGATACTGCTTGTTCCCTGACCTCCCCATGCTTACCACCCTGCGGTGCTTTTCTCCATCCTACATTGCCACTCACTGCCTATCCTAATTCAGACCCTCAGATTCACACCACCCCGTGATGTTTTTCTCACTCCTACTAGTGAATGTAATGTTACACACGCATACAATGCGCACCACCCCGCGACCTTTTTCTCACTCCTACTAGTGAATGTAATGTTACACACCCATATAACGCGCACCACCCCGCGATGTTTTTCAGAAACCTATCCTACATTGCCACTGCATGTTCCCTGACCTCCCCATGCTGACCACCCCGCGGTGCTTTTCTCCATCCTACATTGCCACCCACTGACTATCCTAATTCAGACCCTCCGATTCACACCACCCCGTGAGGGTTTTCTCACTCCTACTAGTGAATGTAATGTAACACACACCCATACAATGCGCACCACCCCGCGATGTTTTTCAGAAACCTATCCTACATTGCCACTGCATGTTCCCTGGCCTCCCCATGCTGACCACCCTGTGGTGCTTTTCTCCATCCTACATTGCCACTCACTGCCTATCCTAATTCAGACCCTCCGATTCACACCTCCCCATGATGTTTTTCTCACTCCTACTAGTGAATGTAATGTAACACTCACCCATACAATGCGCACCACCCTGTGATGTTTTTCTCACTCCTACTAGTGAATCTAATGTAACACACACCCATAAAATGCGCACCACACAGCGATGTTTTTCAGAAACCTATCCTACATTGCCACTGCATGTTCCCTGGCCTCCCCATGCTGACCACCCTGCGGTGCTTTTCTCCATCCTACATTGCCACGCACTGCCTATCCTAATGCAGACCCTCCGATTGACACCACCCCCTGAAGTTTTTCTCACTCCTACTAGTGAATGTAATGTAAGACACACCCCTACAATGCGCAGCACCCCACAATGTTTTTCAGAAACCAATTCCTACATTGCCACTGCATGTTCCCTGCCCTCTCCATGCTGACCACCCCGCGGTGCTTTTCTCCATCCTACATTGCCACTCACTGCCTATCCTAATTCAGACCCTCCGATTCACACCTCCCCATGATGTTTTTCTCACTCCTACTAGTGAATGTAATGTAACACACACCCATACAATGCGCACCACGCCGCGATGTTTTTCTCATTCCTACTAGTGAATGTAATGTAACACACACCCATACAATGCACACCATCCCGCGATGTTTTTCAGAAACCTATCCTACATTGCCACCGCATGTTCCGTGACCTCCCCATGCTGACCAACCCGTGGTGCTTTTCTGCATTCTACATTGCCACTCACTGCGTAACCTAATTCACACCCTCCGATTCACACCACCCCGTGACATTTTTCTCACTAGTACTAGTGAATGTAATGTAACACACACCCATACAATGCGCACCACCCCGTGATGTTTTTCTGACACCTACTAGTGAATGTAATGTAACACACACCCATACAATGCGCACCAGCCCGTGATGTTTTTCTCACTCCTACTAGTGAATGTGATGTAACAAACACCCATACAATGGGCCCCAACCCGAGATGTTTTTCTCACTCCTACTAGGGAATGTAATGTAACACACACCCATACAATGCACACTACCCCTCGATGTTTTTCAGAAACCTATCCTACATTGCCACTGCATGTTCCCTGACCTGCCCATGCTGACTACCCTGCGGTGCTTTTCTCCATCCTACATTGCCACTCACTGCCTATCCTAATTCAGACCCTCCGATTCACAGCACCCCGTGATGTTTTTCTCACTCCTACTAGTGAATGTAATGTAACACACACCCATACAATGCGCACCACCCCGTGATGTTTTTCTGACACCTACTAGTGAATGTAATGTAACACACACATATACAATGCGCACCAGCCCGCGATGTTTTTCTCACTCTTACTAGTGAATGTGATGTAACAAACACCCATACAATGCGCCCCACCCCGTGATGTTTTTCTCACTCCTACTAGGGAATGTAATGTAACACACACCCATACAATGCGCACCACCCAGCGATCTTTTTAAGAAACCTATCCTACATTGCCACTGCATATTCCCTGACCTCCCCATGCTGACCACCCCGCAGTGCTTTTCTCCATCCTACATTGCCACTCACTGCCTATCCTAATTCAGACCCTCCGATTCACACCACCCCGTGATATTTTTGTCACTCCTACTAGTGAATGTAATGTAACACACACCCATACAATGCGCACCACACAGCGATCTTTTTCAGAAACCTATCCTACATTGCCACTGCATATTCCCTGACCTCCCCATGCTGACCACCCTGCGGTGGTTTTCTCCATCCTACATTGCCACTCACTGCCTATCCTAATTCAGACCCTCCGAATCACATAACCCCGTGATGTTTTTCTCACTCCTACTAGTGAATGTAATGTAACATACACCAATACAATGCGCACCACCCCGCGATATTTTTCAGAAACCCATCCTACATTGATACTGCTTGTTCCCTGACCTCCCCATGCTGACCACCCTGCGGTGCTTTTCTCCATCCTACATTGCCACTCACTGCCTATCCTAATTCAGACCCTCAGATTCACACCACCCCGTGATGTTTTTCTCACTCCTACTAGTGAATGTAATGTTACACACGCATACAATGCGCACCACCCCGCGACCTTTTTCTCACTCCTACTAGTGAATGTAATGTTACACACCCATATAACGCGCACCACCCCGCGATGTTTTTCAGAAACCTATCCTACATTGCCACTGCATGTTCCCTGACCTCCCCATGCTGACCACCCCGCGGTGCTTTTCTACATCCTACATTGCCACCCACTGACTATCCTAATTCAGACCCTCCGATTCACACCACCCCGTGAGGGTTTTCTCACTCCTACTAGTGAATGTAATGTAACACACACCCATACAATGCGCACCACCCCGCGATGTTTTTCAGAAACCTATCCTACATTGCCACTGCATGTTCCCTGGCCTCCCCATGCTGACCACCCTGCGGTGCTTTTCTCCATCCTACATTGCCACTCACTGCCTATCCTAATTCAGACCCTCCGATTCACACCTCCCTATGATGTTTTTCTCACTCCTACTAGTGAATGTAATGTAACACTCACCCATACAATGCGCACCACCCTGTGATGTTTTTCTAACTCCTACTAGTGAATCTAATGTAACACACACCCATAAAATGCGCACCACCCAGCGATGTTTTTCAGAAACCTATCCTACATTGCCACTGCATGTTCCCTGGCCTCCCCATGCTGACCACCCTGCGGTGCTTTTCTCCATCCTACATTGCCACGCACTGCCTATCCTAATGCAGACCCTCCGATTCACACCACCCCCTGATGTTTTTCTCACTCCTACTAGTGAATGTAATGTAAGACACACCCCTACAATGCGCAGCACCCCACAATGTTTTTCAGAAACCAATTCCTACATTGCCACTGCATGTTCCCTGCCCTCTCCATGCTGACCACCCCGCGGTGCTTTTCTCCATCCTACATTGCCACTCACTGCCGATCCTAATTCAGACCCTCTGATTCACACCACCCCGTGATGTTTTTCTCACTCCTACTAGTGAATGTAATGTAACACACACCCATACAATGCGCACCACGCCGCGATGTTTTTCTCATTCCTACTAGTGAATGTAATGTAACACACACCCATACAATGCACACCATCCCGCGATGTTTTTCAGAAACCTATCCTACATTGCCACCGCATGTTCCGTGACCTCCCCATGCTGACCAACCCGTGGTGCTTTTCTGCATTCTACATTGCCACTCACTGCGTAACCTAATTCACACCCTCCGATTCACACCACCCCGTGACATTTTTCTCACTAGTACTAGTGAATGTAATGTAACACACACCCATTCAATGCGCACCACCCCGTGATGTTTTTCTGACACCTACTAGTGAATGTAATGTAACACACACCCATACAATGCGCACCAGCCCGTGATGTTTTTCTCACTCCTACTAGTGAATGTGATGTAACAAACACCCATACAATGGGCCCCAACCCGAGATGTTTTTCTCACTCCTACTAGGGAATGTAATGTAACACACACCCATACAATGCACACCACCCCTCGATGTTTTTCAGAAACCTATCCTACATTGCCACTGCATGTTCCCTGACCTGCCCATGCTGACTACCCTGCGGTGCTTTTCTCCATCCAACATTGCCACTCACTGCCTATCCTAATTCAGACCCTCCGATTCACAGCACCCCGTGTTGTTTTTCTCACTCCTACTAGTGAATGTAATGTAACACACACCCATACAATGCGCACCACCCCGCGATGTTTTTCAGAAACCTATCCTACATTGCCACTGCATGTTCCCTGACCTCCCCATGCTGACCACCCCGCGGTGCTTTTTTCCATCCTACATTGCCACTCACGGCCTATACTAATTCAGACCCTCCGATTCACACCACCCCGTGATATTTTTCTCACTCCTACTAGTGAATGTAATGTAACACACACCCATACAATGCGCACCACCCCGCGATGTTTTTCTCACTCCTACTAGTGAATGTAATGTAACACACACCCATAAAATGCGCACCACCCAGCGATCTTTTTCAGAAACCTATCCTACATTGCCACTGCATATTCCGTGACCTCCCCATGCTGACCACCCCGCGGTGCTTTTCTCCATCCTACATTGCACCTCACTGCCTATCCTAATTCAGACCCTCCGAATCACATAACCCCGTGATGTTTTTCTCACTCCTACTAGTGAATGTAATGTAACATACACCCATACAATGCGCACCACCACGCGATATTTTTCAGAAACCCATCCTACATTGATACTGCATGTTCCCTGACCTCCCCATGCTGACCACCCTGCGGTGCTTTTATCTATCCTACATTGCCACTCACTGCCTATCCTAATTCAGACCCTCAGATTCACACCACCCCGTGATGTTTTTCTCACTCCTACTAGTGAATGTAATGTTACCCACGCATACAATGCGCACCACCCCGCGACCTTTTTCTCACTCCTACTAGTGAATGTAATGTTACACACCCATATAACGCGCACCACCCCGCGATGTTTTTCAGAAACCTATCCTACATTGCCACTGCATGTTCCCTGACCTCCCCATGCTGACCACACCGCGGTGCTTTTCTCCATCCTACATTGCCACCCTCTGACTATCCTAATTCAGACCCTCCGATTCACACCACCCCGTGATGGTTTTCTCACTCCTACTAGTGAATGTAATGTAACTCACACCCATAAAATGCGCACCACCCCGCGATGTTTTTCAGAAACCTATCCTACACTGCCACTGCATGTTCCCTGACCTCCCCATGCTGACCGCCCCGCAGTGATTTTCTCCATCCTACATTGCCACTCACTGCGTATCCTAATTCAGACCATCCGATTCACACCACCCCGTGACATTTTTCTCACTACTACTAGTGAATGTAATGTAACACACACCCATACAATGCGCACCACCCCGTGATGTTTTGCTCACTCCTACTAGTGAATGCAATGTAACACACACGCATACAATGCGCCCCACCCCGTGATGTTTTTCTCACTCCAACTAGGGAATGTAATGTAACACACACCCATACAATGCGCACCACCCCGCGATGTTTTTCAGAAACCTATCCTACATTGCCCCTGCATGTTCCCTGACCTCCCCATGCTGACCACCCTGCGGTGCTTTTCTCTATCCTACATTGCCACTGACTGCCTATCCTAATTCAGATACTCCGATTCACAACACCCCGTGATGTTTTTCTCAGTCCTATTAGTGAATGTAATGTAAAACACACCCATACAATGCGCACCACCCCCGATGTTTTTCTCAGTCCTACTAGTGAATGTAATGTAACACACACCCATACAATGCACACCACCCCGCGATGTTTTTTAGAAACCTATCCTACATTGCCACCGCATGTTCCGTGACCTCCCCATGCTGACCAACCCGCGGTGCTTTTCTGCAGTCTACATTGCCACTCACTGCGTAACCTAATTCACACCCTCCGATTCACACCACCCCGTGACATTTTTCTCACTAGTACTAGTGAATGTAATGTAACACACACCCATACAATGTGCACCACCCCGTGATGTTTTTCTGACACCTACTTGTGAATGTAATGTAACACACACCCATACAATGCGCACCAGCCCGCGATGTTTTTGTCACTCTTACTAGTGAATGTGATGTAACAAACACCCATACAATGCACACCACCCCTCGATGTTTTTCAGAAACCTATCCTACATTGCCACTGCATGTTCCCTGACCTGCCCATGCTGACTACCCTGCGGTGCTTTTCTCCATCCTACATTGCCACTCACTGCCTATCCTAATTCAGACCCTCCGATTCACAGCACCCCGTGAGGTTTTTCTCACTCCTACTAGTGAATGTAATGTAACACACACCCATACAATGCGCACCACCCCGTGATGTTTTTCAGAAACCTATCCTACATTGTCACTGCATGTTCCCTGACCTCCCCATGCTGACCACCCCGCGGTGCTTTTTTCCATCCTACATTGCCACTCACGGCCTATACTAATTCAGACCCTCCGATTCACACCACCCCGTGATATTTTTCTCACTCCTACTAGTGAATGTAATGTAACACACACCCATATTATGCGCACCACCCCGCAATGTTTTTCTCACTCCTACTAGTGAATGTAATGTAACACTCACCCATACAATGCGCACCACCCTGTGATGTTTTTCTCACTCCTACTAGTGAATCTAATGTAACACACACCCATAAAATGCGCACCACCCCGCGATGTTTTTCAGAAACCTATCCTACATTGCCACTGCATGTTCCCTGGCCTCCCCATGCTGACCACCCTGCCGTGCTTTTCTCCATCCTACATTGCCACGCACTGCCTATCCTAATGCAGACCCTCCGATTCACACCACCCCGTGATGTTTTTCTCACTCCTACTAGTGAATGTAATGTAAGACACACCCCTACAATGCGCACCACCCCACGATGTTTTTCAGAAACCTATTCCTACATTGCCACTGCATGTTCCCTGCCCTCTCCATGCTGACCACCCCGCGGTGCTTTTCTCCATCCTACATTGCCACTCACTGCCGATCCTAATTCAGACCCTCTGATTCACACCACCCTGTGATGTTTTTCTCACTCCTACTAGTGAATGTAATGTAACACACACCCATACAATGCGTACCACCCCGCGATATTTTTCAGAAACCTATCCTACATTGTCACTGCATGTTCCCTGACCTCCCCATGCTGATCACCCCGCGGTGCTTTTCTCGATCCTACATTGCCACTCACTGCCTATCCTAATTCAGACCCTCCGATTCACACAATACCGTGATGTTTTTCTCACTCCTACTAGTGAATGTAATGTAACACTCACCCATACAATCCGGACCACCCTGTGATATTTTTCTCACTCCTACTAGTGAATGTAATGTAACACACACCCATACAATGCGCACCACCCCGCGATGTTTTTCTCACTCCTACTAGTGAATGTAATGTAACACACACCCATACAATGCGCACCACCCCGCGATGTTTTTCTCACTCCTACTAGTGAATGTAATGTAACACACACCCAAACAATGCGCAGAACCCCGTGATGTTTTTCTCACTCCTACTAGTGAATGTAATGTAACATACACCCATACAATGTGCACCACCCGTGATGTTTTTCTCACTTCTACTAGTGAATGTAATGTAACACACACCCACACAATGTGCACCACCCCGTGATGTTTTTCTCACTCCTCCTAGTGAATGTAATGTAACACACACCCGTACAATGCGCACCACCCCGTGATGTTTTTCTCACTCCTACTACTGAATGTAATGTAACACACACCCATACAATGCGCACCACCCCCGATGTTTTTCTCACTCCTACTAGTGAATATAATGTAACACACACCCATACAATGCGCACCACCCCGCGATGTTTTTCAGAAACCTATCCTACATTGCCACTGCATGTTCCCTGACCTCCCCATGCTGACCACCCCGCGGTGCTTTTTTCCATCCTACATTGCCACTCACGGCCTATACTAATTCAGACCCTCCAATTCACACCACCCCGTGATGTTTTTCTCACTCCTACTAGTGAATGTAATGTTACACACGCATACAATGCGCACCACCCCGCGACGTTTTTCTCAATCCTACTAGTGAATGTAATGTTACACACCCATATAACGAGCACCACCCCGCAATGTTTTTCAGAAACCTATCCTACATTACCTCTGCATGTTGCCTGCCGTCCCCATGCTGACCACCACGCGGTGCTTTTCTCCATCCTACATTGCCACTCACAGCCTATCCTAATTCAGACCCTCGGATTCACACCACCCCGTGATTTTTTCTCACTCCTACTAGTGAATGTAATGTAACACACACCCATAAAATGCGCACCACCCTGTGATGTTTTTCTCACTCCTACTAGTGAATATAATGTAACACACACCCATATAATGCGCACCACGCCGTGATGTTTTTCTCACTCCTACTGTGAATGTAATGTAACACACACCCATACAATGCGCAACAACCCGCGATGTCTTACTCATTGCTACTAGTGAATGTAATGTAACACACACCCATACAATGCGCACCACCCCGCGATATTTTGCAAAAACCTATCCTACATTGCCACTGCATGTTCCCTGACCTCTCCATGCTGACCAACCCGCGGTGCTTTTTCCATACTATATTGCCACTCACTGCCTATCCTAATTCAGACCCTCCGATTCACACCACCCCGTGATGACTTTCTCACTCCTAATACTGAATGTAATGTAACACACACCCATACATTGCGCACCACCCCGCGATGTTTTTCAGAAACCTATCCTACATTACCACTGCATGTTCCCTGACCTCCCCATGCTGACCAACCCGCGGGTCTTTTCTCGATCCTACATTGCCACTCACTGCCTCTCCTAATTCAGACCCTCCAATTCACACCACCTTGCGATGTTTTTCTCACTCCTACTAGTGAATGTAATGTAACACACACCCATACAATGTGCACCACCCCGCGATGTTTTTCAGAAACCTATCCTACTTTGCCACTGCATGTTCCCTGACCTCCCCATGCTGACCACGCCGCGGTGCTTTTCTCCATCCTACATTGCCACTCACTGCCTATCCTAATTCAGACCCTCCAATTCACACCACCCTGCGATGTTTTTCTCACTCCTACTAGTGAATGTAATGTAACACACACCCATACAATGTGCACCACCCCGCGATGTTTTTCAGAAACCTATCCTACTTTGCCACTGCATGTTCCCTGACCTCCCCATGCTGACCACGCCGCGGTGCTTTTCTCCATCCTACATTGCCACTCACTGCCTATCCTAATTCAGACCCTCCGATTCACACCACCCCTTGATGTTTTTCTCACTCCTACTAGTGAATGTAATGTAACACACACCCATACAATGAGCACCACCCCGCGATGTTTTTGTCACTCCTACTAGTGAATGTAATGTAACACACAACCATAAAATGCGCACCACCCCGGATATTTTTCAGAAACCTATCCTACATTGCCACTGCATGTTCCCTGACCTCCCCATGCTGACCAACCCTCGGTGCTTTTCTCCATCCTATATTGGCACTCACTGCCTATCCTAATTCAGACCCTCCGATTCACACCACCCCGTGATGTCTTTCTCACTCCTACTAGTGAATGTAATGTAACACACACCCATACATTGCTCACCACCCCGCGATGTTTTTCAGAAACCTATCCTAACTTGCCACTGCATGTTCCCTAACCTCCCCATGCTGACCAACCCGCGGGGCTTTTCTCCATCCTACATTGCCACTCACTGCCTATCCTAATTCAGACCCTCCAATTCACACGACCCCGTGATGTTTTTCTCACTCCTACTAGTGAATGTAATGTAACACACACCCATACAATGCGCACCACCCCGCGATGTTTTTCAGAAACCTATCCTACATTGCCACTGCATGTTTCCAGAGCTCCCCATGCTGACCACCCCGCGGTCCTTTTCTCCATCCTACATTGCCACTCACTGCCTATCCTAATTCAGACCCTCTGATTCACACCACCCCGTGATGTTTTTCTCACTCCTACTAGTGAATGTAATGTAACACACATCCATACAATGCGTACCACCCCGTGATGTTTTTCTCACTCCTACTAGTGAATGTAATGTAACACACACCCATACAATGTGCACCACCCCGCGATGTTTTTCAGAAACCTATCCTACATTGCCCCTGCATGTTCCCTGACCTCCCCATGCTGACCACCCTGCGGTGCTTTTCTCCATCCTACATTGCCACTGACTGCCTATCCTAATTCAGATACTCCGAGTCACAACACCCCGTGATGTTTTTCTCACTCCTATTAGTGAATGTAATGTAACACACACCCATACAATGCGCACCACCCCCGATGTTTTTCTCAGTCCTACTAGTGAATGTAATGTAACACACACCCATACAATGCGCACCATCCCGCGATGTTTTTCAGAAACCTATCCTACATTGCCCCCGCATGTTCCGTGACCTCCCAATGCTGACCAACCCGCGGTGCTTTTCTGCATTCTACATTGCCACTCACTGCGTAACCTAATTCACACCCTCCGATTCACACCACCCCGTGACATTTTTCTCACTAGTACTAGTGAATGTAATGTAACACACACCCATACAATGCGCACCAACCCGTGATGTTTTTCTGACACCTACTAGTGAATGTTATGTAACACACACCCATACAATGCGCACCAGCCCGTGATGTTTTTCTCACTCCTACTAGTGAATGTGATGTAACACACACCCATACAATGCGCCCCACCCCGTGATGTTTTTCTCACTCCTACTAGTGAATGTGATGTAACAAACACCCATACAATGCACACCACCCCTCGATGTTTTTCAGAAACCTATCCTACATTGCCACTGCATGTTCCCTGACCTGCCCATGCTGACTACCCTGCGGTGCTTTTCTCCATCCTACATTGCCACTCACTGCCTATCCTAATTCAGACCCTCCGATTCACAGCACCCGGTGATGTTTTTCTCACTCCTACTAGTGAATGTAATGTAACACACACCCATACAATGCGCACCACCCCGCAATGTTTTTCAGAAACCTATCCTACATTGCCACTGCATGTTCCCTGACCTCCCCATGCTGACCACCCCGCGGTGCTTTATTCCATCCTACATTGCCACTCGCGGCCTATACTAATTCAGACCCTCTGATTCACACCACCCCGTGATATTTTTCTCACTCCTACTAGTGAATGTAATGTAACACACACCCATACAATGCGCACCACCCCGCAATGTTTTTCTCACTCCTACTAGTGAATGTAATGTAACACACACCCATACAATGCGCACCACCCAGCGATCTTTTTCAGAAACCTATCCTACATTGCCACTGCATATTCCCTGACCTCCCCATGCTGACCACCCCGCGGTGCTTTTCTCCATCCTACATTGCCACTCACTGCCTATCCTAATTCAGACCCTCCAAATTACATAACCCCGTGATGTTTTTCTCACTCCTACTAGTGAATGTAATGTAACATACACCCATACAATGCGCACCACCGGCTATATTTTTCCGAAACCTATCCTACATTGATACTGCATGTTCCCTGACCTCCCCATGCTGACCACCCTGCGGTGCTTTTCTCCATCCTACATTGCCACTCACTGCCTATCCTAATTCAGACCCTCAGATTCACATCACCCCGTGATGTTTTTCTCACTCCTACTAGGGAATGTAATGTTACACACGCATACAATGCGCACCACCCCGCGACATTTTTCTCACTCCTACTAGTGAATGTAATGTAACACACACCCATACAATGCGCACCACCAAGCGATGTTTTTCAGAAACCTATCCTACACTGCCACTGCATGTTCCCTGAAGTCCCCATGCTGACCAACCCGCGGTGCTTTTCTGCAGTCTACATTGCCACTCACTGCGTAACCTAATTCACACCCTCCGATTCACACCACCCCGTGACATTTTTCTCACTAGTACTAGTGAATGTAATGTAACACACACCCATACAATGCGCACCACCCCGTGATGTTTTTCTGACACCTACTAGTGAATGTAATGTAACACACACCCATACAATGCGCACCAGCCCGCGATGTTTTTCTCACTCTTACTAGTGAATGTGATGTAACAAACACCCATACAATGCGCCCCACCCCGTGATGTTTTTCTCACTCCTACTAGGGAATGTAATGTAACACACACCCATATATGCACACCACCCCTCGATGTTTTTCAGAAACCTATCCTACATTGCCACTGCATGTTCCTGGACCTCCCCATGCTAACCACCCTGCGGTGCTTTTCTCCATCCTACATTGCCACTCACTGCCTATCCTAATTCAGACCCTCCGATTCACAGCACCCCGTGATGTTTTTCTCACTCCTACTACTGAATGTAATGTAACACACACCCATACAATGCGCACCACCCCGCGATGTTTTTCAGAAACCTATCCTACATTGCCACTGCATGTTCCCTGACCTCCCCATGCTGACCACCCCGCGGTGCTTTTTTCTATCCTACATTGGCACTCACGGCCTATACTAATTCAGACCCTCCGATTCACACCACCCCGTGATATTTTTCTCACTCCTACTAGTGAATGTAATGTAACACACACCCATACAATGCGCACCACCCAGCGATCTTTTTCAGAAACCTATCCTACATTGCCACTGCATATTCCCTGACTCTCCATGCTGACCACCCCGCGGTGCTTTTCTCCATCCTACATTGCCACTCACTGCCTATCCTAATTCAGCCCCTCCGAATCACATAACCCCGTGATGATTTTCTCACTCCTACTAGTGAATGTAATGTAACATACACCCATACAATGCGCACCACCCCGCGATATTTTTCAGAAACCCATCCTACATTGATACTGCTTGTTCCCTGACCTCCCCATGCTGACCACCCTGCGGTGCTTTTCTCCATCCTACATTGCCACTCACTGCCTATCCTAATTCAGACCTTCAGATTCACACCACCCCGTGATGTTTTTCTCACTCCTACTAGTGAATGTAATGTTACACACGCATACAATGCGCACCACCCCGCGACCTTTTTCTCACTCCTACTAGTGAATGTAATGTTACACACCCATATAACGCGCACCACCCCGCGATGTTTTTCAGAAACCTATCCTACATTGCCACTGCATGTTCCCTGACCTCCCCATGCTGACCAGCCCGCGGTGCTTTTCTCCATCCTACATTGCCACCCACTGACTATCCTAATTCAGACCCTCCGATTCACACCACCCCGTGATGGTTTTCTCACTCCTACTAGTGAATGTAATGTAACACACACCCATACAATGCGCACCACCCCGCGATGTTTTTCAGAAACCTATCCTACATTGCCACTGCATGTTCCCTGGCCTCCCCATGCTGACCACCCTGCGGTGCTTTTCTCCATCCTACATTGCCACTCACTGCCTATCCTAATTCAGACCCTCCGATTCACACCTCCCCATGATGTTTTTCTCACTCCTACTAGTGAATGTAATGTAACACTCACCCATACAATGCGCACCACTCTGTGATGTTTTTCTCACTCCTACTAGTGAATCTAATGTAACACACACCCATAAAATGCGCACCACCGCGCGATGTTTTTCAGAAACCTATCCTACATTGCCACTGCATGTTCCCTGGCCTCCCCATGCTGACCACCCTGCGGTGCTTTTCTCCATCCTACATTGCCACGCACTGCCTATCCTAATGCAGACCCTCCGATTCACACCACCCCCTGATGTTTTTCTCACTCCTACTAGTGAATGTAATGTAAGACACACCCCTACAATGCGCAACACCCCACGATGTTTTTCAGAAACCAATTCCTACATTGCCACTGCATGTTCCCTGCCCTCTCCATGCTGACCACCCCGCGGTGCTTTTCTCCATCCTACATTGCCACTCACTGCCGATCCTAATTCAGACCCTCTGATTCACACCACCCCGTGATGTTTTTCTCACTCCTACTAGTGAATGTAATGTAACACACACCCATACAATGCGCACCACGCCGCGATGTTTTTCTCATTCCTACTAGTGAATGTAATGTAACACACACCCATACAATGCACACCATCCCGCGATGTTTTTCAGAAACCTATCCTACATTGCCACCGCATGTTCCGTGACCTCCCCATGCTGACCAACCCGTGGTGCTTTTCTGCATTCTACATTGCCACTCACTGCGTAACCTAATTCACACCCTCCGATTCACACCACCCCGTGACATTTTTCTCATTAGTACTAGTGAATGTAATGCAACACACACCCATACAATGCGCACCACCCCGTGATGTTTTTCTGACACCTACTAGTGAATGTAATGTAACACACACCCATACAATGCGCACCAGCCCGTGATGTTTTTCTCACTCCTACTAGTGAATGTGATGTAACAAACACCCGTACAATGGGCCCCACCCCGTGATGTTTTTCTCACTCCTACTAGGGAATATAATGTAACACACACCCATACAATGCACACCACCCCTCGATGTTTTTCAGAAACCTATCCTACATTGCCACTGCATGTTCCCTGACCTGCCCATGCTGACTACCCTGCGGTGCTTTTCTCCATCCTACATTGCCACTCACTGCCTATCCTAATTCAGACCCTCCGATTCACAGCACCCCGTGATGTTTTTCTCACTCCTACTAGTGAATGTAATGTAACACACACCCATACAATGCGCACCACCCCGCGATGTTTTTCAGAAACCTATCCTACATTGCCACTGCATGTTCCCTGACCTCCCCATGCTGACCACCCCGCGGTGCTTTTTTCCATCCTACATTGCCACTCACGGCCTATACTAATTCAGACCCTCCGATTCACACCACCCCGTGATATTTTTCTCACTCCTACTAGTGAATGTAATGTAACACACACCCATACAATGCGCACCACCCCGCGATGTTTTTCTCACTCCTACTAGTGAATGTAATGTAACACACACCCATAAAATGCGCACCACCCAGCGATCTTTTTCAGAAACCTATCCTACATTGCCACTGCATATTCCGTGACCTCACCATGCTGACCACCCCGCGGTGCTTTTCTCCATCCTACATTGCACCTCACTGCCTATCCTAATTCAGACCCTCCGAATCACATAACCCCGTGATGTTTTTCTCACTCCTACTAGTGAATGTAATGTAACATACACCCATACAATGCGCACCACCCCGCGATATTTTTCAGAAACCCATCCTACATTGATACTGCATGTTCCCTGACCTCCCCATGCTGACCACCCTGCGGTGCTTTTCTCCATCCTACATTGCCACTCACTGCCTATCCTAATTCAGACCCTCAGATTCACACCACCCGTGATGTTTTTCTCACTCCTATTAGTGAATGTAATGTTACACACGCATACAATGCGCACCACCCCGCGACCTTTTTCTCACTCCTACTAGTGAATGTAATGTTACACACCCATATAACGCGCACCACCCCGCGATGTTTATCAGAAACCTATCCTACATTGCCACTGCATGTTCCCTGACCTCCCCATGCTGACCACCCCGCGGTGCTTTTCTACATCCTACATTGCCACCCTCTGACTATCCGAATTCAGACCCTCCGATTCACACCACCCCGTGATGGTTTTCTCACTCCTACTAGTGAATGTAATGTAACTCACACCCATACAATGCGCACCACCCCGCGATGTTTTTCACAAACCTATAATACACTGCCACTGCATGTTCCCTGACCTCCCCATGCTGACCACCCCGCAGTGCTTTTCTCCATCCTACATTGCCACTCACTGCGTATCCTAATTCAGACACTCCGATTCACACCACCCCGTGACGTTTTTCTCACTACTACTAGTGAATGTAATGTAACACACACCTATATAATGCGCACCACCCCGTGATGTTTTGCTCACTCCTACTAGTGAATGTAATGTAACACACACCCATACAATGCGCACCACCCCTCGATGTTTTTCAGAAACCTATCCTACATTGCCCCTGCATGTTCCCTGACCTCCCCATGCTGACCACCCTGCGGTGCTTTTCTCCATCCTACATTGCCACACACTGCCTATCCTAATTCAGACCCTCCGATTCACACCACCCCGTGATGTTTTTCTCACTCCTACTAGTGAATGTAATGTAACACACACCCATAAAATGCGCACCACCCCGCGATGTTTTTCAGAAACCTATCCTACATTGCCACTGCATGTTCCCTGGCCTCCCCATGCTTACCACCCTGCGGTGCTTTTCTCCATCCTACATTGCCACTCACTGCCTATCCTAATTCAGACCCTCCGATTCACACCTCCTCGTGATGTTTTTCTCACTCCTACTAGTGAATGTAATGTAACAATAACCCATACAATGCGCACCACCCTGTGATGTTTTTCTCACTCCTACTAGTGAATCTAATGTAACACACACCCATAAAATGCGCACCACCCCGCGATGTTTTTCAGAAACCTATCCTACATTGCCACTGCATGTTCCCTGGCCTCCCCATGCTGACCACCCTGCGGTGCTTTTCTCCATCCTACATTGCCACTCACTGCCTATCCTAATGCAGACCCTCCGATTCACACAATCCCGTGATGTTTTTCTCACTCCTACTAGTGAATGTAATGTAACACTCACCCATACAATCCGCACCACCCTGTGATGTGTTTCTCACTCCTACTAGTGAATGTAATGTAACACACACCCATACAATGCACACCACCCCGCGATGTTTTTCTCACTCCTACTAGTGAATGTAATGTAACACACACCCATACAATGCGCACCACCCCGCGATGTTTTTCTCACTCCTACTTGTGAATGTAATGTTACACACCCTTACAATGCGCACCACCCCGCGATGTTTTTCAGAAAACTATCATACATTGCCACTGCATGATCCCTGACCTCCCCATGCTGACCACCCTGCGGTGCTTTTCTCCATCCTACATTGCCACTGACTGCCTATCCTAACTCAGATACTCCGATTCACAACACCCCGTGATGTTTTTCTCACTCCTATTAGTGAATGTAATGTAACACACACCCATAAAATGTAGACCACCTCCGATGTTTTTCTCACTCCTACTAGTGAATCTAATGTAACACACACCCATAAAATGCGCACCACCCCGCGATGTTTTTCAGAAACCTATCCTACATTGCCACTGCATGTTCCCTGGCCTCCCCATGCTGACCACCCTGCGGTGCTTTTCTCCATCCTACATTGCCACGCACTGCCTATCCTAATGCAGACCCTCCGATTCACAACACCCCCTGATGTTTTTCTCACTCCTACTAGTGAATGTAATGTAAGACACACCCCTACAATGCGCACCACCCCACGATGTTTTTCAGAAACCAATTCCTACATTGCCACTGCATGCTCCCTGCCCTCTCCATGCTGACCACCCCGCGGTGGTTTTCTCCATCCTACATTGCCACTCACTGCCGATCCTAATTCAGACCCTCTGATTCACACCACCCCGTGATGTTTTTCTCATTCCTACTAGTGAATGTAATGTAACACACACCCATACAATGCACACCATCCCGCGATGTTTTTCAGAAACCTATCCTACATTGCCACCGCATGTTCCGTGACCTCCCCATGCTGACCAACCCGTGGTGCTTTTCTGCATTCTACATTGCCACTCACTGCGTAACCTAATTCACAACCTCCGATTCACACCACCCCGTGACATTTTTCTCATTAGTACTAGTGAATATAATGTAACACACACCCATACAATGCGCACCACCCCGTGATGTTTTTCTGACACCTACTAGTGAATGTAATGTAACACACACCCATACAATGCGCACCAGCCCGTGATGTTTTTCTCACTCCTAGTAGTGAATGTGATGTAACAAACACCCATACAATGGGCCCCACCCCGTGATGTTTTTCTCACTCCTACTAGGGAATGTAATGTAACACACACCCATACAATGCACACCACCCCTCGATGTTTTTCAGAAACCTATCCTACATTGCCACTGCATGTTCCCTGACCTGCCCATGCTGACTACCCTGCGGTGCTTTTCTCCATCCTACATTGCCACTCACTGCCTATCCTAATTCAGACCCTCCGATTCACAGCACCCCGTGATGTTTTTCTCACTCCTACTAGTGAATGTAATGTAACACACACCCATACAATGCGCACCACCCCGCGATGTTTTTCAGCAACCTATCCTACATTGCCACTGCATGTTCCCTGACCTCCCCATGCTGACCACCCCGCGGTGCTTTTTTCCATCCTACATTGCCACTCACGGCCTATACTAATTCAGACCCTCCGATTCACACCACCCCGTGATATTTTTCTCACTCCTACTAGTGAATGTAATGTAACACACACCCATACAATGCGCACCACCCCGCGATGTTTTTCTCACTCCTACTAGTGAATGTAATGTAACACACACCCATAAAATGCGCACCACCCAGCGATCTTTTTCAGAAACCTATCCTACATTGCCACTGCATATTCCGTGACCTCCCCATGCTGACCACCCCGCGGTGCTTTTCTCCATCCTACATTGCACCTCACTGCCTATCCTAATTCAGACCCTCCGAATCACATAACCCCGTGATGTTTTTCTCACTCCTACTAGTGAATGTAATGTAACATACACCCATACAATGCGCACCACCCCGCGATATTTTTCAGAAACCCATGCTACATTGATACTGCATGTTCCCTGACCTCCCCATGCTGACCACCCTGCGGTGCTTTTCTCCATCCTACATTGCCACTCACTGCCTATCCTAATTCAGACCCTCAGATTCACACCACCCGTGATGTTTTTCTCACTCCTACTAGTGAATGTAATGTTACACACGCATACAATGCGCACCACCCCGCGACCTTTTTCTCACTCCTACTAGTGAATGTAATGTTACACACCCATATAACGCGCACCACCCCGCGATGTTTTTCAGAAACCTTTCCTACATTGCCACTGCATGTTCCCTGACTTCCCCATGCTGACCACCCCGCGGTGCTTTTCTCCATCCTACATTGCCACCCTCTGACTATCCGAATTCAGACCCTCCGATTCACACCACCCCATGATGCTTTTCTCACTCCTACTAGTGAATGTAATGTAACTCACACCCATACAATGCGCACCACCCAGCGATGTTTTTCACAAACCTATAATACACTGCCACTGCATGTTCCCTGACCTCCCCATGCTGACCACGCCGCAGTGCTTTTCTCCATCCTACATTGCCACTCACTGCGTATCCTAATTCAGACACTCCGATTCACACCACCCCGTGATGTTTTTCTCACTACTACTAGTGAATGTAATGTAACACACACCCATATAATGCGCACCACCCCGTGATGTTTTGCTCACTCCTACTAGTGAATGTAATGTAACACACAGCCATACAATGCGCACCACCCCTCGATGTTTTTCAGAAACCTATCCTACATTGCCCCTGCATGTTCCCTGACCTCCCCATGCTGACCACCCTGCGGTGCTTTTCTCCATCCTACATTGCCACACACTGCCTATCCTAATTCAGACCCTCCGATTCACACCACCCCGTGATGTTTTTCTCACTCCTACTAGTGAATCTAATGTAACACACACCCATAAAATGCGCAACACCCCGCGATGTTTTTCAGAAACCTATCCTACATTGCCACTGCATGTTCCCTGGCCTCCCCATGCTGACCATCCTGCGGTGCTTTTCTCCATCCTACATTGCCACTCACTGCCTATCCTAATGCAGACCCTCCGATTCACACAATCCCGTGATGTTTTTCTCACTCCTACTAGTGAATGTAATGTAACACTCACCCATACAATCCGCACCACCCTGTGATGTGTTTCTCACTCCTACTAGTGAATGTAATGTAACACACACCCATACAATGCACACCACCCCGCGATGTTTTTCTCACTCCTACTAGTGAATGTAATGTAACACACACCCATACAATGCGCACCACCCCGCGATGTTTTTCTCACTCCTACTTGTGAATGTAATGTTACACACCCTTACAATGCGCACCAGCCCGCGATGTTTTTCAGAAACCTATCATACATTGCCACTGCATGATCCCTGACCTCCCCATGCTGACCACCCTGCGGTGCTTTTCTCCATCCTACATTGCCACTGACTGCCTATCCTAATTCAGATACTCCGATTCACAACACCCCGTGATGTTTTTCTCACTCCTATTAGTGAATGTAATGTAACACACACCCATACAATGTAGACCACCTCCGATGTTTTTCTCACTCCTACTAGTGAATGTAATGTAACACACACCCATACAATGCGCACCACCCCGCGATGTTTTTCAGAAACCTATCCTACATTGCCACCGCATGTTCCCTGACCTCCCCATGCTGACCAACCCGCGGTGCTTTTCTGCATTCTACATTGCCACTCACTGCGTAACCTAATTCACACCCTCCGATTCACACCACCCCGTGACATTTTTCTCACTAGTACAAGTGAATGTAATGTAACACACACCCATACAATGCGCACCACCCCGTGATGTTTTTCTGACACCTACTAGTGAATGTAATGTAACACACACCCATACAATGCGCACCAGCCCGTGATGTTTTTCTCACTCCTACTAGTGAATGTGATGTAACACACACCCATACAATGCGCCCCACCCCGTGATGTTTTTCTCACTCCTAATAGGGAATGTAATGTAACACACACCCATACAAGGCACACCACCCCTCGATGTTTTTCAGAAACCTATCCTACATTGCCACTGCATGTTCCCTGACCTGCCCATGCTGACTACCCTGCGGTGCTTTTCTCCATCCTACATTGCCACTCACTGCCTATCCTAATTCAGACCCTCCGATTCACAGCACCCCGTGATGTTTTTCTCACTCCTACTACTGAATGTAATGTAACACACACCCATACAATGCGCACCACCCCGCGATGTTTTTCAGAAACCTATCCTACATTGCCAATGCATGTTCCCTGACCTCCCCATGCTGACCACCCCGCGGTGCTTTTTTCCATCCTACATTGCCACTCATGGCCTATACTAATTCAGACCCTCCGATTCACACCACCCCGTGATGTTTTTCTCACTCCTACTAGTGAATGTAATGTAACACACACCCATACAATGCGCACCACCCCGCGATGTTTTTCTCACTCCTACTAGTGAATGTAATGTAACACACACCCATACAATGCGCACCACCCAGCGATCTTTTTCAGAAACCTATCCTACATTGCCACTGCATATTCCCTGACCTCCCCATGCGGACCACCCCGCGGTGCTTTTCTCCATCCTACATTGCCACTCACTGCCTATCCTAATTCAGACCCTCCAAATCACATAACCCCGTGATGTTTTTCTCACTCCTACTAGTGAATGTAATGTAACATACACTCATACAATGCGCACCACCCCGCGATGTTTTTCAGAAACCCATCCTACATTGATACTGCATGTTCCCTGACCTCCCCATGCTGACCACCCTGCGGTGCTTTTCTCCATCCTACATTGCCACTCACTGCCTATCCTAATTCAGACCCTCCGATTCACACCACCCCGTGATGTTTTTCTCACTCCTACTAGTGAATGTAATGTTACACACGCATAAAATGCGCACCACCCCGCGACCTTTTTCTCACTCCTACTAGTGAATGTAATGTTAAACACCCATATAACGCGCACCACCCCGCGATGTTTTTCAGAAACCTATCCTACATTGCCACTGCATGTTCCCTGGCCTCCCCATGCTGACCACCCTGCCGTGCTTTTCTCCATCCTACATTGCCACGCACTGCCTATCCTAATGCAGACCCTCCGATTCACACCACCCTGTGATGTTTTTCTCACTCCTACTAGTGAATGTAATGTAAGACACACCCCTACAATGCGCACCACCCCACGATGTTTTTCAGAAACCTATTCCTACATTGCCACTGCATGTTCCCTGCCCTCTCCATGCTGACCACCCCGCGGTGCTTTTCTCCATCCTACATTGCCACTCACTGCCGATCCTAATTCAAACCCTCTGATTCACACCACCCCGTGATGTTTTTCTCACTCCTACTAGTGAATGTAATGTAACACACACCCATACAATGCGCACCACCCCGCGATGTTTTTCTCATTCCTACTAGTGAATGTAATGTAACACACACCCATACAATGCGTACCACCCCGCGATGTTTTTCAGAAACCTATCCTACATTGCCACTGCATGTTCCCTGACCTCCCCATGCTGACCACCCCGCGGCGCTTTTCTCGATCCTACATTGCCACTCACTGCCTATCCTAATTCAGACCCTCCGATTCACACAATCCCGTGATGTTTTTCTCACTCCTACTAGTGAATGTAATGTAACACTCACCCATACAATCCGGACCACCCTGTGATGTTTTTCTCATTCCTACTAGTGAATGTAATGTAACACACACCCATACAATGCGCACCACCCCGCGATGTTTTTCTCACTCCTCCTAGTGAATGTAATGTAACACACACCCATACAATGCGCACCACCCCACGATGTTTTTCTCACTCCTACTAGTGAATGTAATGTAACACACACCCATACAATGCGCACCACCCCGCGATGTTTTTCTCACTCCTACTTGTGAATGTAATGTTACACACCCTTACAATGCGCACCACCCCGCGATGTTTTTCAGAAAACTATCATACATTGCCACTGCATGATCCCTGACCTCCCCATGCTGACCACCCTGCGGTGCTTTTCTCCATCCTACATTGCCACTGACTGCCTATCCTAACTCAGATACTCCGATTCACAACACCCCGTGATGTTTTTCTCACTCCTATTAGTGAATGTAATGTAACACACACCCATAAAATGTAGACCACCTCCGATGTTTTTCTCACTCCTACTAGTGAATCTAATGTAACACACACCCATAAAATGCGCACCACCCCGCGATGTTTTTCAGAAACCTATCCTACATTGCCACTGCATGTTCCCTGGCCTCCCCATGCTGACCACCCTGCGGTGCTTTTCTCCATCCTACATTGCCACGCACTGCCTATCCTAATGCAGACCCTCCGATTCACAACACCCCCTGATGTTTTTCTCACTCCTACTAGTGAATGTAATGTAAGACACACCCCTACAATGCGCACCACCCCACGATGTTTTTCAGAAACCAATTCCTACATTGCCACTGCATGTTCCCTGCCCTCTCCATGCTGACCACCCCGCGGTGGTTTTCTCCATCCTACATTGCCACTCACTGCCGATCCTAATTCAGACCCTCTGATTCACACCACCCCGTGATGTTTTTCTCATTCCTACTAGTGAATGTAATGTAACACACACCCATACAATGCACACCATCCCGCGATGTTTTTCAGAAACCTATCCTACATTGCCACCGCATGTTCCGTGACCTCCCCATGCTGACCAACCCGTGGTGCTTTTCTGCATTCTACATTGCCACTCACTGCGTAACCTAATTCACAACCTCCGATTCACACCACCCCGTGACATTTTTCTCATTAGTACTAGTGAATATAATGTAACACACACCCATACAATGCGCACCACCCCGTGATGTTTTTCTGACACCTACTAGTGAATGTAATGTAACACACACCCATACAATGCGCACCAGCCCGTGATGTTTTTCTCACTCCTAGTAGTGAATGTGATGTAACAAACACCCATACAATGGGCCCCACCCCGTGATGTTTTTCTCACTCCTACTAGGGAATGTAATGTAACACACACCCATACAATGCACACCACCCCTCGATGTTTTTCAGAAACCTATCCTACATTGCCACTGCATGTTCCCTGACCTGCCCATGCTGACTACCCTGCGGTGCTTTTCTCCATCCTACATTGCCACTCACTGCCTATCCTAATTCAGACCCTCCGATTCACAGCACCCCGTGATGTTTTTCTCACTCCTACTAGTGAATGTAATGTAACACACACCCATACAATGCGCACCACCCCGCGATGTTTTTCAGCAACCTATCCTACATTGCCACTGCATGTTCCCTGACCTCCCCATGCTGACCACCCCGCGGTGCTTTTTTCCATCCTACATTGCCACTCACGGCCTATACTAATTCAGACCCTCCGATTCACACCACCCCGTGATATTTTTCTCACTCCTACTAGTGAATGTAATGTAACACACACCCATACAATGCGCACCACCCCGCGATGTTTTTCTCACTCCTACTAGTGAATGTAATGTAACACACACCCATAAAATGCGCACCACCCAGCGATCTTTTTCAGAAACCTATCCTACATTGCCACTGCATATTCCGTGACCTCCCCATGCTGACCACCCCGCGGTGCTTTTCTCCATCCTACATTGCACCTCACTGCCTATCCTAATTCAGACCCTCCGAATCACATAACCCCGTGATGTTTTTCTCACTCCTACTAGTGAATGTAATGTAACATACACCCATACAATGCGCACCACCCCGCGATATTTTTCAGAAACCCATGCTACATTGATACTGCATGTTCCCTGACCTCCCCATGCTGACCACCCTGCGGTGCTTTTCTCCATCCTACATTGCCACTCACTGCCTATCCTAATTCAGACCCTCAGATTCACACCACCCGTGATGTTTTTCTCACTCCTACTAGTGAATGTAATGTTACACACGCATACAATGCGCACCACCCCGCGACCTTTTTCTCACTCCTACTAGTGAATGTAATGTTACACACCCATATAACGCGCACCACCCCGCGATGTTTTTCAGAAACCTTTCCTACATTGCCACTGCATGTTCCCTGACTTCCCCATGCTGACCACCCCGCGGTGCTTTTCTCCATCCTACATTGCCACCCTCTGACTATCCGAATTCAGACCCTCCGATTCACACCACCCCATGATGCTTTTCTCACTCCTACTAGTGAATGTAATGTAACTCACACCCATACAATGCGCACCACCCAGCGATGTTTTTCACAAACCTATAATACACTGCCACTGCATGTTCCCTGACCTCCCCATGCTGACCACCCCGCAGTGCTTTTCTCCATCCTACATTGCCACTCACTGCGTATCCTAATTCAGACACTCCGATTCACACCACCCCGTGATGTTTTTCTCACTACTACTAGTGAATGTAATGTAACACACACCCATATAATGCGCACCACCCCGTGATGTTTTGCTCACTCCTACTAGTGAATGTAATGTAACACACAGCCATACAATGCGCACCACCCCTCGATGTTTTTCAGAAACCTATCCTACATTGCCCCTGCATGTTCCCTGATCTCCCCATGCTGACCACCCTGCGGTGCTTTTCTCCATCCTACATTGCCACACACTGCCTATCCTAATTCAGACCCTCCGATTCACACCACCCCGTGATGTTTTTCTCAATCCTCCTAGTAAATGTCATGTAACACACACCCATAAAATGCGCAACACCCCGCGATGTTTTTCAGAAACCTATCCTACATTGCCACTGCATGTTCCCTGGCCTCCCCATGCTGACCATCCTGCGGTGCTTTTCTCCATCCTACATTGCCACTCACTGCCTATCCTAATGCAGACCCTCCGATTCACACAATCCCGTGATGTTTTTCTCACTCCTACTAGTGAATGTAATGTAACACTCACCCATACAATCCGCACCACCCTGTGATGTGTTTCTCACTCCTACTAGTGAATGTAATGTAACACACACCCATACAATGCACACCACCCCGCGATGTTTTTCTCACTCCTACTAGTGAATGTAATGTAACACACACCCATACAATGCGCACCACCCCGCGATGTTTTTCTCACTCCTACTTGTGAATGTAATGTTACACACCCTTACAATGCGCACCAGCCCGCGATGTTTTTCAGAAACCTATCATACATTGCCACTGCATGATCCCTGACCTCCCCATGCTGACCACCCTGCGGTGCTTTTCTCCATCCTACATTGCCACTGACTGCCTATCCTAATTCAGATACTCCGATTCACAACACCCCGTGATGTTTTTCTCACTCCTATTAGTGAATGTAATGTAACACACACCCATACAATGTAGACCACCTCCGATGTTTTTCTCACTCCTACTAGTGAATGTAATGTAACACACACCCATACAATGCGCACCACCCCGCGATGTTTTTCAGAAACCTATCCTACATTGCCACCGCATGTTCCCTGACCTCCCCATGCTGACCAACCCGCGGTGCTTTTCTGCATTCTACATTGCCACTCACTGCGTAACCTAATTCACACCCTCCGATTCACACCACCCCGTGACATTTTTCTCACTAGTACAAGTGAATGTAATGTAACACACACCCATACAATGCGCACCACCCCGTGATGTTTTTCTGACACCTACTAGTGAATGTAATGTAACACACACCCATACAATGCGCACCAGCCCGTGATGTTTTTCTCACTCCTACTAGTGAATGTGATGTAACACACACCCATACAATGCGCCCCACCCCGTGATGTTTTTCTCACTCCTAATAGGGAATGTAATGTAACACACACCCATACAAGGCACACCACCCCTCGATGTTTTTCAGAAACCTATCCTACATTGCCACTGCATGTTCCCTGACCTGCCCATGCTGACTACCCTGCGGTGCTTTTCTCCATCCTACATTGCCACTCACTGCCTATCCTAATTCAGACCCTCCGATTCACAGCACCCCGTGATGTTTTTCTCACTCCTACTACTGAATGTAATGTAACACACACCCATACAATGCGCACCACCCCGCGATGTTTTTCAGAAACCTATCCTACATTGCCAATGCATGTTCCCTGACCTCCCCATGCTGACCACCCCGCGGTGCTTTTTTCCATCCTACATTGCCACTCATGGCCTATACTAATTCAGACCCTCCGATTCACACCACCCCGTGATGTTTTTCTCACTCCTACTAGTGAATGTAATGTAACACACACCCATACAATGCGCACCACCCCGCGATGTTTTTCTCACTCCTACTAGTGAATGTAATGTAACACACACCCATACAATGCGCACCACCCAGCGATCTTTTTCAGAAACCTATCCTACATTGCCACTGCATATTCCCTGACCTCCCCATGCGGACCACCCCGCGGTGCTTTTCTCCATCCTACATTGCCACTCACTGCCTATCCTAATTCAGACCCTCCAAATCACATAACCCCGTGATGTTTTTCTCACTCCTACTAGTGAATGTAATGTAACATACACTCATACAATGCGCACCACCCCGCGATGTTTTTCAGAAACCCATCCTACATTGATACTGCATGTTCCCTGACCTCCCCATGCTGACCACCCTGCGGTGCTTTTCTCCATCCTACATTGCCACTCACTGCCTATCCTAATTCAGACCCTCCGATTCACACCACCCCGTGATGTTTTTCTCACTCCTACTAGTGAATGTAATGTTACACACGCATAAAATGCGCACCACCCCGCGACCTTTTTCTCACTCCTACTAGTGAATGTAATGTTAAACACCCATATAACGCGCACCACCCCGCGATGTTTTTCAGAAACCTATCCTACATTGCCACTGCATGTTCCCTGGCCTCCCCATGCTGACCACCCTGCCGTGCTTTTCTCCATCCTACATTGCCACGCACTGCCTATCCTAATGCAGACCCTCCGATTCACACCACCCTGTGATGTTTTTCTCACTCCTACTAGTGAATGTAATGTAAGACACACCCCTACAATGCGCACCACCCCACGATGTTTTTCAGAAACCTATTCCTACATTGCCACTGCATGTTCCCTGCCCTCTCCATGCTGACCACCCCGCGGTGCTTTTCTCCATCCTACATTGCCACTCACTGCCGATCCTAATTCAAACCCTCTGATTCACACCACCCCGTGATGTTTTTCTCACTCCTACTAGTGAATGTAATGTAACACACACCCATACAATGCGCACCACCCCGCGATGTTTTTCTCATTCCTACTAGTGAATGTAATGTAACACACACCCATACAATGCGTACCACCCCGCGATGTTTTTCAGAAACCTATCCTACATTGCCACTGCATGTTCCCTGACCTCCCCATGCTGACCACCCCGCGGCGCTTTTCTCGATCCTACATTGCCACTCACTGCCTATCCTAATTCAGACCCTCCGATTCACACAATCCCGTGATGTTTTTCTCACTCCTACTAGTGAATGTAATGTAACACTCACCCATACAATCCGGACCACCCTGTGATGTTTTTCTCATTCCTACTAGTGAATGTAATGTAACACACACCCATACAATGCGCACCACCCCGCGATGTTTTTCTCACTCCTCCTAGTGAATGTAATGTAACACACACCCATACAATGCGCACCACCCCACGATGTTTTTCTCACTCCTACTAGTGAATGTAATGTAACACACACCCATACAATGCGCACCACCCCGCGATGTTTTTCTCACTCCTCCTAGTGAATGTAATGTAACACACACCCATACAATGCGCACCACCCCGCGATGTTTTTCTCACTCCTACTAGTGAATGTAATGTAACACACACCCATACAATGCGCACCACCCAGCGATCTTTTTCAGAAACCTATCCTACATTGCCACCGCATGTTCCCTGACCTCCCCATGCTGACCAACCCGCGGTGCTTTTCTGCATTCTACATTGCCACTCACTGCGTAACCTAATTCACACCCTCCGATTCACACCACCCCGTGACATTTTTCTCACTAGTACTAGTGAATGTAATGTAACACACACCCATACAATGCGCACCACCCCGTGATGTTTTTCTGACACCTACTAGTGAATGTAATGTAACACACACGCATACAATGCGCACCAGCCCGTGATATTTTTCTCACTCCTACTCGTGAATGTGATGTAACACACACCCATACAATGCGCCCCACCCCGTGATGTTTTTCTCACTCCTACTAGGGAATGTAATGTAACACACACCCATACAATGCACACCACCCCTCGATGTTTTTCAGAAACCTATCCTACATTGCCACTGCATGTTCCCTGACCTCCCCATGCTGACCACCCCACGGTGCTTTTTTCCATCCTACATTGCCACTCACGGCCTATACTAATTCAGACCCTCCGATTCACACCACCCCTTGATGTTTTTCTCACTCCTACTAGTGAATGTAATGTAACACACACCCATACAATGCGCACCACCCCGCGATGTTTTTCTCACTCCTACTAGTGAATGTAATGTAACACACACCCATACAATGCGCACCACCCCGTGATGTTTTTCTCACTCCTAGTAGTGAATGTAATGTAGCACATACCCATACAATGCGCACCACCCCGTGATGTTTTTCTCACTCCTAATAGTGAATGTAATGTAACACACACCCATACAATGCGCACCACCCCGTGATGTTTTTCTCACTCCTACTAGTGAATGTAATGTAACACACACCCATACAATGCGCACCATCCCGTGATGTTTTTCTCACTCCTACTAGTGAATGTAATGTAACACACACCCATATAATGCGCACCACCCCGTGATGTTTTGCTCACTCCTACTAGTGAATGTAATGTAACACACACCCATAGAATGCGCACCTCCCCTCGATGTTTTTCAGAAACCTATCCTACATTGCCACTGCATGTTCCCTGACCTCCCCATGCTGACCACCCTGCGGTGCTTTTCTCCATCCTACATTGCCACACACTGCCTATCCTAATTCAGACCCTCCGATTCACACCACCCCGTGATGTTTTTCTCACTCCTACTAGTGAATGTAATGTAACACACACCCATAAAATGCGCACCACCCCGCGATGTTTTTCAGAAACCTATCCTACATTGCCACTGTATGTTCCCTGGCCTCCCCATGCTGACCACCCTGCGGTGCTTTTCTCCATCCTACATTGCCACGCACTGCCTATCCTAATGCAGACCCTCCAGTTCACACCACCCCGTGATGTTTTTCTCACTCCTACTAGTGAATGTAATCTAAGACACACGCCTACAATGCGCACGACACCACGATGTTTTTCAGAAACCTATTCCTACATTGCCACTGCATTTTCCCTGCCCTCTCCATGCTGACCACCCCGCGGTGCTTTTCTCCATCCTACATTGCCACTCACTGCCGATCCTAATTCAGACCCTCCGATTCACACCACGCCGTGATGTTTTTCTCACTCCTACTAGTGAATGTAATGTAACACACACCCATACAATGCGCACCACCCCGCGATGTTTTTCTCACTCCTAATAGTGAATGTAATGTCACACACACGCATACAATGCGCAGCACCCCGCGATGTTTTTCAGAAACCTATCCTACATTGCCACTGCATGTTCCCTGACCTCCCCATGCTGACCACCCCGCGGTGCTTTTCTCGATCCAACATTGCCACTCTCTGCCTATCCTAATTCAGACCCTCCGATTCACACAATCCCGTGCTGTTTTTCTCACTCCTACTAGTGAATGTAATGTAACACACACCCATACAATGCGCACCACCCCGCGATGTTTTTCTCGCTCCTACTATTGAATGTAATGTAACACACACCCATACAATGCGCACCACCCCGCGATGTTTTTCAGAAACCTATCCTACATTGCAACTGCATGTTCCCTGACCTCCCCATGCTGACCACCCCGCGGTGCTTTTCTCCATCCTACATTGTCACTCACGGACTATACTAATTCAGACCCACCGATTCACACCACCCCGTGATGTTTTTCTCACTCCTACTAGTGAATGTAATGTAACACACACCCATACCATGCGCACGACCACGCGATGTTTTTTCTCACTCCTACTAGTGAATGTAATGTAACACACACCCATACAATGCGCACCACCCAGCGATCTTTTTCAGAAACCTATCCTACATTGCCACTGCATGTTCCCTGACCTCCCCATGCTGACCACCCGCGGTGCTTTTCTCCATCCTACATTGCCACTCACTGCCTATCCTAATTCAGACCCTCCGATTCACACATCCCCGTGATGGCTTTCTCACTCCTACTAGTGAATGTAATGTAACACACACCCATACAATGCGCACCACCCCGCGATGTTTTTCAGAAACCCATCCTACATTGATACTGCATGTTCCCTGACCTCGCCATGCTGACCACCCTGCGGTGCTTTTCTCCATCCTACATTGCCACTCACTGCCTATCCTAATTCAGACCCTCCGATTCACACCACCCCGTGATGTTTTTCCCACTCCTATTAGTGAATGTAATGTTACACACCCATATAACGCGCACCACCACGCGATGTTTTTCAGAAACCTATCCTACATTGCCATTGCATGTTCCCTGAACTCCCCATGCTGACCACCCCGCGGTGCTTTTCTACATCCTACATTGCCACTCACTGCCTATCCTAATTCAGACCCTCCGATTCACACCACCCCGTGATGGTTTTCTCACTCCTACTAGTGAATGTAATGCAACACACACCCATACAGTGCGCACCACCCCCGATGTTTTTCTCACTCCTACTAGAGAATGTAATGTAACACACACCCATATAATGTGCACCACCCCGCGATGTTTTTCAGAAACCTATCCTACACTGCCACTGCATGTGCCCTGACCTCCCCATGCTGACCACCCCGCGGTGCTTTTCTCCATCCTACTTTGCCACTCACTGCGTATCCTAATTCAGACCCTCCGATTCACACCACCCCGTGACATTTTTCTCACTAATACTAGTGAATATAATGTAACACACACCCATACAATGCGCACCACCCCGTGATGTTTTTCTCACTCCCACTAGTGAATGTAATGTAACACACACGCATACAATGCGCACCACCCCGTGATGTTTTACTCACTCCTACTAGTGAATGTAATGTAAGACACACCCATACAATGCGCCCCACCAAGTGATGTTTTTCAGAAACCTATCCTACATTGCCACTGCATGTTCCCTGACCTCCCCATGCTGACCACCCCGCGGTGCTTTTCTCCATCATACATTGCCACTCACGGCCTATACTATATTCAGACCCTCCGATTCACACCACCCCGTGACATTTTTCTCACTCCTACGAGTGAATGTAATGTAACACACAGCCATACAATGCGCACCACCCCGCGATGTTTTTCTCACTGCTACTAGTGAATGTAATGTAACACACACCCATACAATGCGCACCACCACGTGATGTTTTTCAGAAACCTATCCTACATTGGCACTGCATGTTCTCTGACATCCCCATGCTGACCACCCTGCGGTGCTTTTCTCCATCCTACATTGCCACTCACTGCCTATCCTAATTCAGACCCCACGAATCACACCACCCCGTGATGTTTTTCTCACTCCTACTAGTGAATGTAATGTAAAACATACCCATACAATGCGCACCACCCCGCGATATTTTTCAGAAACCTATCCTACATTACCTCTGCATGTTGCCTGCCCTCCCCATGCTGACCACCACGCGGTGCTTTTCTCCATCCTACATTGCCACTCACAGCCTATCCTAATTCAGACCCTCGGATTCACACCACCCCGTGATGTTTTTCTCACTCCTACTAGTGAATGTAATGTTACACATGCATACAATGCGCACCACCCCGCGACCTTTTTCTCACTCCTACTAGTGAATGTAATGTTACACACCCATATAACGCGCACCACCCCGCGATGTTTTTCAGAAACCTATCCTACATTGCCACTGAATGTTCCCTGACCTCCCCATGCTGACCACCCTGCGGTGCTTTTCTCCATCCTACATTGCCACCCACTGACTATCCTAATTCAGACCCTCCGATTCACACCACCCCGTGATGGTTTTCTCACTCCTACTAGTGAATGTAATGTAACACACACCCATACAAGGCGCACCACCCCGCGATGTTTTTCAGAAACCTATCCTACACTGCCACTGCATGTTCCCTGACCTCCCCATGCTGACCACCCCTCAGTGCTTTTCTCCATCCTACATTGCCACTCACTGCGTATCCTAATTCAGACCCTCCAATTCACAACACCCCGTGACATTTTTCTCACTCCTACTAGTGAATGTAATGTAACACACACCCATACAATGCGCACCACCCCGTGATGTTTTGCTCACTCCTACTAGTGAATGTAATGTAACACACACCCATACAATGCGCCCCACCCCGTGATGTTTTTCTCACTCTTACTAGGGAATGTAATGTAACACACACCCATACAATGCGCACCACCCCGCGATGTTTTTCAGAAACCTATCCTACATTGCCACTGCATGTTCCCAGAGCTCCCCATGCTGACCACCCCGCGGTCCTTTTCTGCATCCTACATTGCCACTTACTGCCTATCCTAATTCAGACCCTCTGATTCACACCACCCCGTGATGTTTTTCTCACTCCTACTAGTGAATGTAATGTAACACACACCCATACAATGCGTACCACCCCGTGATGTTTTTCTCACTCCTACTAGTGAATGTAATGTAACACACACCCATACAATGCGCACCACCCCGCGATGTTTTTCAGAAACCTATCCTACATTGCCCCTGCATGTTCCCTGACCTCCCCATGCTGACCACCCTGCGGTGCTTTTCTCCATCCTACATTGCCACTGACTGCCTATCCTAATTCAGATACTCCGATTCACAACACCCCGTGATGTTTTTCTCAGTCCTATTAGTGAATGTAATGTAACACACACCCATACAATGCGCACCACCCCCGATGTTTTTCTCAGTCCTACTAGTGAATGTAATGTAACACACACCCATACAATGCACACCACCCCGCGATGTTTTTCAGAAACCTATCCTACATTGCCAACGCATGTTCCGTGACCTCCCCATGCTGACCAACCCGCGGTGCTTTTCTGCCTTCTACATTGCCACTCACTGCGTAACCTAATTCACACCCTCCGATTCACACCACCCCGTGACATTTTTCTCACTAGTACTAGTGAATGTAATGTAACACACACCCATACAATGCCCACCACCCCGTGATGTTTTTCTGACACCTACTAGTGAATGTAATGTAACACACACCCATACAATGCGCACCAGCCCGTGATGTTTTTCTCACTCTTACTAGTGAATGTGATGTAACAAACACCCATACAATGCAACCCACCCCGTGATGTTTTTCTCACTCCTACTAGGGAATGTAATGTAACACATACCCATACAATGCACACCACCCCTCGATGTTTTTCAGAAACCTATCCTACATTGCCACTGCATGTTCCCTGACCTGCCCATGCTGACTACCCTGCGGTGCTTTTCTCCATCCTACATTGCCACTCACTGCCTATCCTAATTCAGACCCTCCGATTCACACATCCCCGTGATGTTTTTCTCACTCCTACTAGTGAATGTAATGTAACACACACCCATACATTGCGCACCACCACGCGATATTTTTCAGAAACCTATCCTACATTGCCACTGCATGTTCCCTGACCTGCCCATGCTGACTACCCTGCGGTGCTTTTCTCCATCCTACATTGCCACTCACTGCCTATCCTAATTCAGACCCTCCGATTCACACATCCCCGTGATGTTTTTCTCACTCCTACTAGTGAATGTAATGTAACACACACCCATACAATGCGCACCACCCCGCGATGTTTTTCTCACTCCTACTAGTGAATGTAATGTAAGACACACGCCTACAATGCGCACGACCCCACGATGATTTTCAGAAACCTATTCCTACATTGCCACTGCATTTTCCCTGCCCTCTCCATGCTGACCACCCCGCGGTGCTTTTCTCCATCCTACATTGCCACTCACTGCCGATCCTAATTCAGACCCTCCGATTCACACCACCCCGTGATGTTTTTCTCACTCCTACTAGTGAATGTAGTGTAACACACACCCATACAATGCGCACCACCCCGCGATGTTTTTCTCACTCCTAATAGTGAATGTAATGTCACACACACCCATACAATGCGCAGCACCCCGCGATGTTTTTCAGAAACCTATCCTACATTGCCACTGCATGTTCCCTGACCTCCCTATGCTGACCACCCCGCGGTGCTTTTCTCGATCCAACATTGCCACTCACTGCCTATCCTAATTCAAACCCTCCGATTCACACAATCCCGTGCTGTTTTTCTCACTCCTACTAGTGAATGTAATGTAACACACACCCATACTATGCGCACCACCCCGCGATGTTTTTCTCACTCCTACTATTGAATGTAATGTAACACACACCCATACAATGCGCACCACCCCGCGAAGTTTTTCAGAAACCTATCCTACATTGCAACTGCATGTTCCCTGACCTCCCCATGCTGACCACCCCGCGGTGCTTTTCTCCATCCTACATTGCCACTCACTGCCTATCCTAATTCAGACCCTCTGATTCACACATCCCCGTGATGGTTTTCTCACTCCTACTAGTGAATGTAACACACACCCATACAATGCGCACCACCCCGCGATGTTTTTCAGAAACCCGTCCTACATTGATACTGCATGTTCCCTGACCTCCCCATGCTGACCACCCTGCGGTGCTTTTCTCCATCCTACATTGCCACTCACTGCCTATCCTAATTCAGACCTCCGATTCACACCACCCCGTGATGTTTTTCCCACTCCTATTAGTGAATGTAATGTTACACACCCATATAACGCGCACCACCACGCGATGTTTTTCAGAAACCTATCCTACATTGCCATTGCATGTTCCCGGAACTCCCCATGCTGACCACCCCGCGGTGCTTTTCTACATCCTACATTGCCACTCACTGCCTATCCTAATTCACACCCTCCGATTCACACCACCCCGTGATGTTTTTCTCACTCCTACTAGTGAATGTAATGTAACACACACCCATATAGTGCGCACCACCCCCGATGTTTTTCTCACTCCTACTAGTGAATGTAATGTAACACACACCCATATAATGTGCACCACCCCGCGATGTTTTTCAGAAACCTATCCTACACTGCCACTGCATGTGCCCTGACCTCCCCATGCTGACCACCCCGCGGTGCTTTTCTCCATCCTACATTGCCACTCACTGCGTATCCTAATTCAGACCCTCCGATTCACACCACCCCGTGACATTTTTCTCACTACTACTAGTGAATGTAATGTAACACACACCCATACAATGCCCACCACCCCGTGATGTTTTTCTCACTCCCACTAGTGAATGTAATGTAACACACACCCATACAATGCGCACCACCCCGTGATGTTTTACTCACTCCTACTAGTGAATGTAATGTAAGACACACCCATACAATGCGCCCCACCCCATGATGTTTTTCAGAAACCTATCCTACATTGCCACTGCATGTTCCCTGACCTCCCCATGCTGACCACCCCGTGGTGCTTTTCTCCATCATACATTGCCACTCACGGCCTATACTAATTCCGACCCTCCAATTCACACCACCCCGTGACATTTTTCTCACTCCTACGAGTGAATGTAATGTAACACACACCCATACAATGCGCACCACCCCGCGATGTTTTTCTCACTGCTACTAGTGAATGTAATGTAACACACACCCATACAATGTGCACCACCACGTGATGTTTTTCAGAAACCTATCCTACATTGCCACTGCATGTTCTCTGACCTCCCCATGCTGACCGCCCTGCGGTGCTTTTCTCCATCCTACATTGCCACTCACTGCCTATCCTAATTCAGACCCCCCGAATCACACCACCCCGTGATGTTTTTCTCACTCCTACTAGTGAATGTAATGTAAAACATACCCATACAATGCGCACCACCCCGCGATATTTTTCAGAAACCTATCCTACATTACCTCTGCATGTTTCCTGCCCTCCCCATGCTGACCACCACGCGGTGCTTTTCTCCATCCTACATTGCCACTCACAGCCTATCCTAATTCAGACCCTCGGATTCACACCACCCCGTGATGTTTTTCTCACTCCTACTAGTGAATGTAATGTTACACACGCATACAATGCGCACCACCCCGCGACCTTTTTCTCACTCCTACTAGTGAATGTAATGTTACACACCCATATAACGCGCACCACCCCGCGATGTTTTTCAGAAACCTATCCTACATTGCCACTGCATGTTCCCTGACCTCCCCATGCTGACCACCCCGCGGTGCTTTTCTCCATCCTACATTGCCACCCACTGACTATCCTAATTCAGACCCTCCGATTCACACCACCCCGTGATGGTTTTCTCACTCCTACTAGTGAATGTAATGTAACACACACCCATACAATACGCACCACCCCGCGATGTTTTTCAGAAACCTATCCTACACTGCCACTGCATGTTCCCTGACCTCCCCATGCTGACCACCCCTCAGTGCTTTTCTCCATCCTACATTGCCACTCACTGCGTATCCTAATTCAGACCCTCCGATTCACACCACCCCGTGACATTTTTCTCACTACTACTAGTGAATGTAATGTAACACACACCCATACAATGCGCACCACCCCGTGATGTTTTGCCCACTCCTACTAGTGAATGTAATGTAACACACACCCATACAATGCGCCCCACCCCGTGATGTTTTTCTCACTCTTACTAGGGAATGTAATGTAACACACACCCATACAATGCGCACCACCCCGCGATGTTTTTCAGAAACCTATCCTACATTGCCACTGCATGTTCCCAGAGCTCCCCATGCTGACCACCCCGCGGTCCTTTTCTGCATCCTACATTGCCACTTACTGCCTATCCTAATTCAGACTCTCTGATTCACACCACCCCGTGATGTTTTTCTCACTCCTACTAGTGAATGTAATGTAACACACACCCATACAATGCGCACCACCCCGTGATGTTTTTCTCACTCCTACTAGTGAATGTAATGTAACACACACCCATACAATGCGCACCACCCCGCGATGTTTTTCAGAAACCTATCCTACATTGCCCCTGCATGTTCCCTGACCTCCCCATGCTGACCACCCTGCGGTGCTTTTCTCCATCCTACATTGCCACTGACTGCCTATCCTAATTCAGATACTCCGATTCACAACACCCCGTGATGTTTTTCTCAGTCCTATTAGTGAATGTAATGTAACACACACCCATACAATGCGCACCACCCCGTGATGTTTTTCTGACACCTACTAGTAAATGTAATGTAACACACACCCATACATTGTGCACCAGCCCGTGATGTTTTTCTCACTCTTACTAGTGAATGTGATGTAACAAACACCCATAAAATGCGCCCCACCCCGTGATGTTTTTCTCACTCCTACTAGGGAATGTAATGTAACACACACCCATACAATGCACACCACCCCTCGATGTTTTTCAGAAACCTATCCTACATTGCCACTGCATGTTCCCTGACCTGCCCATGCTGACTACCCTGCTGTGCTTTTCTCCATCCTACATTGCCACTCACTGCCTATCCTAATTCAGACCCTCCGATTCACAGCACCCCGTGATGTTTTTCTCACTCCTACTAGTGAATGTAATGTAACACACACCCATACAATGCGCACCACCCCGCGATGTTTTTCAGAAACCTATCCTACATTGCCACTGCATGTTCCCTGACCTCCCCATGCTGACCACCCTGCGGTGCTTTTCTCCATCCTACATTGCCACTCACTGCCTATCCTAATTCAGACCCTCAGATTCACACCACGCCGTGATGTTTTTCTCACTCCTACTAGTGAATGTAATGTTACACATGCATACAATGCACACCACCCCGTGTCCTTTTTCTTACTCCTACTAGTGAATGTAATGTTACACACCCATATAACGTGCACCACCGCGCGATGTTTTTCAGAAACCTATCCTACATTGCCACTGCATGTTCCCTGACCTCCCCATGCTGACCACCCCGCGGTGCTTTTCTCCATCCTACATTGCCACACACTGACTATCCTAATTCAGACCCTCCGATTCACACCACCCCGTGATGGTTTTCTCACTCCTACTAGTGAATGTAATGTAACACACACCCATACAATGCGCACCACCCCGCGATGTCTTTCAGAAACCTATCCTACATTGCAACTGCATGTTCCCTGGCGTCCCCATGCTGACCACCCCGCGGTGCTTTTCTCCATCCTACATTGCCACTCACTGCCTATCCTAATTCAGACCCTCCGATTCACACCTCCCCGTGATGTTTTTCTCACTCCTACTAGTGAATGTAATGTAACACTCACCCATACAATGCGCACCACCCTGTGATGTTTTTCTCACTCCTACTAGTGAATCTAATGTAACACACACCCACACAAGGCGCACCACCCCGCGATGTTTTTCAGAAACCTATCCTACACTGCCACTGCATGTTCCCTGACCTCCCCATGCTGACCACCGCTCAGTGCTTTTCTCCATCCTACATTGCCACTCACTGCGTATCCTAATTCAGACCCTCCGATTCACACCACCCCGTGACATTTTTCTCACTACAATTAGTGAATGTAATGTAACACACACCCATACAATGCGCACCACCCCGTGATGTTTTGCTCACTCCTATTGGGGAATGTAATGTAACACACACCCATACAATGCGCCCCACCCCGTGATGTTTTTCTCACTCTTACTAGGGAATGTAATGTAACACACACCCATACAATGCGCACCACCCCGCGATGTTTTTCAGAAACCTATCCTACATTGCCACTGCATGTTCCCAGAGCTCCCCATGCTGACCACCCCGCGGTCCTTTTCTGCATCCTACATTGCCACTTACTGCCTATCCTAATTCAGACCCTCTGATTCACACCATCCCGTGATGTTTTTCTCACTCCTACTAGTGAATGTAATGTAACACACACCCATACAATGCGTACCACCCCGTGATGTTTTTCTCACTCCTACTAGTGAATGTAATGTAACACACACCCATACAATGCGCACCACCCCGTGATGTTTTTCTGACACCTACTAGTGAATGTAATGTAACACACACCCATACAATGCGCACCAGACCGTGATGTTTTTCTCACTCTTACTAGTGAATGTGATGTAACAAACACCCATACAATGCGCCCCACCCCGTGATGTTTTTCTCACTCCTACTAGGGAATGTAATGTAACACACACCCATACAATGCACACCACCCCTCGATGTTTTTCAGAAACCTATCCTACATTGCAACTGCATGTTCCCTGACCTGCCCATGCTGACTACCCTGCGGTGCTTTTCTCCATCCTACATTGCCACTCACTGCCTATCCTAATTCAGACCCTCCGATTCACAGCACCCCGTGATGTTTTTCTCACTCCTACTAGTGAATGTAATGTAACACACACCCATATATTGCGCACCACCACGCGATGTTTTTCAGAAACCTATCCTACATTGCCACTGCATGTTCCCTGACCTCCCCATGCTGACCACCCCGCGGTGCTTTTTTCCATCCTACATTGCCACTCACGGCCTATACTAATTCAGACCCTCCGATTCACACCACCCCGTGATATTTTTCTCACTCCTACTAGTGAATGTAATGTAACACACACCCATACAATGCGCACCACCCCGCGATGTTTTTCTCACTCCTACTAGTGAATGTAATGTAACACACACCCATACAATGCGCACCACCCCGTGATGTTTTGCCCACTCCTACTAGTGAATGTAATGTAACACACACCCATACAATGCGCCCCACCCCGTGATGTTTTTCTCACTCTTACTAGGGAATGTAATGTAACACACACCCATACAATGCGCACCACCCCGCGTTGTTTTTCAGAAACCTATCCTACATTGCCACTGCATGTTCCCAGAGCTCCCCATGCTGACCACCCCGCGGTCCTTTTCTGCATCCTACATTGCCACTTATTGCCTATCCTAATTCAGACCCTCTGATTCACACCACTCCGTGATGTTTTTCTCACTCCTACTAGTGAATGTAATGTAACACACACCCATACAATGCGCACCAACCCGTGATGTTTTTCTCACTCCTACTAGTGAATGTAATGTAACACACACCCATACAATGCGCACCACCCCGCGATGTTTTTCAGAAACCTATCCTACATTGCCCCTGCATGTTCCCTGACCTCCCCATGCTGACCACCCTGCGGTGCTTTTCTCCATCCTACATTGCCACTGACTGCCTATCCTAATTCAGATACTCCGATTCACAACACCCCGTGATGTTTTTCTCAGTCCTATTAGTGAATGTAATGTAACACACACCCATACAATGCGCACCACCCCGTGATGTTTTTCTGACACCTACTAGTGAATGTAATGTAACACACACCCCTACAATGCGCACCACCCCGTGATGTTTTTCTCACTCCTACTAGTGAATGTAATGTAACACACACCCATACAATGCGCACCACCCCGTGATGTTTTTCTCACTCCTACTAGTGAATGTAATGTAACACACACCCATACAATGCACACCACCCCTCGATGTTTTTCAGAAACCTATCCTACATTGCCACTGCATGTTCCCTGACCTGCCTATGCTGACTACACTGCGGTGCTTTTCTCCATCCTACATTGCCACTCACTGCCTATCCTAATTCAGACCCTCCGATTCACAGCACCCCGTGATGTTTTTCTCACTCCTACTAGTGAATGTAATTTAACACACACCCATACAATGCGCACCACCCCACGATGTTTTTCAGAAACCAATTCCTACATTGCCACTGCATGTTCCCTGCCCTCTCCATGCTGACCACCCCGCGGCGCTTTTCTGCATTCTACATTGCCACTCACTGCGTAACCTAATTCACACCCTCCGATTCACACCACCCCGTGACATTTTTCTCACTAGTACTAGTGAATGTAATGTAACACACACCCATACAATGCGCACCACCCCGTGATGTTTTTCTGACACCTACTAGTGAATGTAATGTAACACACACCCATACATTGCGCACCAGCCCGTGATGTTTTTCTCACTCTTACTAGTGAATGTGATGTAACAAACACCCATACAATGCGCCCCACCCCGTGATGTTTTTCTCACTCCTACTAGGGAATGTAATGTAACACACACCCATACAATGCACACCACCCCTCGATGTTTTTCAGAAACCTATCCTACATTGCCACTGCATGTTCCCTGACCTGCCCATGCTGACTACCCTGCGGTGCTTTTCTCCATCCTACATTGCCACTCACTGCCTATCCTAATTCAGACCCTCCGATTCACAGCACCCCGTGATGTTTTTCTCACTCCTACTAGTGAATGTAATGTAACACACACCCATACATTGCGCACCACCACGCGATGTTTTTCAGAAACCTATCCTACATTGCCACTGCATGTTCCCTGACCTCCCCATGCTGACCACCCCGCGGTGCTTTTTTCCATCCTACATTGCCACTCACGGCCTATACTAATTCAGACCCTCCGATTCACACCACCCCGTGATATTTTTCTCACTCCTACTAGTGAATGTAATGTAACACACACCCATACAATGCGCACCACCCCGCGATGTTTTTCTCACTCCTACTAGTGAATGTAATGTAAGACACACGCCTACAATGCGCACGACCCCACGATGTTTTTCAGAAACCTATTCCTACATTGCCACTGCATTTTCCCTGCCCTCTCCATGCTGAACACCCCGCGGTGCTTTTCTCCATCCTACATTGCCACTCACTGCCGATCCTAACTCAGACCCTCCGATTCACACCACCCCGTGATGTTTTTCCCACTCCTACTAGTGAATGAAATGCAACACACACCCATACAATGCGCACCACCCCGCGATGTTTTTCTCACTCCTAATAGTGAATGTAATGTCACACACACCCATACAATGCGCAGCACCCCGCGATGTTTTTCAGAAATCTATCCTACTTTGCCACTGCATGTTCCCTGACCTCCCTATGCTGACCACCCCGCGGTGCTTTTCTCGATCCAACATTGCCACTCACTGCCTATCCTAATTCAGACCCTCCGATTCACACAATCCCGTGCTGTTTTTCTCACTCCTACTAGTGAATGTAATGTAACACACACCCATACAATGCGCACCACCCCGCGATGTTTTTCTCACTCCTACTATTGAATGTAATGTAACACACACCCATACAATGCGCACCACCCCGCGAAGTTTTTCAGAAACCTATCCTACATTGCAACTGCATGTTCCCTGACCTCCCCATGCTGACCACCCCGCGGTGCTTTTCTCCATCCTACATTGTCACTCACGGCCTATACTAATTCAGACCCACCGATTCACACCACCCCGTGATGTTTTTCTCACTCCTACTAGTGAATGTAATGTAACACACACCCATACAATGCGCACGAACCCGCTATGTTTTTTCTCACTCCTACTAGTGAATGTAATGTAACACACACCCATACAATGCGCACCACCCAGCGATCTTTTTCAGAAACCTATCCTACATTGCCACTGCATGTTCCCTGACCTCCTCATGCTGACCACCCCGCGGTGCTTTTCTCCATCCTACATTGCCACTCACTGCCTATCCTAATTCAGACCCTCCGATTCACACATCCCCGTGATGGTTTTCTCACTCCTACTAGTGAATGTAATGTAACACACACCCATACAATGCGCACCACCCCGCGATGTTTTTCAGAAACCCATCCTACATTGATACTGCATGTTCCCTGACCTCCACATGCTGACCACCCTGCGGTGCTTTTCTCCATCCTACATTGCCACTCACTGCCTATCCTAATTCAGACCCTCCGATTCACACCACCCCGTGATGTTTTTCTCACTCCTACTAGTGAATGTAATGTAACACACACCCATACAGTGCGCACCACCCCCGATGTTTTTCTCACTCCTACTAGTGAATGTAATGTAACACACACCCATATAATGTGCACCACCCCGCGATGTTTTTCAGAAACCTATCTTACACTGCCACTGCATGTGCCCTGACCTCCCCATGCTGACCACCCCGCGGTGCTTTTCTCCATCCTACATTGCCACTCACTGCGTATCCTAATTCAGACCCTCCGATTCACACCACCCCGTGACATTTTTCTCACTACTACTAGTGAATGTAATGTAACACACACCCATACAATGCGCACCACCCCGTGATGTTTTTCTCACTCCCACTAGTGAATGTAATGTAAGACACACGCCTACAATGCGCACGACCCCACGATGTTTTTCAGAAACCTATTCCTACATTGCCACTGCATTTTCCCTGCCCTCTCCATGCTGAACACCCCGCGGTGCTTTTCTCCATCCTACATTGCCACTCACTGCCGATCCTAACTCAGACCCTCCGATTCACACCACCCCGTGATGTTTTTCCCACTCCTACTAGTGAATGAAATGCAACACACACCCATACAATGCGCACCACCCCGCGATGTTTTTCTCACTCCTAATAGTGAATGTAATGTCACACACACCCATACAATGCGCAGCACCCCGCGATGTTTTTCAGAAATCTATCCTACTTTGCCACTGCATGTTCCCTGACCTCCCTATGCTGACCACCCCGCGGTGCTTTTCTCGATCCAACATTGCCACTCACTGCCTATCCTAATTCAGACCCTCCGATTCACACAATCCCGTGCTGTTTTTCTCACTCCTACTAGTGAATGTAATGTAACACACACCCATACAATGCGCACCACCCCGCGATGTTTTTCTCACTCCTACTATTGAATGTAATGTAACACACACCCATACAATGCGCACCACCCCGCGAAGTTTTTCAGAAACCTATCCTACATTGCAACTGCATGTTCCCTGACCTCCCCATGCTGACCACCCCGCGGTGCTTTTCTCCATCCTACATTGTCACTCACGGCCTATACTAATTCAGACCCACCGATTCACACCACCCCGTGATGTTTTTCTCACTCCTACTAGTGAATGTAATGTAACACACACCCATACAATGCGCACGAACCCGCTATGTTTTTTCTCACTCCTACTAGTGAATGTAATGTAACACACACCCATACAATGCGCACCACCCAGCGATCTTTTTCAGAAACCTATCCTACATTGCCACTGCATGTTCCCTGACCTCCTCATGCTGACCACCCCGCGGTGCTTTTCTCCATCCTACATTGCCACTCACTGCCTATCCTAATTCAGACCCTCCGATTCACACATCCCCGTGATGGTTTTCTCACTCCTACTAGTGAATGTAATGTAACACACACCCATACAATGCGCACCACCCCGCGATGTTTTTCAGAAACCCATCCTACATTGATACTGCATGTTCCCTGACCTCCACATGCTGACCACCCTGCGGTGCTTTTCTCCATCCTACATTGCCACTCACTGCCTATCCTAATTCAGACCCTCCGATTCACACCACCCCGTGATGTTTTTCTCACTCCTACTAGTGAATGTAATGTAACACACACCCATACAGTGCGCACCACCCCCGATGTTTTTCTCACTCCTACTAGTGAATGTAATGTAACACACACCCATATAATGTGCACCACCCCGCGATGTTTTTCAGAAACCTATCTTACACTGCCACTGCATGTGCCCTGACCTCCCCATGCTGACCACCCCGCGTTGCTTTTCTCCATCCTACATTGCCACTCACTGCGTATCCTAATTCAGACCCTCCGATTCACACCACCCCGTGACATTTTTCTCACTACTACTAGTGAATGTAATGTAACACACACCCATACAATGCGCACCACCCCGTGATGTTTTTCTCACTCCCACTAGTGAATGTAATGTAACACACACCCATACAATGCGCACCACCCCGTGATGTTTTACTCACTCCTACTAGTGAATGTAATGTAAGACACACCCATACAATGCGCCCCACCCCGTGATGTTTTTCAGAAACCTATCCTACATTGCCACTGCATGTTCCCTGACCTCCCCATGCTGACCACCCCGCGGTGCTTTTCTCCATCATACATTGCCACTCACGGCCTATACTAATTCAGACCCTCCAATTCACACCACCCCGTGACATTTTTCTCACTCCTACGAGTGAATGTAATGTAACACACACCCATACAATGCGCACCACCCCGCGATGTTTTTCTCACTGCTACTAGTGAATGTAATGTAACACACACCCATACAATGCGCACCACCACGTGATGTTTTTCAGAAAACTATCCTACATTGCCACTGCATGTTCTCTGACCTCCCCATGCTGACCACCCTGCGGTGCTTTTCTCCATCCTACATTGCCACTCACTGCCTATCCTAATTCAGACCCCCCGAATCACACCACCCCGTGATGTTTTTCTCACTCCTACTAGTGAATGTAATGTAAAACATACCCATACAATGCGCACCACCCCGCGATATTTTTCAGAAACCTATCCTACATTACCTCTGCATGTTTCCTGCCCTCCCCATGCTGACCACCACGCGGTGCTTTTCTCCATCCTACATTGCCACTCACAGCCTATCCTAATTCAGACCCTCGAATTCACACCACCCCGTGATGTTTTTCTCACTCCTACTAGTGAATGTAATGTTACACACGCATACAATGCGCACCACCCCGCGACCTTTTTCTCACTCCTACTAGTGAATGTAATGTTACACACCCATATAACGCGCACCACCCCGCGATGTTTTTCAGAAACCTATCCTACATTGCCACTGCATGTTCCCTGACCTCCCCATGCTGACCACCCCGCGGTGCTTTTCTCCATCCTACATTGCCACCCACTGACTATCCTAATTCAGACCCTCCGATTCACACCACCCCGTGATGGTTTTCTCACTCCTACTAGTGAATGTAATGTAACACACACCCATACATTGCGCACCACCCCGCGATGTTTTTCAGAAACCTATCCTACACTGCCACTGCATGTTCCCTGACCTCCCCATGCTGACCACCCCTCAGTGCTCTTCTCCATCCTACATTGCCACTCACTGCGTATCCTAATTCAGACCCTCCGATTCACACCACACCGTGACATTTTTCTCACTACTACTAGTGAATGTAATGTAACACACACCCATACAATGCGCACCACCCCGTGATGTTTTGCTCACTCCTACTAGTGAATGTAATGTAACACACACCCATACAATGCGCCCCACCCCGTGATGTTTTTCTCACTCTTACTAGGGAATGTAATGTAACACACACCCATACAATGCGCACCACCCCGCGATGTTTTTCAGAAACCTATCCTACATTGCCACTGCATGTTCCCTGGCGTCCTCATGCTGACCACCCTGCGGTGCTTTTCTCCATCCTACATTGCCACTCACTGCCTATCCTAATTCAGACCCTCCGATTCACACCTCCCCGTGATGTTTTTCTCACTCCTACTAGTGAATGTAATGTAACACTCACCCATACAATGCGCACCACCCTGTGATGTTTTTCTCACTCCTACTAGTGAATCTAATGTAACACACACCCATAAAATGCGCACCACCCCGCGATGTTTTTCAGAAACCTATCCTACATTGCCACTGCATGTTCCCTGGCCTCCCCATGCTGACCACCCTGCGGTGCTTTTCTCCATCCTACATTGCCACGCACTGCCTATCCTAATGCAGACCCTCCGATTCACACCACCCCGTGATGTTTTTCTCACTCCTACTAGTGAATGTAATGTAAGACACACCCCTACAATGCGCACCACCCCACGATGTTTTTCAGAAACCAATTCCTACATTGCCACTGCATGTTCCCTGCCCTCTCCTTGCTGACCACCCCGCGGTGCTTTTCTCCATCCTACATTGCCACTCACTGCCGATCCTAATTCAGACCCTCTGATTCACACCACCCCGTGATGTTTTTCTCACTCCTACTAGTGAATGTAATGTAACACACACCCATACAATGCGCACCACCCCGCGATGTTTTTCTCATTCCTACTAGTGAATGTAATGTAACACACACCCATACAATGCACACCACCCCGCGATGTTTTTCAGAAACCTATCCTACATTGCCACCGCATGTTCCGTGACCTCCCCATGCTGACCAACCCGCGGTGCTTTTCTGCATTCTACATTGCCACTCACTGCGTAACCTAATTCACACCCTCCGATTCACACCACCCCGTGACATTTTTCTCACTAGTACTAGTGAATGTAATGTAACACACACCCATACAATGCGCACCACCCCGTGATGTTTTTCTGACACCTACTAGTGAATGTAATGTAACACACACCCATACAATGCGCACCAGCCCGTGATGTTTTTCTCATTCCTACTAGTGAATGTGATGTAACAAACACCCATACAATGCGCCCCACCCCGTGATGTTTTTCTCACTGCTACTAGGGAATGTAATGTAACACACACCCATACAATGCACACCACCCCTCGATGTTTTACAGAAACCTATCCTACATTGCCACTGCATGTTCCCGGACCTGCCCATGCTGACTACCCTGCGGTGCTTTTCTCCATCCTACATTGCCACTCACTGCGTATCCTAATTCAGACCCTCCGATTCACAGCACCCCGTGATGTTTTTCTCACGCCTACTAGTGAATGTAATGTAACACACACCCATACATTGCGCACCACCACGCAATGTTTTTCAGAAACCTATCCTACATTGCCACTGCATGTTCCCTGACCTCCCCATGCTGACCACCCCGCGGTGCTTTTTTCCATCCTACATTGCCACTCACGGCCTATACTAATTCAGACCCTCCGATTCACACCACCCCGTGATATTTTTCTCACTCCTACTAGTGAATGTAATGTAACACACACCCATACAATGCGCACCACCCCGCGATGTTTTTCTCACTCCTACTAGTGAATGTAATGTAACACACACCAATACAATGCGCACCACCCAGCGATCTTTTTCAGAAACCTATCCTACATTGCCACTGCATATTCCCTGACCTCCCCATGCTGACCACCCCGCGGTGCTTTTCTCCATCCTACATTGCCACTCACTGCCTATCCTAATTCAGACCCTCCGAATCACATCACCCCGTGATGTTTTTCTCACTCCTACTAGTGAATGTAATGTAACATACACCCATACAATGAGCACCACCCCGCGATATTTTTCAGAAACCCATCTTACATTGATACTGCATGTTCCCTGACCTCCCCATGCTGACCACCCTGCGGTGCTTTTCTCCATCCTACATTGCCACACACTGCCTATCCTAATTCAGACCCTCCGATTCACACATCCGCGTGATGGTTTTCTCACTCCTACTAGTGAATGCAATGTAACACACACCCATACAATGCGCACCACCCCGCGATGTTTTTCAGAAACCCATCCTACATTGATACTGCATGTTCCCTGACCTCCCCATGCTGACCACCCTGCGGTGCTTTTCTCCATCCTAGATTGCCACTCACTGCCTATCCTAATTCAGACCCTCCGATTCACACCACCCCGTGATGTTTTTCTCACTCTTACTAGTGAATGTAATGTTACACACGCATACAATGCGCACCACCCCGCGACGTTTTTCCCACTCCTATTAGTGAATGTAATGTTACACACCCATATAACGCGCACCACCACGCGATGTTTTACTCACTCCTACTAGTGAATGTAATGTAAGACACACCCATACAATGCGCCCCACCCCGTGATGTTTTTCAGAAACCTATCCTACATTGCCACTGCATGTTCCCTGACCTCCCCATGCTGACCACCCCGCGGTGCTTTTCTCCATCCTACATTGCCACTCACGGCCTATACTAATTCAGACCCTCCGATTCACGCCACCCCGTGACATTTTTCTCACTCCTACGAGTGAATGTAATGTAACACACACCCATACAATGCGCACCACCCCGTGATGTTTTTCTCACTGCTACTAGTGAATGTAATGTAACACACACCCATACAATGCGCACCACCACGTGATGTTTTTCAGAAACCTATCCTACATTGCCACTGCATGTTCTCTGACCTCCCCATGCTGACCACCCTGCGGTGCTTTTCTCCAACCTACATTGCCACTCACTGCCTATCCTAATTCACACCCCCCGATTCACACCACCCCGTGATGTTTTTCTCACTCCTACCAGTGAATGTAATGTAAAACACACCCATACAATGCGCACCACCCCGCGATATTTTTCAGAAACCTATCCTACATTACCTCTGCATGTTGCCTGCCCTCCCCATGCTGACCACCACGCGGTGCTTTTCTCCATCCTACATTGCCACTCACAGCCTATCCTAATTCAGACCCTCGGATTCACACCACCCCGTGATGTTTTTCTCACTCCTACTAGTGAATGTAATGTAACACACACCCATACAATGCGCACCACCCTGTGATGTTTTTCTCACTCCTACTAGTGAATATAATGTAACACACACCCATACAATGCGCACCACGCCGTGATGTTTTTCTCACTCCTACTAGTGAATGTAATGTAACACACACCCATACAATGCGCACCACCCCGCGATGTTTTTCTGACTGCTAATAGTGAATGTAATGTAACACACACCCATACAATGCGCACCACCCCATGATGTTTTTCTCACTCCTACTAGTGAATGTAATGTACCACACACCCATAAAATGTGGACCACCCCGCAATGTTTTTCTCACTCCAACTAGTGAATGTAATGTTACACACCCGTACAATGCGCACCACCCTGCGATGTTTTTCAGAAACCTATCCTACATTGCCACTGAATGTTCCCTGACCTCCCCATGCTGACCACCCCGCTGTGCTTTTCTCCATCCTACATTGCCACTCACTGCCTATCCTAATTCAGACCCTCGGATTCACACCACCCCGTGATGTTTTTCTCACTCCTACTAGTGAATGTAATGTAACACACACCCATACAATGCGCTCCACCCCGCGATATTTTTCTCACTCCTACTAGTGAATGTAATGTAACACACACCCATACAATGCGCACCACCCCGCAATGTTTTTCAGAAACCTATCCTACATTGCCACTTCATGTTCCCTGACCTCCCCATTCTGACCACCCCGTGGTGCTTTTCTCCATCCTACATTACCACTCACTGCCTATCCTAATTCAGACCCTCTGATTCACACCACCCCGTGATGTTTTTCTCACTCCCACTAGTGAATGTAATGTAACACACACACGTACAATGCGCACCACCCCGCGATGTTTTTCAGAAACTTATCCTACATTGCCACTGCATGTTAGCTTACTTCCCCATGCTGAACACCCCGCGGTGCATTTCTCCATCCTACATTGCCACTCACTGCCTATCCTAATTCAGACCCTCCGATTCACACCACCCTATGATGTTTTTCTCACTCCTACTAGTGAATGTAATGTAACACACACCCATACAATGCGCACCACCCAGCGATGTTTTTCAGAAACCTATCCTGCATTGCCAGTGCATGTTCCCTGACTTCCCCAAGCTGACCACCCCGCGGTGCTTTTCTCCATCCTACATTGCCACGCACTGCCTATCCTAATGCAGACCCTCCAATTCACACCACCCCGTGATGTTTTTCTCACTCCTACTAGTGAATGTAATGTAAGACACACCCCTACAATGCGCACGACCCCACGATGTTTTTCAGAAACCTATTCCTACATTGCCAGTGCATATTCCCTGCCCTCTCCATGCTGACCACCCCGCGGTGCTTTTCTCCATCCTACATTGCAACTCACTGCCGATCCTAATTCAGACCCTCCGATTCACACCACCCCGTGATGTTTTTCTCACTCCTACTAGTGAATGTAATGTAACACACACCCATACAATGCGCACCACCCTGCGATGTTTTTCTCACTCCTAATAGTGAATGTAATGTCACACACACCCATACAATGCGCACCACCCCGCGATGTTTTTCAGAAACCTATCCTACATTGCCACTGCATGTTCCCTGACCTCCCCATGCTGACCACCCCGCGGTGCTTTTCTCGATCCTACATTGCCACTCACTGCCTATCCTAATTCAGACCCTCCGATTCACACAATCCCGTGATGTTTTTCTCACTCCTACTAGTGAATGTAATGTAACACACACCCATACAATGCGCACCACCCCGCGATGTTTTTCTCACTCCTACTTTTGAATGTAATGTAACACACACCCATACAATGCGCACCACCCCGTGATGTTTTTCTCACTCCTACTAGTGAATGTACTGTAACACACACCCATACAATGCGCACCACCCCGTGATGTTTTTCTCACTCCTACTAGTGAATGTAATGTAACACACACCCATACAATGCGCAACACCCCGTGACGTTTTTCTCACTCCTACTAGTGAATCTAATGTAACACACACCCATACAATGCGCACCACCCCGTGATGTTTTTCTCACTCCTACTAGTGAATGTAATGTAACACACACCCATATAATGCGCAACACCCCGCGATGTTTTTCAGAAACCCATCCTACATTGATACTGCATGTTCCCTGACCTCCCCATGCTGTCCACCCTGCGGTGCTTTTCTCCATCCTACATTGCCACTCACTTCCTATCCTAATTCAGACCCTCCGATTCACACCACCCCGTGATGTTTTTCTCACTCCTACTAGTGAATGTAATGTTACACACGCATACAATGCGCACCACCCAGCGACGTTTTTCCCACTCCTATTAGTTAATGTAATGTTACACACCCATAGAACGCAGACCACCACGCGATGTTTTTTAGAAACCTATCCTACATTGCCACTGCATGTTCCCTGACCTCCCCATGCTGACCACCACGCGGTGCTTTTCTCCATCCTACATTGCCACTCACTGCCTATCCTAATTCAGACCCTCCGATTCACACCACCCCGTGATGGTTTTCTCACTCCTACTAGTGAATGTAATGTAACACACACCCATATAATGCGCACCACCCCCGATGTTTTTCTCACTCCTACTAGTGAATGTAATGTAAGACACACCCATATAATGTGCACCACCCCGCGATGTTTTTCAGAAGCCTATCCTACACTGCCACTGCATGTTCCCTGACTTCCCCATGCTGACCACCTCGCGGTGCTTTTCTCCATCCTACATTGCCACTCACTGCGTATCCTAATTCAGACACTCCGATTCACACCACCCCGTGACATTTTTCTCACTACTACTAGTGAATGTAATGTAACACACACCCATACAATGCACACCACCCCGTGATGTTTTTCTCACTCCTACTAGTGAATGTAATGTAACACACACCCATACAATGCGCACCACCCCGTGAGGTTTTACTCACTCCTACTAGTGAATGTAATGTAAGACACACCCATGCAATGCGCCCCACCCCGTGATGTTTTTAAGAAACCTATCCTACATTGCCACTGCATGTTCCCTGACCTCCCCATGCTGACCACCCCGCGGTGCTTTTCTCGATCCTACATTGAGACTCACGGCCTATACTAATTCAGACCCCCCGATTCACACCATCCCGTGACATTTTTCTCACTCCTACGAGTGAATGTAATGTAACACACACCCATACAATGCGCACCACCCTGCGATGTTTTTCTCACTGCTACTAGTGAATGTAATGTAACACACACCCATACAATGCGCACCACCCCGTGATGTTTTTCAGAAACCTATCCTACATTGCCACTGCATGTTCTCTGACCTCCCCATGCTGAACACCCTGCGGTGCTTTTCTCCTTCCTACATTGCCACTCACTGCCTATTCTAATTCAGACCCCCCGATTCACACCACCCCGTATTGTTTTTCTCACTCCTACTAGTGAATGTAATGTAAAACACACCCATACAATGCGTACCACCCCGCGATATTTTTCAGAAACCTATCCTACATTACCTCTGCATGTTACCTGCCCTCCCCATGCTGACCACCACGCGGTGCTTTTCTCCATCCTACATTGCCACTCACAGCCTATCCTAATTCAGACCCTCGGATTCACACCACCCCGTGATGTTTTTCTCACTCCTACTAGTGAATGTAATGTAACACACACCCATACAATGCGCACCACCCTGCGATGTTTTTCAGAAACCTATCCTACATTGCCACTGCATGTTCCCTGACCTCCCCATGCTGACCACCACGCGGTGCTTTTCTCGATCCTACATTGCTACTCACTGCCTATCCTAATTCAGACCCTCCGATTCACACATCCCCGTGATGTTTTTCTCACTCCTACTAGTGAATATAATGTAACACACACCCATTCAATGCGCACCACCCCGCGATGTTTTAGAGAAACCTATCCTACATTGCCCCTGCATGTTCCCTGACCTCCCCATGCTGACCACCCTGCGGTGCTTTTCTCCATCCTACACTGCCACTCACTGCCTATCCTAATTCAGACCCTCCGATTCACACCACCGTGCGATGTTTTTCTCACTCCTACTAGTGAATGTAATGTAACACACACCCATACAATGCGCACCACCCCGCGATGTTTTTCTCACTGCTACTAGTGAATGTAATGTAACACACACCCATACAATGCGCACCACCCCATGATGTTTTTCTCACTCCTACTAGTGAATGTAATGTACCACACACCCATAAAATGTGGACCACCCCGCAATGTTTTTCTCACTCCAACTAGTGAATGTAATGTTACACACCCGTACAATGCGCACCACCCTGCGATGTTTTTCAGAAACCTATCCTACATTGCCACTGAATGTTCCCTGACCTCCCCATGCTGACCACCCCGCTGTGCTTTTCTCCATCCTACATTGCCACTCACTGCCTATCCTAATTCAGACCCTCGGATTCACACCACCCCGTGATGTTTTTCTCACTCCTACTAGTGAATGTAATGTAACACACACCCATACAATGCGCTCCACCCCGCGATATTTTTCTCACTCCTACTAGTGAATGTAATGTAACACACACCCATACAATGCGCACCACCACGTGATGTTTTTCAGAAACCTATCCTACATTGCCACTGCATGTTCTCTGACCTCCCCATGCTGACCACCCTGCGGTGCTTTTCTCCAACCTACATTGCCACTCACTGCCTATCCTAATTCAGACCCCCCGATTCACACCACCCCGTGATGTTTTTCTCACTCCTACCAGTGAATGTAATGTAAAACACACCCATACAATGCGCACCACTCCGCGATATTTTTCAGAAACCTATCCTACATTACCTCTGCATGTTGCCTGCCCTCCCCATGCTGACCACCACGCGGTGCTTTTCTCCATCCTACATTGCCACTCACAGCCTATCCTAATTCAGACCCTCGGATTCACACCACCCCGTGATGTTTTTCTCACTCCTACTAGTGAATGTAATGTAACACACACCCATACAATGCGCACCACCCTGTGATGTTTTTCTCACTCCTACTAGTGAATATAATGTAACACACACCCATACAATGCGCACCACGCCGTGATGTTTTACTCACTCCTACTAGTGAATGTAATGTAACACACACCCATACAATGCGCACCACCCCGCGATGTTTTTCTCACTGCTACTAGTGAATGTAATGTAACACACACCCATACAATGCGCACCACCCCATGATGTTTTTCTCACTCCTACTAGTGAATGTAATGTACCACACACCCATAAAATGTGGACCACCCCGCAATGTTTTTCTCACTCCAACTAGTGAATGTAATGTTACACACCCGTACAATGCGCACCACCCTGCGATGTTTTTCAGAAACCTATCCTACATTGCCACTGAATGTTCCCTGACCTCCCCATGCTGACCACCCCGCTGTGCTTTTCTCCATCCTACATTGCCACTCACTGCCTATCCTAATTCAGACCCTCGGATTCACACCACCCCGTGATGTTTTTCTCACTCCTACTAGTGAATGTAATGTAACACACACCCATACAATGCGCTCCACCCCGCGATATTTTTCTCACTCCTACTAGTGAATGTAATGTAACACACACCCATACAATGCGCACCACCCCGCAATGTTTTTCAGAAACCTATCCTACATTGCCACTTCATGTTCCCTGACCTCCCCATTCTGACCACCCCGTGGTGCTTTTCTCCATCCTACATTACCACTCACTGCCTATCCTAATTCAGACCCTCTGATTCACACCACCCCGTGATGTTTTTCTCACTCCCACTAGTGAATGTAATGTAACACACACACGTACAATGCGCACCACCCCGCGATGTTTTTCAGAAACTTATCCTACATTGCCACTGCATGTTAGCTTACTTCCCCATGCTGAACACCCCGCGGTGCATTTCTCCATCCTACATTGCCACTCACTGCCTATCCTAATTCAGACCCTCCGATTCACACCACCCTATGATGTTTTTCTCACTCCTACTAGTGAATGTAATGTAACACACACCCATACAATGCGCACCACCCAGCGATGTTTTTCAGAAACCTATCCTGCATTGCCAGTGCATGTTCCCTGACTTCCCCAAGCTGACCACCCCGCGGTGCTTTTCTCCATCCTACATTGCCACGCACTGCCTATCCTAATGCAGACCCTCCAATTCACACCACCCCGTGATGTTTTTCTCACTCCTACTAGTGAATGTAATGTAAGACACACCCCTACAATGCGCACGACCCCACGATGTTTTTCAGAAACCTATTCCTACATTGCCAGTGCATATTCCCTGCCCTCTCCATGCTGACCACCCCGCGGTGCTTTTCTCCATCCTACATTGCAACTCACTGCCGATCCTAATTCAGACCCTCCGATTCACACCACCCCGTGATGTTTTTCTCACTCCTACTAGTGAATGTAATGTAACACACACCCATACAATGCGCACCACCCTGCGATGTTTTTCTCACTCCTAATAGTGAATGTAATGTCACACACACCCATACAATGCGCACCACCCCGCGATGTTTTTCAGAAACCTATCCTACATTGCCACTGCATGTTCCCTGACCTCCCCATGCTGACCACCCCGCGGTGCTTTTCTCGATCCTACATTGCCACTCACTGCCTATCCTAATTCAGACCCTCCGATTCACACAATCCCGTGATGTTTTTCTCACTCCTACTAGTGAATGTAATGTAACACACACCCATACAATGCGCACCACCCCGCGATGTTTTTCTCACTCCTACTTTTGAATGTAATGTAACACACACCCATACAATGCGCACCACCCCGTGATGTTTTTCTCACTCCTACTAGTGAATGTACTGTAACACACACCCATACAATGCGCACCACCCCGTGATGTTTTTCTCACTCCTACTAGTGAATGTAATGTAACACACACCCATACAATGCGCAACACCCCGTGACGTTTTTCTCACTCCTACTAGTGAATCTAATGTAACACACACCCATACAATGCGCACCACCCCGTGATGTTTTTCTCACTCCTACTAGTGAATGTAATGTAACACACACCCATACAATGCGCAACACCCCGCGATGTTTTTCAGAAACCCATCCTACATTGATACTGCATGTTCCCTGACCTCCCCATGCTGTCCACCCTGCGGTGCTTTTCTCCATCCTACATTGCCACTCACTTCCTATCCTAATTCAGACCCTCCGATTCACACCACCCCGTGATGTTTTTCTCACTCCTACTAGTGAATGTAATGTTACACACGCATACAATGCGCACCACCCAGCGACGTTTTTCCCACTCCTATTAGTTAATGTAATGTTACACACCCATAGAACGCAGACCACCACGCGATGTTTTTTAGAAACCTATCCTACATTGCCACTGCATGTTCCCTGACCTCCCCATGCTGACCACCACGCGGTGCTTTTCTCCATCCTACATTGCCACTCACTGCCTATCCTAATTCAGACCCTCCGATTCACACCACCCCGTGATGGTTTTCTCACTCCTACTAGTGAATGTAATGTAACACACACCCATATAATGCGCACCACCCCCGATGTTTTTCTCACTCCTACTAGTGAATGTAATGTAAGACACACCCATATAATGTGCACCACCCCGCGATGTTTTTCAGAAGCCTATCCTACACTGCCACTGCATGTTCCCTGACTTCCCCATGCTGACCACCTCGCGGTGCTTTTCTCCATCCTACATTGCCACTCACTGCGTATCCTAATTCAGACCCTCCGATTCACACCACCCCGTGACATTTTTCTCACTACTACTAGTGAATGTAATGTAACACACACCCATACAATGCACACCACCCCGTGATGTTTTTCTCACTCCTACTAGTGAATGTAATGTAACACACACCCATACAATGCGCACCACCCCGTGAGGTTTTACTCACTCCTACTAGTGAATGTAATGTAAGACACACCCATGCAATGCGCCCCACCCCGTGATGTTTTTAAGAAACCTATCCTACATTGCCACTGCATGTTCCCTGACCTCCCCATGCTGACCACCCCGCGGTGCTTTTCTCGATCCTACATTGAGACTCACGGCCTATACTAATTCAGACCCCCCGATTCACACCATCCCGTGACATTTTTCTCACTCCTACGAGTGAATGTAATGTAACACACACCCATACAATGCGCACCACCCTGCGATGTTTTTCTCACTGCTACTAGTGAATGTAATGTAACACACACCCATACAATGCGCACCACCCCGTGATGTTTTTCAGAAACCTATCCTACATTGCCACTGCATGTTCTCTGACCTCCCCATGCTGAACACCCTGCGGTGCTTTTCTCCTTCCTACATTGCCACTCACTGCCTATTCTAATTCAGACCCCCCGATTCACACCACCCCGTATTGTTTTTCTCACTCCTACTAGTGAATGTAATGTAAAACACACCCATACAATGCGTACCACCCCGCGATATTTTTCAGAAACCTATCCTACATTACCTCTGCATGTTACCTGCCCTCCCCATGCTGACCACCACGCGGTGCTTTTCTCCATCCTACATTGCCACTCACAGCCTATCCTAATTCAGACCCTCGGATTCACACCACCCCGTGATGTTTTTCTCACTCCTACTAGTGAATGTAATGTAACACACACCCATACAATGCGCACCACCCTGCGATGTTTTTCAGAAACCTATCCTACATTGCCACTGCATGTTCCCTGACCTCCCCATGCTGACCACCACGCGGTGCTTTTCTCGATCCTACATTGCTACTCACTGCCTATCCTAATTCAGACCCTCCGATTCACACATCCCCGTGATGTTTTTCTCACTCCTACTAGTGAATATAATGTAACACACACCCATTCAATGCGCACCACCCCGCGATGTTTTAGAGAAACCTATCCTACATTGCCCCTGCATGTTCCCTGACCTCCCCATGCTGACCACCCTGCGGTGCTTTTCTCCATCCTACACTGCCACTCACTGCCTATCCTAATTCAGACCCTCCGATTCACACCACCGTGCGATGTTTTTCTCACTCCTACTAGTGAATGTAATGTAACACACACCCATACAATGCGCACCACCCCGCGATGTTTTTCTCACTGCTACTAGTGAATGTAATGTAACACACACCCATACAATGCGCACCACCCCATGATGTTTTTCTCACTCCTACTAGTGAATGTAATGTACCACACACCCATAAAATGTGGACCACCCCGCAATGTTTTTCTCACTCCAACTAGTGAATGTAATGTTACACACCCGTACAATGCGCACCACCCTGCGATGTTTTTCAGAAACCTATCCTACATTGCCACTGAATGTTCCCTGACCTCCCCATGCTGACCACCCCGCTGTGCTTTTCTCCATCCTACATTGCCACTCACTGCCTATCCTAATTCAGACCCTCGGATTCACACCACCCCGTGATGTTTTTCTCACTCCTACTAGTGAATGTAATGTAACACACACCCATACAATGCGCTCCACCCCGCGATATTTTTCTCACTCCTACTAGTGAATGTAATGTAACACACACCCATACAATGCGCACCACCCCGCAATGTTTTTCAGAAACCTATCCTACATTGCCACTTCATGTTCCCTGACCTCCCCATTCTGACCACCCCGTGGTGCTTTTCTCCATCCTACATTACCACTCACTGCCTATCCTAATTCAGACCCTCTGATTCACACCACCCCGTGATGTTTTTCTCACTCCCACTAGTGAATGTAATGTAACACACACACGTACAATGCGCACCACCCCGCGATGTTTTTCAGAAACTTATCCTACATTGCCACTGCATGTTAGCTTACTTCCCCATGCTGAACACCCCGCGGTGCATTTCTCCATCCTACATTGCCACTCACTGCCTATCCTAATTCAGACCCTCCAATTCACACCACCCTATGATGTTTTTCTCACTCCTACTAGTGAATGTAATGTAACACACACCCATACAATGCGCACCACCCAGCGATGTTTTTCAGAAACCTATCCTGCATGGCCAGTGCATGTTCCCTGACTTCCCCAAGCTGACCACCCCGCGGTGCTTTTCTCCATCCTACATTGCCACGCACTGCCTATCCTAATGCAGACCCTCCAATTCACACCACCCCGTGATGTTTTTCTCACTCCTACTAGTGAATGTAATGTAAGACACACCCCTACAATGCGCACGACCCCACGATGTTTTTCAGAAACCTATTCCTACATTGCCAGTGCATATTCCCTACCCTCTCCATGCTGACCACCCCGCGGTGCTTTTCTCCATCCTACATTGCAACTCACTGCCGATCCTAATTCAGACCCTCCGATTCACACCACCCCGTGATGTTTTTCTCACTCCTACTAGTGAATGTAATGTAACACACACCCATACAATGCGCACCACCCTGCGATGTTTTTCTCACTCCTAATAGTGAATGTAATGTCACACACACCCATACAATGCGCACCACCCCGCGATGTTTTTCAGAAACCTATCCTACATTGCCACTGCATGTTCCCTGACCTCCCCATGCTGACCACCCCGCGGTGCTTTTCTCGATCCTACATTGCCACTCACTGCCTATCCTAATTCAGACCCTCCGATTCACACAATCCCGTGATGTTTTTCTCACTCCTACTAGTGAATGTAATGTAACACACACCCATACAATGCGCACCACCCCGCGATGTTTTTCTCACTCCTACTTTTGAATGTAATGTAACACACACCCATACAATGCGCACCACCCCGTGATGTTTTTCTCACTCCTACTAGTGAATGTACTGTAACACACACCCATACAATGCGCACCACCCCGTGATGTTTTTCTCACTCCTACTAGTGAATGTAATGTAACACACACCCATACAATGCGCAACACCCCGTGACGTTTTTCTCACTCCTACTAGTGAATCTAATGTAACACACACCCATACAATGCGCACCACCCCGTGATGTTTTTCTCACTCCTACTAGTGAATGTAATGTAACACACACCCATACAATGCGCAACACCCCGCGATGTTTTTCAGAAACCCATCCTACATTGATACTGCATGTTCCCTGACCTCCCCATGCTGACCACCCTGCGGTGCTTTTCTCCATCCTACATTGCCACTCACTGCCTATCCTAATTCAGACCCTCCGATTCACACCACCCCGTGATGTTTTTCTCACTCCTACTAGTGAATGTAATGTTACACACGCATACAATGCGCACCACCCAGCGACGTTTTTCCCACTCCTATTAGTTAATGTAATGTTACACACCCATAGAACGCAGACCACCACGCGATGTTTTTTAGAAACCTATCCTACATTGCCACTGCATGTTCCCTGACCTCCCCATGCTGACCACCACGCGGTGCTTTTCTCCATCCTACATTGCCACTCACTGCCTATCCTAATTCAGACCCTCCGATTCACACCACCCCGTGATGGTTTTCTCACTCCTACTAGTGAATGTAATGTAACACACACCCATATAATGCGCACCACCCCCGATGTTTTTCTCACTCCTACTAGTGAATGTAATGTAAGACACATCCATATAATGTGCACCACCCCGCGATGTTTTTCAGAAACCTATCCTACACTGCCACTGCATGTTCCCTGACTTCCCCATGCTGACCACCTCGCGGTGCTTTTCTCCATCCTACATTGCCACTCACTGCGTATCCTAATTCAGACCCTCCGATTCACACCACCCCGTGACATTTTTCTCACTACTACTAGTGAATGTAATGTAACACACACCCATACAATGCACACCACCCCGTGATGTTTTTCTCACTCCTACTAGTGAATGTAATGTAACACACACCCATACAATGCGCACCACCCCGTGAGGTTTTACTCACTCCTACTAGTGAATGTAATGTAAGACACACCCATGCAATGCGCCCCACCCCGTGATGTTTTTAAGAAACCTATCCTACATTGCCACTGCATGTTCCCTGACCTCCCCATGCTGACCACCCCGCGGTGCTTTTCTCGATCCTACATTGAAACTCACGGCCTATACTAATTCAGACCCCCCGATTCACACCATCCCGTGACATTTTTCTCACTCCTACGAGTGAATGTAATGTAACACACACCCATACAATGCGCACCACCCTGCGATGTTTTTCTCACTCCTACTAGTGAATGTAATGTAACACACACACATACAATGTGCACCACCCCGCGATGTTTTTCAGAAACCTATCCTACCTTACCACTGCACGTTCCCTGACCTCCCCATGCTGACCACCGGGCGGTGCTTTTCTCCATCCTACATTGCCACTCACTGCCTATCCTAATTCAGACCTTCCGATTCACACATCCCCTTGATGTTTTTCTCACTCCTACAAGTGAATGTAATGTAACACACACCCATACAATGCGCACCAACCCGATATATTTTTCTCACTCCTACTAGTGAATGTAATGTAACACACACTCATACAATGCGCATCACCCCGCGATGTTTTTCAGAAACCTATCCTACATTGCCACTGCATGTTCTCTGACCTCCCCATTCTGACCACCCCGCGGGGCTTTTCTCCATCCTACATTGCCACTCACTGCCTATCCTAATTCAGACCCTCCGATTCACACATCCCCGTGATGTTTTTCTCACTCCTACTAGTGAATATAATGTAACACACACCCATTCAATGCGCACCACCCCGCGATGTTTTAGAGAAACCTATCCTACATTGCCACTGCATGTTCCCTGACCTCCCCATGCTGACCACCACGCGGTGCTTTTCTCGATCCTACATTGCCACTCACTGCCTATCCTAATAAAGACCCTTCGATTCACACATCCCCGTGATGTTTTTCTCACTCCTACTAGTGAATGTAATGTAACACACACCGATACAATGTGCACCATCCCGCGATGTTTTTCAGAAACCTATCCTACATTGCCACTGCATGTTACCTGACCTCCCCATGCTGACCACCCCGCAGTGCTATTCTCCACCCTACATTGCCACTCACTGCCTATCCTAATTCAGACCCTCCGATTCACACCACCCCGTGGTGTTTTTCTCACTGCTAATAGTGAATGTAATGTAACACACACCCATACAATGCGCACCACCCCGTGATGTTTTTCTCACTCCTACTAGTGAATGTAATGTAACACACACCCATACAATGCGCACCACCCCGTGATGTTTTTCTCACTCCTACTAGTGAATGTAATGTAACACACACCCATACAATGCGCACCACCCCGTGATGTTTTTCTCACTCCTACTAGTGTATGTAATGTGGCACACCCGTACAATGTGCACCACCACGCGATCTTTATCAGAAACCCATCCTACATTGCCACTGCATGTTCCCTGACCTCCCCATTCTGACCACACCGCGGTGCTTTTCTCCATCCTACATTGCCACTCACTGCCTATCCTAATTCAGACCCTCCGATTCACACATCCCCGTGATGTTTTTCTCACTCCTACTAGTGTATGTAATGTGGCACACCCGTACAATGCGCACCACCACGCGATCTTTATCAGAAACCTATCCTACATTGCCACTGCATGTTCCCTGACCTCCCCATTCTGACCACCCCGCGGTGCTTTTCTCCATCCTACATTGCCACTCACTGCCTATCCTAATTCAGACCCTCCGATTCACACATCCCCGTGATGTTTTTCTCACTCCTACTAGTGAATGTAATGTAAAACACACCCATACAATGCCCACCACCCCGTGATGTTTTTCTCACTCCTACTAGTGAATGTAATGTAACACACACCCATACAATGCGCACCACCCCGCGATGTTTTTCTCACTCGTACTAGTGAATGTAATGTTACACACCCATACAATGCTCAGCACCCCGCGTTGTTTTTCAGAAACATATCCTACATTGCCACTGCATGTTCCCTGACCTCACGATGCTGACCACCCCGCTGTGCTTTTCTCCATCCTACATTGCCAAGCACTGCCTATCCTAATTCAGACCCTCCAATTCACACAACCCTGCGATGTTTTTCTCAATCCTACTAGTGAATGTAATGTAACACACACCCATACAATGTGCACCACCCCGCGATGTTTTTCAGAAACCTATCCTACATTGCCACTGCATGTTCCCTGACCTCCACATGCTGGCCACCCCGCGGTGCTTTTCTCCATCCTACATTGCCACTCACTGCCTATGCTAATTCAGACCCTCGGATTCACACCACCCCGTGATGTTTTTCTCACTCCTACTAGTGAATATAATGTAACACACACCCATACAATGCGCACCACCCCGCGATGTTTTTCTCACTCCTACTAGTGAATGTAATGTAACACACACCCATACAAAGCGCACCACCAGGCGATGTTTTTCAGAAACCTATCCTACATTGCCACTGCATGTTCCCTGACCTCCCCATTCTGACCACCCCGCGGGGCTTTTCTCCATCCTACATTGCCACTCACTGCCTATCCTAATTCAGACACTCCGATTCACACCACCCCGTGATGTTTTTCTCACTCTTACTCGTGAATGTAATGTAACACACACCCATACCATGCGCACCACACCGCGATGTTTTTCAGAAACCTATCCTACATTGCCACTGCATGTTCCCTGACCTCCACATGCTGACCACCGGGCGGTGCTTTTCTCCCTCCTACATTGCCACTCACTGCCTAGTATAATTCAGACCCTCCGATTCACACCATCCCGTGATGTTTTTCTCACTCCTACTAGTGAATGTAATGTAACACACACCCATACAATGCGCACCACACTGCGATGTTTTTCAGAAACCTATCCTACATTGCCACTGCATGTTCCCTGACCTCCCCATGCTGACCACCCCGCGGTTCTTTTCTCCATCCTACATTGCCACTCACTGCCTATCCTAATTCAGACCCTCCGATTCACACTATCCCGTGATGGTTTTCTCACTCCTACTAGTGAATGTAATGTAACACACACCCATACAATGCGCACCACCCCGCGATGTTTTTCTCACTCCTACTAGTGAATGTAATGTAACACACACCCATACAATGCGCACCACCACGCAATATTTTTCAGAAACCTATCCTACATTGCCACTGCATGTTCCTTGACCTCCCCATGCTGAACACCCGGCGGTGCTTTTCTGCATCCGACATTGCCACTCACTGCCTATCCTAATTCAGACCCTCCGATTCACACAGCCCCGTGATGTTTTTCTCACTCCTACTATTGAATGTAATGTAACACACACCCATACAATGCACACCATCCCGCGACGTTTTTCAGAAACCTATCGTACATTGCCACTGCATGTTACCTGACTTCCCCATGCTGACCACCCCGCAGTGCTTTTCTCCACCCTACATTGCCACTCACTGCCTATCCTAATTCAGACCCTCCGATTCACACCACCCCATGATGTTTTTCTCATTCCTACTAGTGAATATAATGTAACACACACCCATACAATGCGCACCACCCCGTGATGTTTTTCTCACTCCTAATAGTGAATGTAATGTAACACACACCCATACAATGCGCACCACCCCATGATGTTTTTCTCACTCCTACTAGTGAATGTAATGTACCACACACCCATAAAATGTGGACCACCCCGCAATGTTTTTCTCACTCCAACTAGTGAATGTAATGTTACACACCCGTACAATGCGCACCACCCTGCGATGTTTTTCAGAAACCTATCCTACATTGCCACTGAATGTTCCCTGACCTCCCCATGCTGACCATCCCGCGGTGCTTTTCTCCATCCTACATTGCCACTCACTGCCTATCCTAATTCAGACCCTCGGATTCACACCACCCCGTGATGTTTTTCTCACTCCTACTAGTGAATGTAATGTAACACACACCCATACAATGCGCTCCACCCCGCGATATTTTTCTCACTCCTACTAGTGAATGTAATGTAACACACACCCATACAATGCGCACCACCCCGCAATGTTTTTCAGAAACCTATCCTACATTGCCACTTCATGTTCCCTGACCTCCCCATTCTGACCACCCAGTGGTGCTTTTCTCCATCCTACATTACCACTCACTGCCTATCCTAATTCAGACCCTCTGATTCACACCACCCCGTGATGTTTTTCTCACTCCTACTAGTGAATGTAATGTAACACCCACCCATACAATGCGCACCACCCCGCGTTGTTTTTCAGAAACCAATCCTACATTGCCACTGCATGTTCCCTGACCTCCACTTGCTGACCACCCGGCGGTGCTTTTCTCCCTCCTACATTGCCACTCACTGCCTATCCTAATTCAGACCCTCCGATTCACACCACCCCGTGATGTTTTTCTCACTCCTACTAGTGAATGTAATGTTACACACCCGTACAATGCGCACCACCCCGCGATGTTTTTCAGAAACCTATCCTACATTACCACTGCACGTTCCCTGACCTCCCCATGCTGACCATCGGGCGGTGCTTTTCTCCATCCTACATTGCCACTCACGGCCTATCCTAATTCAGACCTTCCGATTCACACATCCCCTTGATGTTTTTCTCACTCCTACTAGTGAATGTAATGTAACACACACCCATACAATGCGCACCACCCCGTGATGTTTTTCTCACTCCTACTAGTGAATGTAATGTAACACACACCCATACAATGCGCACCACCCCGCGATGTTTTTCAGAAACCAATCCTACATTGCCACTGCATGTTCCCTGACCTCCACTTGCTGACCACCCGGCGGTGCTTTTCTCCCTCCTACATTGCCACTCACTGCCTATCCTAATTCAGACCCTCCGATTCACACCAACCCGTGATGTTTTTCTCACTCCTACTAGTGAATGTAATGTTACACACCCGTACAATGCGCACCACCCCGCGATGTTTTTCAGAAACCTATCCTACATTACCACTGCACGTTCCCTGACCTCCCCATGCTGACCACCGGGCGGTGCTTTTCTCCATCCTACATTGCCACTCACGGCCTATCCTAATTCAGACCTTCCGATTCACATATCCCCTTGATGTTTTTCTCACTCCTACAAGTGAATGTAATGTAACACACACCCATACAATGCGCACCAACCCGCTATATTTTTCTCACTCCTACTAGTGAATGTAATGTAACACACACCCATACAATGCGCATCACCCCGCGATGTTTTTCAGAAACCTATCCTACATTGCCACTGCATGTTCCCTGACCTCCTCATGCTGACCACCCCACAATGCTTTTCTCGATCCTACATTGCCACTCACTGCCTATCCTAATAAAGACCCTTCGATTCACACATCCCCGTGATGTTTTTCTCACTCCTACTAGTGAATGTAATGTAACACACACCGATACAATGCGCACCATCCCGCGATGTTTTTCAGAAACCTATCCTACATTGCCACTGCATGTTACCTGACCTCCCCATGCTGACCACCCCGCAGTGCTATTCTCCACCCTACATTGCCACTCACTGCCTATCCTAATTCAGACCCTCCGATTCACACCACCCCGTCTTGTTTTTCTCACTGCTAATAGTGAATGTAATGTAACACACACCCATACAATGCGCACCACCCCGTGATGTTTTTCTCACTCCTACTAGTGAATGTAATGTAACACACACCCATAAAATATGCACCACCCTGCGATGATTTTCTCACTCCTACTAGTGAATGTAATGTTACACACCCGTACAATGCGCACCACCCTGCGATGTTTTTCAGAAACCCATCCTACATTGCCACTGCATGTTCCCTGACCTCCCCATGCTGACCACCCAGTGGTGCTTTTCTCCATCCTACATTTCCACTCACTGCCTATCCTAATTCAGACCCACCGATTCACACCACCCCGTGATGTTTTTCTAACTCCTACTAGTGAATGTAGTGTAACACAAACCCATACAATGCGCACCACCCCGTGATGTTTTTCTCACTCCTACTAGTGAATGTAATGTAACACACACCCATACAATGCCCACCACCCCGTGATGTTTTTCTCACTCCCACTAGTGAATGTAATGTAACACACACCCATACAATGCGCACCACCCCGCGATGTTTTTCTCACTCTTACTAGTGAATGTAATGTTACACACCCATACAATGCTCAGCACCCCGCGATGTTTTTCAGAAACATAACCTACATTGCCACTGCATGTTCCCTGACCTCACGATGCTGACCACCCCGCTGTGCTTTTCTCCATCCTACATTGCCACTGACTGCCTATCCTAATTCAGACCCTCCAATTCACACCACCCTGCGATGTTTTTCTCACTCCTACTAGTGAATGTAATGTAACACACACCCATGCAATGTGCACCACCCCGCGATGTTTTTCAGAAACTTATCCTACATTGCCAATGCATGTTCCCTGACCTCCCCATGCTGACAACCCCTCGGTGCTTTTCTCCATCCTACATTGCCACTCACTGCCTATCCTAATTCAGACCCTCCGATTCACACAGCCCCGTGATGTTTTTCTTACTCCTACTAGTGAATGTAATGTAACCAACAGCCATACAATGCACACCACCCCGCGATGTTTTTCAGAAACCTACCCTACTTTGCCACTGCATGTTTCCTGACCTCCACATGCTGACCACCCCTCGGTGCTTTTCTCCATCCTACATTGCCACTCACTGCCTATCCTAATTCAGACCCTCGGATTCACACCACCCCGTGATGTTTTTCTCACTCCTACTAGTGAATATAATGTAACACACACCCATACAATGCGCACCACCTCGCGATGTCTTTCTCACTCCTACTAGTGAATGTAATGTAACACACACCCATACACTGCGCACCACCAGGCGATGTTTTTCAGAAACCTATCCTACATTGCCACTGCATGTTCCCTGACCTCCCCATTCTGACCACCCCACGGGGCTTTTCTCCATCCTACATTGCCACTCACTGCCTATCCTAATTCAGACACTCCGATTCAAACCACCCCGTGATGTTTTTCTCACTCTTACTCGTGAATGTAATGTAACACACACCCATACCATGCGCACCACACCGCGATGTTTTTCAGAAACCTATCCTACATTGCCACTGCATGTTCCCTGACCTCCACATGCTGACCACCCGGCGGTGCTTTTCTCCCTCCTACATTGCCACTCACTGCCTATTATAATTCAGACCCTCCGATTCACACCACCCCGTGATGTTTTTCTCACTCCTACTAGTGAATGTAATGTAACACACATCCATACAATGCGCACCACCCCGCGATGTTTTTCAAAAACCTATCCTACATTGCCACTGCATGTTCCCTGACCTCCCCATGCTGACCACCCCGCGGTTCTTTTCTCCATCCTACATTGCCACTCACTGCCTATCCTAATTCAGACCCTCCGATTCACACTACCCCGTGATGGTTTTCTCACTCCTACTAGTGAATGTAATGTAACACACACCCATACAATGCGCACCACCCCGCGATATTTTTCTCACTCCTACTAGTGAATGTAATGTAACACACACCCATACAATGCGCATCACCCCGCGATGTTTTGCAGAAACCTATCCTACATTGCCACTGCATGTTCCCTGACCTCCCCAGGATCACCACCCCGCAAAGCTTTTCTCGATCCTACATTGCCACTCACTGCCTATCCTAATAAAGACCCTTCGATTCACACATCCCCGTGATGTTTTTCTCACTCCAACTAGTGAATGTAATGTAACACACACCCATACAATGCGCACCATCCCGCGATGTTTTTCAGAAACCTATCCTACATTGCCACTGCATGTTACCTGACTTCCCCATGCTGACCACCCCGCAGTGCTTTTCTCCACCCTACATTGCCACTCACTGCCTAGCCTAATTCAGACCCTCCGATTCACACCACCCCGTGGTGTTTTTCTCACTGCTAATAGTGAATGTAATGTAACACACACCCATACAATGCGCACCACCCCGTGATGTTTTTCTCACTCCTACTAGTGAATGTAATGTAACACACACCCATAAAATGCGCACCACCGTGCGATGATTTTCTCACTCCTACTAGTAAATGTAATGTTACACACCCGTACAATGCGCACCACCCTGCGATGTTTTTCAGAAACCCATCCTACATTGCCACTGCATGTTCCCTGACCTCCCCATGCTGACCACTCGGCGGTGCTTTTCTCCATCCTACATTTCCACTCACTGCCTATCCTAATTCAGACCCACCGATTCACACCACCCCGTGATGTTTTTCTCACTCCTACTAGTGAATGTAGTGTAACAAACACCCATACAATGCGCACCACCCCGTGATGTTTTTCTCACTCCTACTAGTGAATGTAATGTAACACACCCATAAAATGCGCACTACCCCGCGATGTTTTTCTCAATCGTACTAGTGAATGTAATGTTACACACCCGTCAATGCGCACCACCCCGCGATGTATTTCAGAATCCTGTCCTACATTGCCACTGCATGTTCCCTGACTTCCCCATGCTGACCACACCGCGGTGCTTTTCTCCATCCTACATTGCCACTCACTGCCTATCCTAATTCAAACCCTCCGATTCACACCACTCCGTGATCTTTTTCTCACTCCTACTAGTGAATGTAAAGTAACACACACCCATATAATGCGCACCAACCCGCGATGTTTTTCTCACTCCTACTAGTGAATGTAATGTAGCACACACACATACCATGCGCACCACCCCGCGATGTTTTTCAGAAACCAATCCTACATTGCCACTGCATGTTCCCTGACCTCCCCATGCTGACCACCCAGTGGTGCTTTTCTCCATCTTACATTTCCACTCACTGCCTATCCTAATTCAGACCCACCGATTCACACCACCCCGTGATGTTTTTCTCACTCCTACTAGTGAATGTAGTGTAACACAAACCCATACAATGCGCACCACCCCGTGATGTTTTTCTCACTCCTACTAGTGAATGTAATGTAACACACACCCATACAATGCCCACCACCCCGTGATGTTTTTCTCACTCCCACTAGTGAATGTAATGTAACACACACCCATACAATGCGCACCACCCCGCGATGTTTTTCTCACTCGTACTAGTGAATGTAATGTTACACACCCATACAATGCTCAGCACCCCGCGATGTTTTTCAGAAACATAACCTACATTGCCACTGCATGTTCCCTGACCTCACGATGCTGACCACCCCGCTGTGCTTTTCTCCATCCTACATTGCCACTGACTGCCTATCCTAATTCAGACCCTCCAATTCACACCACCCCGTGATGTTTTTCTCACTCCTACTAGTGAATGTAATGAAACACACACCCATGCAATGTGCACCACCCCGCGATGTTTTTCAGAAACTTATCCTACATTGCCAATGCATGTTCCCTGACCTCCCCATGCTGACCACCCCTCGGTGCTTTTCTCCATCCTACATTGCCACTCACTGCCTATCCTAATTCAGACCCTCCGATTCACACAGCCCCGTGATGTTTTTCTTACTCCTACTAGTGAATGTAATGTAACCAACAGCCATACAATGCACACCACCCCGCGATGTTTTTCAGAAACCTATCCTACATTGCCACTGCATGTTCCCTGACCTCCACATGCTGACCACCCGGCGGTGCTTTTCTCCCTCCTACATTGCCACTCACTGCCTACCATTATTCAGACCCTCCGATTCACACCACCCCGTGATCTTTTTCTGACTCCTACTAGTGAATGTAATGTTACACACCCGTACAATGCGCACCACACCGCAATGTTTTTCAGAAACCTATACTACATTGCCACTGCATGTTCCCAGACCTCCCCATGCTGACCACCCCGCAGTGCTTTTCTCCATCCTACATTGCCACTCACTGCCTATCCTAATTCAGACACTCTGATTTACACCACCCCATGATGTTTTTCTCACTCCTACTAGTGAATGTAATGTAAAACACACCCATACAATGCGCACCGCCCCACGATGTTTTTCCACTCCTACTAGTGAATGTAATGTAACACACACCCATAAAATGCGAACCACCCCGAGATATTTTTCAGAAACCTATCCTACATTGCCAGTGCATGTTCCCTGACCTCCCCATGCTGACCCCCCCGCGGTGCTTTTCTCCATCCTACATTGCCACTCACTGCCTATTCTAATTCAGACCCTCCGATTCACACCACCCCGTGATGTTTTTCTCACTCCTACTAGTGAATGTAATGTAACAGACACCCATACAATGCGCACCACCCCATGATGTTTTTCTCACTCCTACTAGTGAATGTAATGTTACACACCCGTACAATGCGCACCACCCCGCGATATTTTTCAGAAACCCATCCTACATTGCCACTGCATGTTCCCAGACCTCCCCAAGCTGACCACCCAGCGGTGCTTTTCTCCATCCTACATTTTCACTCACTGCCTATCCTAATCCAGACCCACCGATTCACACCACCCCGTGATGTTTTTCTAACTCCTACTAGTGAATATAGTGTAACACACACCCATACAATGCCCACCACCCCGTGATGTTTTTCTCACTTCTACTAGTGAATGTAATGTAACACACACCCATGAAATGCGCACCACCCCGCGATGTTTTTCTCAATCCTACTAGTGAATGTAATGTTACACACCCATACAATGCGCACCACCCCGCGATGTTTTTCAGAAACCTATCCTACATTACCACTGCATGTTGCCTGCCCTCCCTATGCTGACCACCCCGCGGTGTTTTTCTCCTTCCTACATTGCCACTGACAGCCTATCCTAATTCAGACCCTCCAATTCACACCACCCCGTGATGTTTTTCTCACTCCTACTAGTGAATGTAATGTAACACACACCAATACAATGCGCACCACCCCGTGATGTTTTTCTCACTCCTACTAGTGAATGTAATGTAACACACACCCATACAATGCGCCCAACCCCGTGATGTTTTTCTCACTCCTACTAGTGAATGTAATGTAACACACACCCATACAATGCGCACCACCCCGTGATGTTTTTCTCACTCCTCCTAGTGAATGTAATGTAACACACACTCATACACTGCGCACCACACCGCGATGTTTTTCTCACTCCTACTCGTGAATGCAATGTTACACACCCATACAAAGCGCACCACCCGGCGATGTTTTTCAGAAACCTATCCTGCATTGCCACTGCATGATCCCTGACCTCCCCATGCTGACCAACCCGCGCTGCTTTTCTCCATCCTACATTGCCACTCACTGCCTATCCTAATTCAGACCCTCCGATTCACACCACCCTATGATGTTTTTCTCACTCCTACTAGTGAATGTAATTTAACACACACCCATAGAATGCGCACCACCCCGCGATATTTTTCTCATTCCTACTAGTGAATATAATGTAGCACACACCCATACAATGCGCACCACCCCGCGATGTTTTTCAGAAACCTATCCTACATTGCCACTGCATGTTCCCTGACCTCCCCATGCTGACCATCCCGCGGTGCTTTTCTCCATCCTAAATTGCCACTCACTGCCTATCCTAATTCAGACCCTCCGATTCACACATCCCCGCGATGTTTTTCTCACTCCTACTAGTGAATGTAATGTAACACACACCCATACAATGCCCACCAACCCGCGATGTATTTCTCACTCGTACTAGTGAATGTAATGTTACACACCCATACAATGCTCAGCACCCTTCGATGTTTTTCAGAAACCTATCCTACATTGCCACTGCATGATCCCTGACCTCCCCATGCTGACCAACACGCGGTGCTTTTCTCCATCCTATATTGCCACTCACTACCTATCCTAATTCAGACCCTCCGATTCACACCACTCCGTGATGTCTTTCTCACTCCTACTAGTGAATGTAATGTAACACACACCCATACACTGCGCACCACCCCGCGATGTTTTTCAGAAAACTATCGTACATTGCCACTGCATGTTCCCTGACCTCCCCATGCTGAACAACCCGCGGGGCTTTTCTCGATCCTACTTTGCCACTCACTGCCTATCCTAATTCAGACCCTCCGATTCACACCACCCCGTGATGTTTTTCTCACTCCTACTAGTGAATGTCATGTAACACACACCCATACAATGCGCACTACCCCGCGATGTTTTTCAGAAACCTATCCTACATTGACACTGCATGTTCCCAGAGCTCCCCATGCTGACCACCCCGCGGTCCTTTTCTCCATCCTACATTGCCCTTCACTGCCTATCCTAATTCAGACCCTCTGATTCACACCACCCCGTGATGTTTTTCTCACTCCTACTAGTGAATGTAATGTAACACACACCCATACAATGCGCACGACCCCGCGATGTTTTTCAGAAACCTATCCTACATTGCCACGGCATGTTCCCTGACCTCCCCATGCTGACCACCCCGCGGTGCTTTTATCCATCCTACATTGCTACTCAGTGCCTATCCTAATTCAGACCCTCCGATTCTCACATCCCCGTGATATTTTTCTCACTCCTACTAGTGAATGTAATGTAACACATACCCATACAATGCGCACCACCCAGCGATGTTGTTCAGAAACTTATCCTACATTGCCCATGCATGTTCCCTGACCTCCCCATGCTGACCAAACTGCGGTGCTTTTGTCTATCCTACATTGCCACTCACTGCCTATCCTAATTCAGACACTCTGATTCACACCACCCTGCGATGTTTTTCTCACTCCTACTAGTGAATGTAATGTAACACACACCCATACAATGTGCACCACCCCGCGATGTTTTTCAGAAACCTATCCTACTTTGCCACTGCATGTTCCCTGACCTCCCCATGCTGACCACCCCGCGGTGTTTTTCTCCATCCTACATTGCCACTCACTGCCTATCCTAATTCAGACCCTCCGATTCTCACCACCCCGTGATGTTTTTCTCACTCCTTCTAGTGAATGTAATGTAACACACACCCATACAATGTGCACCACCCCGCGATGTTTCTCAGAAACCTATCGTACCTTGCCACTGCATGATCCCTGACATCCCCATGCTGACCACACGGCGGTGCTTTTCTCCATCCTACATTGCCACTCACTGCCTATCCTAATTCAGACCCTATGATTCACACCACCCCGGGAGGTTTTTCTCACTCCTACTAGTGAATGTATTGTAACAAAGACCCATACAATGCGCACCAACCCGCGATGTTTTTCAGAAACCTATCCTACATTGCCACTGAATGTTCCCTGACCTCCCCATGCTGACCACCCAGCGGTGCTTTTCTCCATCCTACATTGCCACTCACTGCCTATCCTAATTCAGACCCTCCGATTCACACCACCGCGTGATGTTTTTCTGACTCCTGCTAGTGAATGTAATGTAACAAACACCCATACAATGCGCGCCACCCGCGATGTTTTTCAGAAACCGATCCTACATTGCCACTGAATGTTCCCAGACCTCCACATGCTGACCACCCCGCGGGACTTTTCTCCATCCTACATTGCCACTCACTGCCTATCCTAATTCAGACCCTCGGATTCACACCACCCCGTGATGTTTTTCTCACTCCTACTAGTGAATGTAATGTAACACACACCCATACAATGCGCACCACCCTGCGATGTTTTTCAGAAACCTATCCTACATTGCCACTGCGTCTTCCCTGACCTCCCCATTCTGACCACCCCGTGGTGCTTTTCTCCATCCTACATTGCAACTCACTGCCTATCCTAATTCAGACCATCCGATTCACACCACCCCATGATGTTTTTCTCACTATTACTAGTGAATGTAATGTAACACACACCCATACAATGCGCACCACCCCACCATGTTTTTCAGAAACCTATCCTACATTGCCACTGCATGTTCCCTGACCTGCACATGCTGACCACCCGGCAGTGCTTTTCTCCCTCCTACATTGCCACTCACTGCATATCATAATTCAGACCCTCCGATTCACACCCCCCCGTGATGTTTTTCTCACTCCTACTAGTGAATGTAATGTTACACACCCGTACAATGCGCACCACCCCGCGATGTTTTTCAGAAACCTATCCTACATTGCCTCTGCACGTTCCCTGACCTCCCCATGCTGACCACCCCACGGTGCTTTTCTCCATCCATATTGCCACTCACTGCCTATCCTAATTTAGACCTTCCGATTCACACATCCCCGTGATGTTTTTCTCACTCCTACTAGTGAATGTAATGTAACACACACCCATACAATGCGCACCACCCCGCGATGTTTTTCTCACTCCTACTAGTGAATGTAATGTAACACACACCCATACAATGTGCATCACCCCGCGATGTTTTTCAGAAACCTATCCTACATTGCCACTGCATGTTCCGTGACCTCCCCATGCTGACCACCCCGCGATGCTTTTCACGATCCTACATTGCCACTCACTGCCTATCCTAATACAGACACTTCGATTCACACATCCCCGTGATGTTTTTCTCACTCCTACTAGTGAATGTAATGTAACACACACCCATACAATGCGCACCGTCCCGCGATGTTTTTCAGAAACCTATCCTACATTGCCACTGCATGTTCCCTGACCTCCCCATGCTGACCACCCCGCGGTGCTTTTCTCCATCCTACATTGCCACTCACTGCCTATCCTAATTCAGACCCTCCGATTCACACCACCCCGTGGTGTTTTTCTCACTCCTACTAGTGAACGTAATGTAACTTACACCCATACAATGCGCACCACCCCGCGATGTTTTTCAGAAACCTATCCTACATTGCCACTGCATGTTCCCTGACCTCCCCATGCTGACCACCCCGCGGTGCTTTTCTCCATCCTACATTGCCATTCACTGCCTATCCTAATTCAGACCCTCCAATTCACACCACCCCGTGATGTTTTTCTCACTCCTCCTAATGAATGTAATGTAACACACACCCATACAATCCGCACCACACCATGATGTTTTTCTCACTCCTACTAGTGAATGTAATGTAACACACACACATACAATGCGCACCAACCCGCGATGTTTTTCAGAAACCTATCTACATTGCCACTGAATGTTCCCTGACCTCCCCATGCTGACAACCCAGCGGTGCTTTTCTCCATCCTACATTGCCACTCACTGCCTATCCTAATTCAGACCCTCCGATTCACACCACCGCGTGATGTTTTTCTCACTCCTACTAGTGAATGTAATGTAACACACACCCATACAATGCGCGCCACCCCGCGATGTTTTTCAGAAACCGATCCTACATTGCCACTGCATGTTCCCAGACCTCCACATGCTGACCACACCGCAGTGCTTTTCTCCATCCTACATTGCCACTCACTGCCTATCCTAATTCAGTCCCTCGGATTCACACCACCCCGTGATGTTTTTCTCACTCCTACTAGTGAATGTAATGTAACACACACCCATACAATGCGCACCACCCTGCGATGTTTTTCAGAAACCTATCCTACATTGCCACTGCGTGTTCCCTGACCTCCCCATTCTGACCACCCCGTGGTGCTTTTTCCATCCTACATTGCAACTCACTGCCTATCCTAATTCAGACCCTCCTATTCACACCACCCCGTGGTGTTTTTCTCACTCCTACTAGTGAATGTAATGTAACACACACCCATACAATGCGGACCACCCCGCAATGTTTTTCAGAAACCTGTCCTACATTGCCACTGCACGTTGCCTGACCTCCCCATGCTGACCACCCCGCGGTGCTTTTCTCCATCCTACATTGCCACTCACTGCCTATCCTAATTCAGACCCTCCTATTCACACCACCCCGTGGTGTTTTTCTCACTCCTACTAGTGAATGTAATGTAACTTACATCGATACAATGCGCACCACCCCGCGATGTTTTTCAGAAACCTATCATACATTGCCTCTGCACGTTCCCTGACCTCCCCATGCTGACCACCCCGCGGTGCTTTTCTCCATCCTACATTGCCACTCACTGCCTATCCTAATTCAGACCCTCCTATTCACACCACCCCGTGGTGTTTTTCTCACTCCTACTAGTGAATGTAATGTAACTTACATCGATACAATGCGCACCACCCCGCGATTTTTTTTAAGAAACCTATCATACATTGCCACTGCATGTTCCCTGAACTCCCCATGCTGACCACCCCGCGGTGCTTTTCTCCATCCTACATTGCCACTCACTGCCTATCCTAATTCAGACACTCCTATTCACACCACCCCGTGATGTTTTTCTCACTGCTACTAGTGAATGTAATGTAACACACACCCATACAATGCGCACCACCCCGCGATGTTTTTCTTACTCCTACTAGTGAATGTAATGTAACACACACCCATAAAATGTGCACCACACCGCGATGTTTTTCAGAAACCTATCCTACATTGCCACTGCATGTTCCCTGACCTCCCCATGCTGACGACCCCGCGGTGCTTTTCTCCATCCTACATTGCCACTCACTGCCTATCCTAATTCAGACCCTCCAATTCACACCACCCCGTGATGTTTTTCTCACTCCTACTAGTAAATGTAATGTAACACACCCATACAATGTGCACCACCACGTGATGTTTTTCTCACTCCTACTTGTGAATTAATGTAACACACACCCATAAAAGGCGCACCATCCCGCGATGATTTTCTCACTCCTACTAGTGAATGTAATGTTACACAGCCATACAATGCGCACCACCCCACGACGTTTTTCAGAAACCTATCCTACATTGCCACTGCATGTTCCGTGACCTCCACATGCTGACCACCCCTCGGTGCTTTTCTCCATCCTACATTGCCACTCACTGCCTATCCTAATTCAGACCTTCCGATTCACACATATCCCTGATGTTTTTCTCACTCCTACTAGTGAATGTAATGTAACACACACCCATACAATGCGCACCACCCCGCGATGTTTTTCTCACTCCTACTAGTGAATGTAATGTACCCCACACCCATACAATGCGCATCACCCCGCAATGTTTTTCAGAAACCTATTCTACATTGCCACTGCATGTTCCCTGACCTCAACATGCTGACCACCCCGCGATGCTTTTCTCGATCCTACATTGCCACTCACTGCCTATCCTAATACAGACCCTTCGATTCACACATGCCCGTGATGTTTTTCTCACTCCTACTAGTGAATGTAATGTAACACACACCCATACAATGCGCACCGTCCCGCGATGTTTTTCAGAAACCTATCCTACATTGCTACTGCATGTTCCCTGACCTCCCCATGCTGACCACCCCGCGGTGCTTTTCTCCATCCTACATTGCCACTCACTGCCTATCCTAATTCAGACCCTCCGATTCACACCACCCCGTGGTGTTTTTCTCACTCCTACTAGTGAACGTAATGTAACTTATACCCATACAATGCGCACCACCCCGCGATGTTTTTCAGAAACCTATCCTACATTGCCACTGCATGTTTCCTGACCTCCCCATGCTGACCACCCAGCGGTGCTTTTCTCCATCCTACATTGCCACTCACTGCCTATCCTAATTCAGACCCTCCGATTCACACCACCCAGGATGCTTTTCTCACTCCTAATAGTGAATGTAATGTAACACACACCCATACAATCCGCAATACACCATGATGTTTTTCTCACTCCTACTAGTGAATGTAATGTAACACACACACATACAATGCGCACCAACCCGCGATGTTTTTCAGAAACCTATCCTACATTGCCACTGCATGTTTCCTGACCTCCCCATGCTGACCACCCCGCGGTGCTTTTCTCCATCCTACATTGCCACTCACTGCCTATCCTAATTCAGACCCTCCGATTCACACCACCCAGGATGCTTTTCTCACTCCTAATAGTGAATGTAATGTAACACACACCCATACAATGCGCACCACCCCGTGATGTTTTTCTCACTCCTACTAGTGAATGTAATGTAACACACACCCATACAATGCGCGCCACCCCGCGATGTTTTTCAGAAACCGATCCTATATTGCCACTGAATGTTCCCAGACCTCCACATGCTGACCACCCCGCAGTGCTTTTCTCCATCCTACATTGCCACTCACTGCCTATCCTAATTCAGACCCTCGGATTCACACCACCCCATGATGTTTTTCTCACTCCTACTAGTGAATGTAATGTAACACACACCCATACAATGCGCACCACCCTGCGATGTTTTTCAGAAACCTATCCTACATTGCCACTGCGTGTTCCCTGACCTCGCCATTCTGACCACCCCGTGGTGCTTTTCTCCATCCTACATTGCAACTCACTGCCTATCCTAATTCAGACCCTCCGATTCACACCACCCCATGATGTTTTTCTCACTCCTACTAGTGAATGTAATACACACCCATACAATGCGCAACACCCCGCGATGTTTTTCAGAAACCTGTCCTACATTGCCACTGCATGTTCCCAGACCTCCACATGCTGACCACCCCGCAGTGCTTTTCTCCATCCTACATTGCCACTCACTGCCTATCATAATTCAGACCCTCCGATTCACACCCCCCTGTGATGTTTTTCTCACTCCTACTAGTGAATGTAATGTTACACACCCGTAAAATGCGCACCACCCCGCGATGTTTTTCAGAAACCTATCCTACATTGCCTCTGCACGTTCCCTGACCTCCCCATGCTGACCACCCCGCGGTGCTTTTCTCCATCCATATTGCCACTCACTGCCTATCCTAATTTAGACCTTCCGATTCACACATCCCCGTGATGTTTTTCTCACTCCTACTAGTGAATGTAATGTAACACACACCCATACAATGCGCACCACCCCGTGATGTTTTTCTCACTCCTACTAGTGAATGTAATGTAACACACACCCATACAATGCGCATCACCCCGCGATGATTTTCAAAAACCTATCCTACATTGCCACTGCATGTTCCCTGACCTCCCCATCCTGACCACCCCACGATGCTTTTCTCGATCCTAAATTGCCACTCACTGCCTATCCTAATACAGACTCTTCGATTCACACATCCCCGTGATGTTTTTATCACTCCTACTAGTGAATGTAATGTAACACAAACGCATACAATGCGCACCATCCCGCGATGTTTTTCAGAAACCTATCCTACATTGCCACTGCATGTTCCCTGACCTCCCCATGCTGACCACCCAGCGGTGCTTTTCTCCATCCAACATTGCCACTCACTGCCTATCCTAATTCAGACCCTCCGATTCACACCACCCCGTGATGTTTTTCTCACTCCTACTAGTGAACGTAATGTAACTTATACCCATACAATGCGCACCACCCCGCGATGTTTTTCAGAAACCTATCCTACATTGCCACTGCATGTTCCCTGACCTCCCCATGCTGACCACCCCGCGGTGCTTTTCTCCATCCTTCATTGCCACTCACTGCCTATCCTAATTCAGACCCTCCAATTCACACCACCCCGTGATGTTTTTCTCACTCCGACTAGTGAATGTAATGTAACACACACCCATACAATCCGCACCACACCATGATGTTTTTCTCACTCCTACTAGTGAATGTAATGTAACACACACACATACAATGCGCACCAACCCGCGATGTTTTTCAGAAACCTATCCTACATTGCCACTGCATGTTTCCTGACCTCCCCATGCTGACCACCCCTCGGTGCTTTTCTCCATCCTACATTGCCACTCACTGCCTATCCTAATTCAGACCCTCCGATTCACACCACCCAGGATGCTTTTCTCACTCCTAATAGTGAATGTAATGTAACACACACCCATACAATGCGCACCACCCCGTGATGTTTTTCTCACTCCTACTAGTGAATGTAATGTAACACACACCCATACAATGCGCACCACCCCGCGATGTTTTTCAGAAACCTATCCTACATTGCCACTGCATGTTCCCTGACCTCCCCATGCTGACCAACCCGCGGTGCTTTTCTCCATCCTACATTGCCACTCACTGCCTATCCTAATTCAGACCCTATGATTCACACCACCCCGGGAGGTTTTTCTCACTCCTACTAGTGAATGTATTGTAACAAACACCCATACAATGCGCACCAACCCGCGATGTTTTTCAGAAACCTATCTACATTGCCACTGAATGTTCCCTGACCTCCCCATGCTGACCACCCAGCGGTGCTTTTCTGCATCCTACATTGCCACTCACTGCCTATCCTAATTCAGACCCTCCGATTCACACCACCGCGTGATGTTTTTCTCACTCCTACTAGTGAATGTAATGTAACACACACCCATACAATGCGCGCCACCCCGCGATGTTTTTCAGAAACCGATCCTACATTGCCACTGCATGTTCCCAGACCTCCACATGCTGACCACCCCGCAGTGCTTTTCTCCATCCTACATTGCCACTCACTGCCTATCCTAATTCAGACCCTCCGATTCACACCACCGCGTGATGTTTTTCTCACTCCTACTAGTGAATATAATGTAACACACACCCATAAAATGCGCACCACCCCGCAATGTTTTTCTCACTCCTACTAGTGAATGTAATGTAACACACACCCATACAATGTGCACCACCCCGCGATGTTTTTCAGAAACCTGTCCTACATTGCCACTGCATGTTCCCTGACCTCCCCATGCTGACAATCCCACGGTGCTTTTCTCCATCCTACATTGCCACTCACTGCCTATCCTAATTCAGACCCTCCGATTCACACCACCCCATGATGTTTTTCTCACTCCTACTAGTGAATGTAATGTAACACACACCCATACAATGCGCAACACCCCGCGATGTTTTTCAGAAACCTGTCCTACATTGCCACTGCATGTTCCCTGACCTGCACATGCTGACCACCCGGCAGTGCTTTTCTCCCTCCTACATTGCCACTCACTGCCTATCATAATTCAGACCCTCCGATTCATACCACCCCGTGATGTTTTTCTCACTCCTACTAGTGAATGTAATGTTACACACCGGTACAATGCGCACCACACCGCGATGTTTTTCAGAAACCTATCCTACATTGCCACTGCATGTTCCCTGACCTCCCCATGCTGACGACCCCGCGGTGCTTTTCTCCATCCTACATTGCCACTCACTGCCTATCCTAATTCAGACCCTCCAATTCACACCACCCCGTGATGTTTTTCTCACTCCTACTAGTAAATGTAATGTAACACACCCATACAATGTGCACCACCACGTGATGTTTTTCTCACTCCTACTTGTGAATTAATGTAGCACACACCCATAAAAGGCGCACCATCCCGCGATGATTTTCTCACTCCTACTAGTGAATGTAATGTTACACAGCCATACAATGCGCACCACCCCGCGATGTTTTTCAGAAACCTATCCTACATTGCCACTGCATGTTCCCTGACCTCCACATGCTGACCACCCCTCGGTGCTTTTCTCCATCCTACATTGCCACTCACTGCCTATCCTAATTCAGACCTTCCGATTCACACATATCCCTGATGTTTTTCTCACTCCTACTAGTGAATGTAATGTAACACACACCCATACAATGCGCACCACCCCGCGATGTTATTCTCACTCCTACTAGTGAATGTAATGTACCCCACACCAATACAATGCGCATCACCCCGCAATGTTTTTCAGAAACCTATTCTACATTGCCACTGCATGTTCCCTGACCTCCACATGCTGACCACCCCGCGATGCTTTTCTCGATCCTACATTGCCACTCACTGCCTATCCTAATTCAGACCCTCCGATTCACACCACCCCGTGGTGTTTTTCTCACTCCTACTAGTGAACGTAATGTAACTTACACCCATACAATGCGCACCACCCCGCGATGTTTTTCAGAAACCTATCCTACATTGCCACTGCATGTTCCCTGACTTCCCCATGCTGACCACCCCGCGGTGCTTTTCTCCATCCTTCATTGCCACTCACTGCCTATCCTAATGCAGACCCTCCAATTCACACCACCCCGTGATGTTTTTCTCACTCCGACTAGTGAATGTAATGTAACACACACCCATACAATCCGCACCACACCATGATGTTTTTCTCACTCCTACTAGTGAATGTAATGTAACACACACACATACAATGCGCACCAACCCGCGATGTTTTTCAGAAACCTATCCTACATTGCCACTGCATGTTTCCTGACCTCCCCATGCTGACCACCCCGTGGTGCTTTTCTCCATCCTACATTGCCACTCACTGCCTATCCTAATTCAGACCCTCCGATTCACAGCACCCAGGATGCTTTTCTCACTCCTAATAGTGAATGTAATGTAACACACACCCATACAATGCGCACCACCCCGTGATGTTTTTCTCACTCCTACTAGTGAATGTAATGTAACACACACCCATACAATGCGCACCACCCCGCGATGTTTTTCAGAAACCTATCCTACATTGCCACTGCATGTTCCCTTACCTCCCCATGCTGACCAACCCGCGGTGCTTTTCTCCATCCTACATTGCCACTCACTGCCTATCCTAATTCAGACCCTATGATTCACACCACCCCGGGAGGTTTTTCTCACTCCTACTAGTGAATGTATTGTAACAAACACCCATACATTGCGAACCAACCCGCGATGTTTTTCAGAAACCTATCCTACATTGCCACTGAATGTTCCCAGACCTCCCCATGCTGACCACCCAGCGGTGCTTTTCTCCATCCTACATTTCCACTCACTGCCTATCCTAATTCAGATCCTCCGATTCACACCACCGCGTGATGTTTTTCTCACTCCTACTAGTGAATGTAATGTAACACACACCCATACAATGCGTGCCACCCCGCGATGTTTTTCAGAAACCGATCCTACATTGCCACTGCATGTTCCCAGACCTCCACATGCTGACCACCCCGCAGTGCTTTTCTCCATCCTACATTGCCACTCACTGCCTATCCTAATTCAGACCCTCGGATTCACACCACCCCGTGATGTTTTTCTCACTCCTACTAGTGAATGTAATGTAACACACACCGATACAATGCGCACCACCCTGCGATGTTTTTCAGAAACCTATCCTACATTGCCACTGCGTGTTCCCTGACCTCCCCATTCTGACCACCCCGTGGTGCTTTTCTCCATCCTACATTGCAACTCACTGCCTATCCTAATTCAGACCCTCCGATTCACACCACCCTATGATGTTTTTCTCACTCCTACTAGTGAATGTAATGTTACACACCCGTACAATGCGCACCACCCCGCGATGTCTTTCAGAAACCTATCCTACATTGCCTCTGCCCGTTCCCTGACCTCCCCATGCTGACCACCCCGCGGTGCATTTCTCCATCCTATATTGCCACTCACTGCCTATCCTAATTTAGACCTTCCGATTCACACATCCCCGTGATGTTTTTCTCACTCCTACTAGTGAATGTAATGTAACACACACCCATACAATGCGCACCACCCCGCGATGTTTTTCAGAAACCGATCCTACATTGCCACTGAATGTTCCCAGACCTCCACATGCTGACCACCCCGCGGGGCTTTTCTCCATCCTACATTGCCACTCACTGCCTATCGTAATTCAGACCCTCGGATACACACCACCCCGTGATGTTTTTCTCACTCCTACTAGTGAATGTAATGTAACACACACCCATACAATGCGCACCACCCTGTGATGTTTTTCAGAAACCTATCCTACATTGCCACTGCGTGTTCCCTGACCTCCCCATTCTGACCACCCCGTGGTGCTTTTCTCCATCCTACATTGCAACTCACTGCCTATCCTAATTCAGACCCTCCGATTGACACCACCCCATGATGTTTTTCTCACTCCTACTAGTGAATGTAATGTAACACACACCCATACAATGCGCACCACCCCGCGATGTTTTTCAGAAACCTATCCTACATTGCCACTGCATGTTCCCTGACCTGCACATGCTGACCACCCGGCAGTGCTTTTCTCCCTCCTACATTGCCACTCACTGCCTATCATAATTCAGACCCTCCGATTCTCACCCCCCCGTGATGTTTTTGTCACTCCTACTAGTGAATGTAATGTTACACACCCGTACAATGCGCACCACCCCGCGATGTTTTTCAGAAACCTATCCTACATTGCCTCTGCACGTTCCCTGACCTCCCCATGCTGACCACTCCGCGGTGCTTTTCTCCATCCATATTGCCACTCACTGCCTATCCTAATTTAGACCTTCCGATTCACACATCCCCGTGATGTTTTTCTCACTCCTACTAGTGAATGTAATGTAACGCACACCCATACAATGCGCACCACCCCGCGATGTTTTTCTCACTCCTACGAGTGAATGTAATGTAACACACACCCATACAATGTGCATCACACCGCGATGTTTTTCAGAAACCTATCCTACATTGCCACTGCATGTTCCCTGACCTCCCCATGCTGACCACCCCGCGATGCTTTTCTCGATCCTACATTGCCACTCACTGCCTATCCTAATACAGACCCTTCGATTCACACATCCCCGTGATGTTTTTCTCACTCCTACTAGTGAATGTAATGTAACACACACCCATACAATGCGCACCGTCCCGCGATGTTTTTCAGAAACCTATCCTACATTGCCACTGCATGTTCCCTGACCTCCCCATGCTGACCACCCCGCGGTGCTTTTCTCCATCCTACATTGCCACTCACTGCCTATCCTAATTCAGACCCTCCGATTCACACCACCCCGTGGTGTTTTTCTCACTCCTACTAGTGAACGTAATGTAACTTACACCCATACAATGCGCACCACCCCGCGATGTTTTTCAGAAACCTATCCTACATTGCCACTGCATGTTCCCTGACCTCCCCATGCTGACCACCCCGCGGTGCTTTTCTCCATCCTACCTTGCCACTCACTGCCTATCCTAATTCAGACCCTCCAATTCACACCACCCCGTGATGTTTTTCTCACTCCTACTAATGAATGTAATGTAACACACACCCATACAATCCGCACCACACCATGATGTTTTTCTCACTCCTACTAGTGAATGTAATGTAACACACACACATACAATGCGCACCAACCCGCGATGTTTTTCAGAAACCTATCTACATTGCCACTGAATGTTCCCTGACCTCCCCATGCTGACCACCCAGCGGTGCTTTTCTCCATCCTACATTGCCACTCACTGCCTATCCTAATTCAGACCCTCCGATTCACACCACCGCGTGATGTTTTTCTCACTCCTACTAGTGAATGTAATGTAACACACACCCATACAATGCGCGCCACCCCGCGATGTTTTTCAGAAACCGATCCTACATTGCCCCTGCATGTTCCCAGACCTCCACATGCTGACCACCCCGCAGTGCTTTTCTCCATCTTACATTGCCACTCACTGCCTATCCTAATTCAGTCCCTCGGATTCACACCACCCCGTGATGTTTTTCTCACTCCTACTAGTGAATGTAATGTAACACACACCCATACAATGCGCACCACCCCGTACTGTTTTTCTCACTCCTACTAGTGAATGTAATGTAACACACACCCATACAATGCGCACCACCCCGTGATGTTTTTCTCACTCCTACTAGTGAATGTAATGTAACACACACCCATACAATGCGCACCACACCGCGATGTTTTTCTCACTCCTACTAGTGAATGTAATGTAACACACACCCATACAATGCGCATCACCCCGCGATGTTTATCAGAAACCTATCCTACATTGCCACTGCATGTTCCCTGACCTCCACATGCTGACCACCCCTCGGTGCTTTTCTCCATCCTACATTGCCACTCACTGCCTATCCTAATTCAGACCTTCCGATTCACACATATCCCTGATGTTTTTCTCACTCCTACTAGTGAATGTAATGTAACACACACCCATACAATGCGCACCACCCCGCGATGTTTTTCTCACTCCTACTAGTGAATGTAATGTACCCCACACCCATACAATGCACATCACCCCGCAATGTTTTTCAGAAACCTATTCTACATTGCCACTGCATGTTCCCTGACCTCAAAATGCTGACCACCCCGCGATGCTTTTCTCGATCCTACATTGCCACTCACTGCCTATCCTAATACAGACCCTTCGATTCACACATCCCCGTGATGTTTTTCTCACTCCTACTAGTGAATGTAATGTAACACACACCCATACAATGCGCACCGTCCCGCGATGTTTTTCAGAAACCTATCCTACATTGCCACTGCATGTTCCCTGACCTCCCCATGCTGACCACCCCGTGGTGCTTTTATACATCCTACATTGCCACTCACTGCCTATCCTAATTCAGACCCTCCGATTCACACCACCCCGTGGTGTTTTTCTCACTCCTACTAGTGAACGTAATGTAACTTACACCCATACAATGCGCACCACCCCGCGATGTTTTTCAGAAACCTATCCTACATTGCCACTGCATGTTCCCTGACCTCCCCATGCTGACCACCCCGCGGTGCTTTTCTCCATCCTTCATTGCCACTCACTGCCTATCCTAATTCAGACCCTCCAATTCACAGCACCCCGTGATGTTTTTCTCACTCCGACTAGTGAATGTAATGTAACACACACCCATATGATCCGCAATACACCATGATGTTTTTCTCACTCCTACTAGTGAATGTAATGTAACACACACACATACAATGCGCACCAACCCGCGATGTTTTTCAGAAACCTATCCTACATTGCCACTGCATGTTTCCTGACCTCCCCATGCTGACCACCCCGCGGTGCTTTTCTCCATCCTACATTGCCACTCACTGCCTATCCTAATTCAGACCCTCCGATTCACACCACCCAGGATGCTTTTCTCACTCCTAATAATGAATGTAATGTAACACACACCCATACAATGCGCACCACCCCGTGATGTTTTTCTCACTCCTACTAGTGAATGTAATGTAACACACACCCATACAATGCGCACCACCCCGCGATGTTTTTCAGAAACCTATCCTACATTGCCACTGCATGTTCCCTGACCTCCCCATGCTGACCAACCCGCGATGCTTTTCTCCATCCTACATTGCCACTCACTGCCTATCCTAATTCAGACCCTATGATTCACACCACCCCGGGAGGTTTTTCTCACTCCTACTAGTGCATGTATTGTAACAAACACCCATACAATGCGCACCAACCCGCGATGTTTTTCAGAAACCTATCTACATTGCCACTGAATGTTCCCTGACCTCCCCATGCTGACCACCCAGCGGTGCTTTTCTCCATCCTACATTGCCACTCACTGCCTATCCTAATTCAGACCCTCCGATTCACACCACCGCGTGATGTTTTTCTCACTCCTACTAGTGAATGTAATGTTACACACCCGTACAATGCGCACCACCCCGCGATGTCTTTCAGAAACCTATCCTACATTGCCTCTGCCCGTTCCCTGATCTCCCCATGCTGACCACCCCGCGGTGCATTTCTCCATCCTATATTGCCACTCACTGCCTATCCTAATTTAGACCTTCCGATTCACACATCCCCGTGATGTTTTTCTCACTCCTACTAGTGAATGTAATGTAACACACACCCATACAATGCGCACCACCCCGCGATGTTTTTCAGAAACCGATCCTACATTGCCACTGAATGTTCCCAGACCTCCACATGCTGACCACCCCGCGGGGCTTTTCTCCATCCTACATTGCCACTCACTGCCTATCGTAATTCAGACCCTCGGATACACACCACCCCGTGATGTTTTTCTCACTCCTACTAGTGAATGTAATGTAACACACACCCATACAATGCGCACCACCCTGTGATGTTTTTCAGAAACCTATCCTACATTGCCACTGCGTGTTCCCTGACCTCCCCATTCTGACCACCCCGTGGTGCTTTTCTCCATCCTACATTGCAACTCACTGCCTATCCTAATTCAGACCCTCCGATTCACACCACCCCATGATGTTTTTCTCACTCCTACTAGTGAATGTAATGTAACACACACCCATACAATGCGCACCACCCCGCGATGTTTTTCAGAAACCTATCCTACATTGCCACTGCATGTTCCCTGACCTGCACATGCTGACCACCCGGCAGTGCTTTTCTCCCTCCTACATTGCCACTCACAGCCTATCATAATTCAGACCCTCCGATTCTCACCCCCCCGTGATGTTTTTGTCACTCCTACTAGTGAATGTAATGTTACACACCCGTACAATGCGCACCACCCCGCGATGTTTTTCAGAAACCTATCCTACATTGCCTCTGCACGTTCCCTGACCTCCACATGCTGACCACTCCGCGGTGCTTTTCTCCATCCATATTGCCACTCACTGCCTATCCTAATTTAGACCTTCCGATTCACACATCCCCGTGATGTTTTTCTCACTCCTACTAGTGAATGTAATGTAACACACACCCATACAATGCGCACCACCCCGCGATGTTTTTCTCACTCCTACGAGTGAATGTAATGTAACACACACCCATACAATGTGCATCACACCGCGATGTTTTTCAGAAACCTATCCTACATTGCCACTGCATGTTCCCTGACCTCCCCATGCTGACCACCCCGCGATGCTTTTCTCGATCCTACATTGCCACTCACTGCCTATCCTAATACAGACCCTTCGATTCACACATCCCCGTGATGTTTTTCTCACTCCTACTAGTGAATGTAATGTAACACACACCCATACAATGCGCACCGTCCCGCGATGTTTTTCAGAAACCTATCCTACATTGCCACTGCATGTTCCCTGACCTCCCCATGCTGACCACCCCGCGGTGCTTTTCTCCATCCTACATTGCCACTCACTGCCTATCCTAATTCAGACCCTCCGATTCACACCACCCCGTGGTGTTTTTCTCACTCCTACTAGTGAACGTAATGTAACTTACACCCATACAATGCGCACCACCCCGCGATGTTTTTCAGAAACCTATCCTACATTGCCACTGCATGTTCCCTGACCTCCCCATGCTGACCACCCCGCGGTGCTTTTCTCCATCCTACATTGCCACTCACTGCCTATCCTAATTCAGACCCTCCAATTCACACCACCCCGTGATGTTTTTCTCACTCCTACTAATGAATGTAATGTAACACACACCCATACAATCCGCACCACACCATGATGTTTTTCTCACTCCTACTAGTGAATGTAATGTAACACACACACATACAATGCGCACCAACCCGCGATGTTTTTCAGAAACCTATCTACATTGCCACTGAATGTTCCCTGACCTCCCCATGCTGACCACCCAGCGGTGCTTTTCTCCATCCTACATTGCCACTCACTGCCTATCCTAATTCAGACCCTCCGATTCACACCACCGCGTGATGTTTTTCTCACTCCTACTAGTGAATGTAATGTAACACACACCCATACAATGCGCGCCACCCCGCGATGTTTTTCAGAAACCGATCCTACATTGCCACTGCATGTTCCCAGACCTCCACATGCTGACCACCCCGCAGTGCTTTTCTCCATCCTACATTGCCACTCACTGCCTATCCTAATTCAGTCCCTCGGATTCACACCACCCCGTGATGTTTTTCTCACTCCTACTAGTGAATGTAATGTAACACACACCCATACAATGCGCACCACCCCGTACTGTTTTTCTCACTCCTACTAGTGAATGTAATGTAACACACACCCATACAATGCGCACCACCCCGTGATGTTTTTCTCACTCCTACTAGTGAATGTAATGTAACACACACCCATACAATGCGCACCACACCGCGATGTTTTTCTCACTCCTACTAGTGAATGTAATGTAACACACACCCATACAATGCGCATCACCCCGCGATGTTTTTCAGAAACCTATCCTACATTGCCACTGCATGTTCCCTGACCTCCACATGCTGACCACCCCTCGGTGCTTTTCTCCATCCTACATTGCCACTCACTGCCTATCCTAATTCAGACCTTCCGATTCACACATATCCCTGATGTTTTTCTCACTCCTACTAGTGAATGTAATGTAACACACACCCATACAATGCGCACCACCCCGCGATGTTTTTCTCACTCCTACTAGTGAATGTAATGTACCCCACACCCATACAATGCACATCACCCCGCAATGTTTTTCAGAAACCTATTCTACATTGCCACTGCATGTTCCCTGACCTCAAAATGCTGACCACCCCGCGATGCTTTTCTCGATCCTACATTGCCACTCACTGCCTATCCTAATACAGACCCTTCGATTCACACATCCCCGTGATGTTTTTCTCACTCCTACTAGTGAATGTAATGTAACACACACCCATACAATGCGCACCGTCCCGCGATGTTTTTCAGAAACCTATCCTACATTGCCACTGCATGTTCCCTGACCTCCCCATGCTGACCACCCCGTGGTGCTTTTATACATCCTACATTGCCACTCACTGCCTATCCTAATTCAGACCCTCCGATTCACACCACCCCGTGGTGTTTTTCTCACTCCTACTAGTGAACGTAATGTAACTTACACCCATACAATGCGCACCACCCCGCGATGTTTTTCAGAAACCTATCCTACATTGCCACTGCATGTTCCCTGACCTCCCCATGCTGACCACCCCGCGGTGCTTTTCTCCATCCTTCATTGCCACTCACTGCCTATCCTAATTCAGACCCTCCAATTCACAGCACCCCGTGATGTTTTTCTCACTCCGACTAGTGAATGTAATGTAACACACACCCATATGATCCGCAATACACCATGATGTTTTTCTCACTCCTACTAGTGAATGTAATGTAACACACACACATACAATGCGCACCAACCCGCGATGTTTTTCAGAAACCTATCCTACATTGCCACTGCATGTTTCCTGACCTCCCCATGCTGACCAACCCGCGGTGCTTTTCTCCATCCTACATTGCCACTCACTGCCTATCCTAATTCAGACCCTCCGATTCACACCACCCAGGATGCTTTTCTCACTCCTAATAATGAATGTAATGTAACACACACCCATACAATGCGCACCACCCCGTGATGTTTTTCTCACTCCTACTAGTGAATGTAATGTAACACACACCCATACAATGCGCACCACCCCGCGATGTTTTTCAGAAACCTATCCTACATTGCCACTGCATGTTCCCTGACCTCCCCATGCTGACCAACCCGCGGTGCTTTTCTCCATCCTACATTGCCACTCACTGCCTATCCTAATTCAGACCCTATGATTCACACCACCCCGGGAGGTTTTTCTCACTCCTACTAGTGCATGTATTGTAACAAACACCCATACAATGCGCACCAACCCGCGATGTTTTTCAGAAACCTATCTACATTGCCACTGAATGTTCCCTGACCTCCCCATGCTGACCACCCAGCGGTGCTTTTCTCCATCCTACATTGCCACTCACTGCCTATCCTAATTCAGACCCTCCGATTCACACCACCGCGTGATGTTTTTCTCACTCCTACTAGTGAATGTAATGTAACACACACCCATACAATGCGCGCCACCCCGCGATGTTTTTCAGAAACCGATCCTACATTGCCACTGCATGTTCCCAGACCTCCACATGCTGACCACCACGCAGTGCTTTTCTCCATCCTACATTGCCACTCACTGCCTATCCTAATTCAGACCCTCGGATTCACACCACCCCGTGATGTTTTTCTCACTCCTACTAGTGAATGTAATGTAACACACACCCATACAATGCGCACCACACTGCGATGTTTTTCAGAAACCTATCCTACATTGCCACTGCGTGTTCCCTGACCTCCCGATTCTGACCACCCCGTGGTGCTTTTCTCCATTCTACATTGCAACTCACTGCCTATCCTAATTCAGACCCTCCGATTCAAACCACCCCATGATGTTTTTCTCACTCCTACTAGTGAATGTAATGTAACACACACCCATACAATGCGCAACACCCCGCGATGTTTTTCAGAAACCTGTCCTACATTGCCACTGCATGTTCCCTGACCTGCACATGCTGACCACCCGGGAGTGCTTTTCTCCCTCCTACATTGCCACTCACTGCCTATCATAATTCAGACCCTCCGATTCACACCACCCCGTGATGTTTTTCTCACTCCTACTAGTGATTGTAATGTTACACACTCGTACAATGTGCACCACCCCGCGATGTTTTTCTCACTCCTACTAGTGAATGTAATGTAACACACACCCATACAATGCGCATCACCCCGCGATGTTTTTCAGAAACCTATCCTACATTGCCACTGCATGTTCCCTGACCTCCCCATGCTGACCACCCCACGATGCTTTTCTCGATCCTACATTGCCACTCACTGCCTATCCTAATACAGACTCTTCGATTCACACATCCCCGTGATGTTTTTCTCACTCCTACTAGTGAATGTAATGTAACACACACGCATACAATGCGCACCATCCCGCGATGTTTTTCAGAAACCTATCCTACATTGCCACTGCATGTTCCCTGACCTCCCCATGCTGACCACCCCGCGGTGCTTTTCTCCATCCTACATTGCCACTCACTGCCTATCCTAATTCAGACCCTCCGATTCACACCACCCCGTGATGTTTTTCTCACTCCTACTAGTGAACGTAATGTAACTTACACCCATACAATGCGCACCACCCCGCGATGTTTTTCAGAAACCTATCCTACATTGCCACTGCATGTTCCCTGACCTCCCCATGCTGACCACCCCGCGGTGCTTTTCTCCATCCTTCATTGCCACTCACTGCCTATCCTAATTCAGACCCTCCAATTCACACCACCCCGTGATGTTTTTCTCACTCCGACTAGTGAATGTAATGTAACACACACCCATACAATCCGCACCACACCATGATGTTTTTCTCACTCCTACTAGTGAATGTAATGTAACACACACACATACAATGCGCACCAACCCGCGATGTTTTTCAGAAACCTATCCTACATTGCCACTACATGTTTCCTGACCTCCCCATGCTGACCACCCCTCGGTGCTTTTCTCCATCCTACATTGCCACTCAGTGCCTATCCTAATTCAGACCCTCCGATTCACACCACCCAGGATGCTTTTCTCACTCCTAATAGTGAATGTAATGTAACACACACCCATACAATGCGCACCACCCCGTGATGTTTTTCTCACTCCTACTAGTGAATGTAATGTAACACACACCCATACAATGCGCACCACCCCGCGATGTTTTTCAGAAACCTATCCTACATTGCCACTGCATGTTCCCTGACCTCCCCATGCTGACCAACCCGCGGTGCTTTTCTCCATCCTACATTGCCACTCACTGCCTATCCTAATTCAGACCCTATGATTCACACCACCCCGGGAGGTTTTTCTCACTCCTACTAGTGAATGTATTGTAACAAACACCCATACAATGCGCACCAACCCGCGATGTTTTTCAGAAACCTATCTACATTGCCACTGAATGTTCCCTGACCTCCCCATGCTGACCACCCAGCGGTGCTTTTCTCCATCCTACATTGCCACTCACTGCCTATCCTAATTCAGACCCTCGGATTCACACCACCCCGTGATGTTTTTCTCACTACTACTAGTGAATGTAATGTAACACACACCCATACAATGCGCACCACACTGCGATGTTTTTCAGAAACCTATCCTACATTGCCACTGCGTGTTCCCTGACCTCCCCATTCTGACCACCCCGTGGTGCTTTTCTCCATCCTACATTGCAACTCACTGCCTATCCTAATTCAGACCCTCCGATTCACACCACCCCATGATGTTTTTCTCACTCCTACTAGTGAATGTAATGTAACACACACCCATACAATGCGCACCACCCCGCGATGTTTTTCAGAAACCTGTCCTACATTGCCACTGCATGTTCCCTGACCTGCACATGCTGACCACCCGGCAGTGCTTTTCTCCCTCCTACATTGCCACTCACTGCCTATCATAATTCAGACCCTCCGATTCACACCACCCCGTGATGTTTTTCTCACTCCTACTAGTGAATGTAATGTTACACACCCGTACAATGCGCACCACACCGCGATGTTTTTCAGAAACCTATCCTACATTGCCACTGCATGTTCCCTGACCTCCCCATGCTGACGACCCCGCGGTGCTTTTCTCCATCCTACATTGCCACTCACTGCCTATCCTAATTCAGACCCTCCAATTCACACCACCCCGTGATGTTTTTCTCACTCCTACTAGTAAATGTAATGTAACACACCCATACAATGTGCACCACCACGTGATGTTTTTCTCACTCCTACTTGTGAATTAATGTAGCACACACCCATAAAAGGCGCACCATCCCGCGATGATTTTCTCACTCCTACTAGTGAATGTAATGTTACACAGCCATACAATGCGCACCACCCCGCGATGTTTTTCAGAAACCTATCCTACATTGCCACTGCATGTTCCCTGACCTCCACATGCTGACCACCCCTCGGTGCTTTTCTCCATCCTACATTGCCACTCACTGCCTATCCTAATTCAGACCTTCCGATTCACACATATCCCTGATGTTTTTCTCACTAATACTAGTGAATGTAATGTAACACACACCCATACAATGCGCACCACCCCGCGATGTTTTTCTCACTCCTACTAGTGAATTTAATGTACCCCACACCAATACAATGCGCATCACCCCGCAATGTTTTTCAGAAACCTATTCTACATTGCCACTGAATGTTCCCTGATCTCCACATGCTGACCACCCCGCGATGCTTTTCTCGATCCTACATTGCCACTCACTGCCTATCCTAATACAGACCCTTCGATTCACACATCCCCGTGATGTTTTTCTCACTCCTACTAGTGAATGTAATGTAACACACACCCATACAATGCGCACCGTCCCGCGATGTTTTTCAGAAACCTATCCTACATTGCCACTGCATGTTCCCTGACCTCCCCATGCTGACCACCCCGCGGTGCTTTTCTCCATCCTACATTGCCACTCACTGCCTATCCTAATTCAGACCCTCCGATTCACACCACCCCGTGGTGTTTTTCTCACTCCTACTAGTGAACGTAATGTAACTTACACCCATACAATGCGCACCACCCCGTGATGTTTTTCTCACTCCTACTAGTGAATGTAATGTAACACACACCCATACAATCCGCACCACACCATGATGTTTTTCTCACTCCTACTAGTGAATGTAATGTAACACACACACATACAATGCGCACCAACACGCGATGTTTTTCAGAAACCTATCCTACATTGCCACTGCATTTTTCCTGACCTCCCCATGCTGACCACCCCGCGGTGCTTTTCTCCATCCTACATTGCCACTCACTGCCTATCCTAATTCAGACCCTCCGATTCACACCACCCAGGATGCTTTTCTCACTCCTAATAGTGAATGTAATGTAACACACACCCATACAATGCGCACCACCCCGTGATGTTTTTCTCACTCCTACTAGTGAATGTAATGTAACACACACCCATACAATGCGCACCACCCTGCGATGTTTTTCAGAAACCTATCCTACATTGCCACTGCATGTTCCCTTACCTCCCCATGCTGACCAACCCGCGGTGCTTTTCTCCATCCTACATTGCCACTCACTGCCTATCCTAAATCAGACCCTATGATTCACACCACCCCGGGAGGTTTTTCTCACTCCTACTAGTGAATGTATTGTAACAAACACCCATACAATGCGAACCAACCCGCGATGTTTTTCAGAAACCTATCCTACATTGCCACTGAATGTTCCCTGACCTCCCCATGCTGACCACCCAGCGGTGCTTTTCTCCATCCTACATTGCCACTCACTGCCTATCCTAATTCAGACCCTCCGATTCACACCACCGCGTGATGTTTTTCTCACTCCTACTAGTGAATGTAATGTAACACACACCCATACAATGCGCGCCACCCCGCGATTTTTTTCAGAAACCGATCCTACATTGCCACGGCATGTTCCCAGACCTCCACATGCTGACCACCCCGCAGTGCTTTTCTCCATCCTACATTGCCACTCACTGCCTATCCTAATTCAGACCCTCGGATTCACACCACCCCGTGATGTTTTTCTCACTCCTACTAGTGAATGTAATGTAACACACACCCATACAATGCGCACCACCCTGCGATGTTTTTCAGAAACCTATCCTACATTGCCACTGCGTGTTCCCTGACCTCCCCATTCTGACCACCCCGTGGTGCTTTTCTCCATCCTACATTGCAACTCACTGCCTATCCTAATTCAGACCCTCCGATTCACACCATCCTATGATGTTTTTCTCACTCCTACTAGTGAATGTAATGTAACACACACCTATACAATGCGCACCACCCCGCGATGTTTTTAAGAAACCTATCCTACATTGCCACTGCATGTTCCCTGACCTGCACTTGCTGACCACCCGGCAGTGCTTTTCTCCCTCCTACATTGCCACTCACTGCCTATCATAATTCAGACCCTCCGATTCACACCACCCCGTGATGTTTTTCTCACTCCTACTAGTGAATGTAATGTTACACACCCGTACAATGCGAACCACCCCGCGATGTCTTTCAGAAACCTATCCTACATTGCCTCTGCACGTTCCCTGACCTCCCCATGCTGACCACCCCGCGGTGCTTTTCTCCATCCTATATTGCCACTCACTGCCTATCCTAATTTAGACCTTCCGATTCACACATCCCCGTGATGTTTTTCTCACTCCTACTAGTGAATGTAATGTAACACACACCCATACAATGCGCACCACCCCGCGATGTTTTTCAGAAACCTATCCTACATTGCCACTGCATGTTCCCTGACCTCCCCATGCTGACCACCCCACGATGCTTTTCTCGATCCTACATTGCCACTCACTGCCTATCCTAGTACAGACTCTTCGATTCACACATCCCCGTGATGTTTTTCTCACTCCTACTAGTGAATGTAATGTAACACACACGCATTACATGCGCACCATCCCGCGATGTTTTTCAGAAACCTATCCTACATTGCCACTGCATGTTCCCTGACCTCCCCATGCTGACCACCCCGCGGTGCTTTTCTCCATCCTACATTGCCACTCACTGCCTATCCTAATTCAGACCCTCCTATTCACACCACCCCGTGGTGTTTTTCTCACTCCTACTAGTGAATGTAATGTAACTTACATCGATACAATGCGCACCACCCCGCGATGTTTTTCAGAAACCTATCATACATTGCCACTGCATGTTCCCTGAGCTCCCCATGCTGACCACCCCGCGGTGCTTTTCTCCATCCTACATTGCCACTCACTGCCTATCCTAATTCAGACACTCCTATTCACACCACCCCGTGATGTTTTTCTCACTGCTACTAGTGAATGTAATGTAACACACACCCATACAATGCGCACCACCCCGCGATGTTTTTCTCACTCCTACTAGTGAATGTAATGTAACACACACCCATAAAATGCGCACCACCCCGCGATGTTTTTCTCACTCCTACTAGTGAATGTAATGTTACACACCCGTACAATGCACACCACACCGCGATGTTTTTCAGAAACCTATCCTACATTGCCACTGCATGTTCCCTGACCTCCCCATGCTGACGACCCCGCGGTGCTTTTCTATATCCTACATTGCCACTCACTGCCTATCCTAATTCAGACCCTCCAATTCACACCACCCCGTGATGTTTTTCTCACTCCTACTAGTAAATGTAATGTAACACACCTATACAATGTGCACCACCACGTGATGTTTTTCTCACTCCTACTTGTGAATTAATGTAACACACACCCATAAAAGGCGCACCACCCCGCGATGATTTTCTCACTCCTACTAGTGAATGAAATGTTACACAGCCATACAATGCGCACCACCCCGCGATGTTTTTCAGAAACCTATCCTACATTGCCACTGCATGTTCCCTGACCTCCACATGCTGACCACCCCTCGGTGCTTTTCTCCATCCTACATTGCCACTCACTGCCTATCCTAATTCAGACCTTCCGATTCACACATATCCCTGATGTTTTTCTCACTCCTACTAGTGAATGTAATGTAACACACACCCATACAATGCGCATCACCCCGCAGTGTTTTTCAGAAACCTATTCTACATTGCCACTGCATGTTCCCTGACCTCCCCATGCTCACCACCCCGCGATGCTTTTCTCGATCCTACATTGCCACTCACTGCCTATCCTAATACAGACCCTCCGATTCACACTTCCCCGTGATGTTTTTCTCACTCCTACTAGTGAATGTAATGTAACACACACCCATACAATGCGCCCCATCCCGCGATGTTTTTCAGAAACCTATCCTACATTGACACTGCATGTTCCCTGACCTCCACATGCTGACTACCCGGCGGTGCTTTTCTCCCTCTTACATTGCCACTCACTGCCTATCATAATTCAGACCCTCCGATTCACACCACCCCGTGATGTTTTTCTCACTCCTACTAGTGAATGTAATGTAACACGCACCCATACAATGCGCACCACCCCGCGATGTTTTTCAGAAACCTAACCTACATTGCCACTGCATGTGCCCTGACCTCCCCACCCTGACCACCCCGCGGTGCTTTTCTCCATCCTACATTGCCACTCACTGCCTATCCTAATTCAGACCCTTCGATTCACACTTCCCCGTGATGTTTTTCTCACTCCTACTAGTGAATGTAATGTAACACACACCCATACAATGCGCACCACCCTGCGATGTTTTTCTCACTCCTACTAGTGAATGTAATGTAACACACACCCATACAATGCGCATCACCCGGCGATGTTTTTCAGAAACCTATCCTACATTGCCACTGCATGTTCCCTGACCTCCCCATGCTGACCACACCGCGATGCTTTTCTCGATCCTACATTGCCACTCACTGCCTATCCTATTACAGACCCTTCGATTCACACATCCCCGTGATGTTTTTCTCACTCCTACTAGTGAATGTAATGTAACACACACCCATACAATGCGCACCGTCCCGCGATGTTTTTCAGAAACCTATCTTACATTGCCACTGCATGTTCCCTGACCTCCCCATGCTGACCACCCCGCGGTGCTTTTCTCCATCCTACATTGCCACTCACTGCCTATCCTAATTCAGACCCTCCGATTCACACCACCCCGTGGTGTTTTTCTCACTCCTACTAGTGAATGTAATGTAACTTACACCCATACAATGCGCACCACCCCGCGATGTTTTTCAGAAACCTATCCTACATTGCCACTGCCTGTTCCCTGACCTCCCCATGCTGACCACCTCGTGCTGCTTTTCTCCATCCTACATTGCCACTCACGGCCTATCCTAATTCAGACCCTCCAATTCACACCACCCCGTGATGTTTTTCTCACTGCTACTAGTGAATGTAATGTAACACACACCCATACAATGCGCACAACCCCGCAATGTATTTCTCATTCCTACTAGTCAATGTAATGTAACACACACCCATAAAATGCGCACCACCCCCCGATATTTTTCTCACTCCTACTAGTGAATGTAATGTTACACACCGGTACAATGCGCACCACACCGCGAAGTTTTTGAGAAACCTCTCCTACATTGCCACTGCATGTTCCCTGACCTCCGCATGCTGACGACCCCGCGGTGCTTTTCTCCATCCTACATTGCCACTCACTGCCTATCCTAATTCAGACCCTCCAATTCACACCACCCCGTGATGCTTTTCTCACTCCTACTAGTGAATGTAATGTAACACACCCATACAATGTGCACCACCCCGCGATGATTTTCTCACTCCTACTAGTGAATGTAATGTTACACACCCGTACAATGCGCACCACCCCGCGATGTTTTTCAGAAACCTATCCTACATTGCCACTGCATGTTCCCTGACCTCCCTATGCTGACCACCCCGCGGGGCTTTTGTCCATCCTACATTGCCACTCATTGCCTATCCTAATTCAGACCCTCCGATTCACACCACCCGTGATGTTTTTCTCACTCCTACTAGTGAATATAATGTAACACACACCCAGACAATGCGCACCACCCCGTGATGTTTTTCTCACTCCTACTAGTGAATGTAATGTAACACACACCCATACAATACGCACCACCCCGCGATGTTTTTCAGAAACCTATCCTACATTGCCACTGCATGTTCCCTGAGCTCCCCATGCTGACCACCCCGCGGTGCTTTCTCCATCCTACATTGCCACTCACTGCCTATCCTAATTCAGACCCTCCGATTCACAGCACCCCATGATGTTTTTCTCACTCGTACTAGTGAATGTAATGTAACACAAACCCATGCAATGCGCACCACCCCGCGATGTTTTTCAGAAACCTATCCTACATTGCCACTGAATGTTCCCTGACCTCCCCATTTTGACCACCCCGTGGTGCTTTTCTCCATCCTACATTGCAACTCACTGCCTATCCTAATTCAGACCCTCCGATTCACACCACCCTATGATGTTTTTCTCACTCCTACTAGTGAATGTAATGTAACACACACCCATACAATGCTCACCACACCGCAATGTTTTTCAGAAACCTATCCTACATTGCCACTGCATGTTCCCTGACCTGCACATGCTGACCACCCGGCAGTGCTTTTCTCCCTCCTACATTGCCACTCACTGCCTATCATAATTCAGACCCTCCGATTCACACCACCCCGTGATGTTTTTCTCACTCCTACTAGTGAATGTAATGTTACACACCCGTACAATGCGAACCACCCCGCGATGTCTTTCAGAAACCTATCCTACATTGCCTCTGCACGTTCCCTGACCTCCCCATGCTGACCACCCCGCGGTGCTTTTCTCCATCCTATATTGCCACTCACTGCCTATCCTAATTTAGACCTTCCGATTCACACATCCCCGTGATGTTTTTCTCACTCCTACTAGTGAATGTAATGTAACACACACCCATACAATGCGCACCACCCCGCGATGTTTTTCAGAAACCTATCCTACATTGCCACTGCATGTTCCCTGACCTCCCCATGCTGACCACCCCACGATGCTTTTCTCGATCCTACATTGCCACTCACTGCCTATCCTAATACAGACTCTTCGATTCACACATACCCGTGATGTTTTTCTCACTCCTACTAGTGAATGTAATGTAACACACACGCATACAATGCGCACCATCCCGCGATGTTTTTCAGAAACCTATCCTACATTGCCACTGCATGTTCCCTGACCTCCCCATGCTGACCAACCCGCGGTGCTTTTCTCCATCCTACATTGCCACTCACTGCCTATCCTAATTCAGACCCTCCTATTCACACCACGCCGTGGTGTTTTTCTCACTCCTACTAGTGAATATAATGTAACTTACATCGATACAATGCGCACCACCCCGCGATATTTTTCAGAAACCTATCATACATTGCCACTGCATGTTCCCTGAGCTCCCCATGCTGACCACCCCGCGGTGCTTTTCTCCATCCTACATTGCAACTCACTGCCTATCCTAATTCAGACACTCCTATTCACACCACCCCGTGATGTTTTTCTCACTGCTACTAGTGAATGTAATGTAACACACACCCATACAATGCGCACCACCCCGCGATGTTTTTCTCACTCCTACTAGTGAATGTAATGTAACACACACCCATAAAATGCGCACCACCCCGCGATGTTTTTCTCACTCCTACTAGTGAATGTAATGTTACACACCCGTACAATGCACACCACACCGCGATGTTTTTCAGAAACCTATCCTACATTGCCATTGCATGTTCCCTGACCTCCCCATGCTGACGACCCCGCGGTGCTTTTCTATATCCTACATTGCCACTCACTGCCTATCCTAATTCAGACCCTCCAATTCACACCACCCCGTGATGTTTTTCTCACTCCTACTAGTAAATGTAATGTAACACACCTATACAATGTGCACCACCACGTGATGTTTTTCTCACTCCTACTTGTGAATTAATGTAACACACACCCATAAAAGGCGCACCACCCCGCGATGATTTTCTCACTCCTACTAGTGAATGAAATGTTACACAGCCATACAATGCGCACCACCCCGCGATGTTTTTCAGAAACCTATCCTACATTGCCACTGCATGTTCCCTGACCTCCACATGCTGACCACCCCTCGGTGCTTTTCTCCATCCTACATTGCCACTCACTGCCTATCCTAATTCAGACCTTCCGATTCACACATATCCCTGATGTTTTTCTCACTCCTACTAGTGAATGTAATGTAACACACACCCATACAATGCGCATCACCCCGCAGTGTTTTTCAGAAACCTATTCTACATTGCCACTGCATGTTCCCTGACCTCCCCATGCTGACCACCCCGCGATGCTTTTCTCGATCCTACATTGCCACTCACTGCCTATCCTAATACAGACCCTCCGATTCACACTTCCCCGTGATGTTTTTCTCACTCCTACTAGTGAATGTAATGTAACACACACCCATACAATGCGCCCCATCCCGCGATGTTTTTCAGAAACCTATCCTACATTGACACTGCATGTTCCCTGACCTCCACATGCTGACTACCCGGCGGTGCTTTTCTCCCACTTACATTGCCACTCACTGCCTATCCTAATTCAGACCCTCCGATTCACACCACCCCGTGATGTTTTTCTCACTCCTACTAGTGAATGTAATGTAACACGCACCCATACAATGCGCACCACCCCGCGATGTTTTTCAGAAACCTATCCTACATTGCCACTGCATGTGCCCTGACCTCCCCACCCTGACCACCCCGCGGTGCTTTTCTCCATCCTACATTGCCACTCACTGCCTATCCTAATTCAGACCCTTCGATTCACACTTCCCCGTGATGTTTTTCTCACTCCTACTAGTGAATGTAATGTAACACACACCCATACAATGCGCACCACCCTGCGATGTTTTTCTCACTCCTACTAGTGAATGTAATGTAACACACACCCATACAATGCGCATCACCCGGCGATGTTTTTCAGAAACCTATTCTACATTGCCACTGCATGTTCCCTGACCTCCCCATGCTCACCACCCCGCGATGCTTTTCTCGATCCTACATTGCCACTCACTGCCTATCCTAATACAGACCCTCCGATTCACACTTCCCCGTGATGTTTTTCTCACTCCTACTAGTGAATGTAATGTAACACACACCCATACAATGCGCCCCATCCCGCGATGTTTTTCAGAAACCTATCCTACATTGACACTGCATGTGCCCTGACCTCCACATGCTGACTACCCGGCGGTGCTTTTCTCCCTCTTACATTGCCACTCACTGCCTATCATAATTCAGACCCTCCGATTCACACCACCCCGTGATGTTTTTCTCACTCCTACTAGTGAATGTAATGTAACACGCACCCATACAATGCGCACCACCCCGCGATGTTTTTCAGAAACCTATCCTACATTGCCACTGCATGTGCCCTGACCTCCCCACCCTGACCACCCCGCGGTGCTTTTCTCCATCCTACATTGCCACTCACTGCCTATCCTAATTCAGACCCTTCGATTCACACTTCCCCGTGATGTTTTTCTCACTCCTACTAGTGAATGTAATGTAACACACACCCATACAATGCGCACCACCCTGCGATGTTTTTCTCACTCCTACTAGTGAATGTAATGTAACACACACCCATACAATGCGCATCACCCGGCGATGTTTTTCAGAAACCTATCCTACATTGCCACTGCATGTTCCCTGACCTCCCCATGCTGACCACACCGCGATGCTTTTCTCTATCCTACATTGCCACTCACTGCCTATCCTATTACAGACCCTTCGATTCACACATCCCCGTGATGTTTTTCTCACTCCTACTAGTGAATGTAATGTAACACACACCCATACAATGCGCACCGTCCCGCAATGTTTTTCAGAAACCTATCCTACATTGCCACTGCATGTTCCCTGACCTCCCCATGCTGACCACCCCGCGGTGCTTTTCTCCATCCTACATTGCCACTCACTGCCTATCCTAATTCA